>NC_064838.1:71127590-71436787 GCF_024166365.1 Elephas maximus indicus | reverse complement strand
AGTATTTCAAATACCAGCAGGGTCACCCGTGGAGGACAGGGTTGAACAGAACTTTCAGACTAAGACAGACTACGAAGAAGGAAGTGGTAGTCTACTTTCAAAAAATTGGCCAGTGAAAACCCTTACAAACATCACTGGAACATTGTCTGATATAGTGCAGAAAGATGAACCCCTCAGGTTGGAAGGTACTCGAAATATGACTGAGGAAGAACTACTTCCACAAGGTAGAGTCAATCTTAATGACATGGATGGAGTCAAGTTTTTGGGACCTTCAGTTGCTGATGTGGAACAACTCAAAATGAGAAGAAACAGCTGCAAACATCCATTAATAACTGGAACGTGGAATGTACGAAGTATGAATCTAGGAAAATTGGAAGTCATCAAAAATTAAATGGACTACATAAAGATCGATATCCTAGGCATTAGTGAGCTGAAATGGACTGGTCTTAGCAATTTTGAATCAGACGATCATATGATCTTCTATGCTGGGAATGACAAGTTGAAGAGGAATGGCATTGTGTTCATCGTCAAAAAGAACATTTCAAGATCTATCCTGAAGTACAACACTGTCAGTGATAGGATAATATCCATATGCCTACAAGGAAGAACACTTAATATGACTATTATTCAATTTTACACACCAACTGCTAATGCCAAAGATGAGGAATTTGAGATTTTTACCAATTTCTGCAGTCTGAAATTGATCAAACATGCAGTCAGGATGCATTGATAATTACTGGTGATTGGAATTTAGAAGTTGAAAATAAAAAATAAGAATCTGTAGTTGGAAAATATGGCCTTGGTGATAGAAACAATGCCAGAGATCACATAATAGAATTTTGAAGACCAGCAACTTCACTGCAAATATCTTTTTTCAACAACATAAATGGCAACTATACACATGGACCTTATTGGATGGAAAACACAGGAATCAAGCCGTCTACATCTGAGGAAAGAGATGATGGAAAAGGTCAATATCATCAGAACAAGGCCAGGGGATGACTGTGGAACAGACCATCAGTTGCTCATAGGCAAGTTCAAGTTGAAGCTGAAGAAAATTATAACAAGTCCATGAGAACCAAAATGCAACTGTGAGTATATCCCATCTAAATTTAGAGACCATCTTAAGAATAGATTTGACACATTGAACACAGATGACTGAAGACCAGAGAAGTTGTGGGATGACATCAAAGACATCATACTTGATGGGCCGTTAAAAAGACAAGAGAAACAAGAGACCAAAATGGATGTCAGAAGAGACTCTGAAACTTGCTTTCGAACATAGAGTAGCTAAAGTGAAGGGAAGAAATTATGAACTAAAAGGGATCAAGAGAAGATTTCAAAGGATGGCCTGAGAAGACAAAGTATTATAATGAAATGTACAAAGAACTGGTGTTTGACAACCAGCAGGGAAGAACATGCTTCACATTTTTCAAGCTGAAAGAACTGAAGGGAAAATTCAAGCCCGGTTTGCAATATTGAAGGATTCTTTAAGCAAAATATTGAACAATGCAGGAAGCATCAAAAGAAGATGGAAGGAATACACAGAGCCACTGTACCAAAAGAATTGGTCAATGTTCAACGATTTCAGGAGGTAGCATATGATCAAGAACTGATGGTATTGAAGAAAGAAGTCCAAGGTGCACTGAAGAAATTGGCAAAAGATAAGACTCCAGGAATTGACGGAATACCAACTTATACATTTCAACAAATGCATGGAGTGCTGCAGGTACTCAGTCATCTATGCAAAGAAATTTGGAAGACAGCTACCTGGCCAACTGCTAGGAGATAACTGTGTGGTTTAAAATCAGGAAAAATGTGTGTCAAGGTTGTATCGTTTCACCATACTTACTCACTCTCTATGCTTGAGCAAATAATCCAAGAAGCTGAACTGTATAAAGAAGCATCAGGATTGGAGGAAGACTCATTAACATCCTGCAATATGCAGATGACACAACCTTGCTTGCTAAAAGTGAAGAGGACTTGAAACCCTTATTGATGAAGATCAGTAAGTATGGATTATACCGCAACATAAAATAAATGTAGGTTGTTCCTTGCCTTTCAAAAAACATTAATCTGGACGTTCAGTGGTGTGCTTTATGTTTATGGTCCTTCTTTTCATTCGGAAACTGGATTATTTGTTAGATGTGACTCAGTGTTCCATGGCTGCCTGCAGAATGTTTGAAGATATGTACATTGGTAGCGATGCGTTATGAGTTCTGGCCTCATGGGAGATTTCAACACTCACACCTGTAAGTTCCAACTGAGAATAAAGGTTGACTTGAAAAAAGCATTTGAAAGTATTAGTAAGAAGAGAAACGACCAAAGAAATGTAAAAAATCCGCCAATGTAAACAAGACAAAACTTCACACTAAATGTGGAATGGAAAAGCTGAAATCCTGGCCCACTCCTTGAACTGACTGATGTGAGTGACATCTTCTCTGAGTGTCAGTTTTCCTTTTATAAAAAGAAGACATTAGACCTCATGGTTGCTCAGTGCCCACTTCTGGGATGGTATTGTTATTCTAAGTGACTCTAGTCAAAACCAAAAAACCAAACCGGTTGCCTTTGAGTCCATTCTGACTCATAGCGACCCTAAAGGTCAGAGTAGAACTGCCCCATAGGGTTTCCAAGGAACGGCTGATGGATTCAAACTGCCGACCTTTTGGTTAGCAGCTTGAGCTCTTAACCATTATGCCACCAGGGGCACTGGAAATTTGAGAATGCTGGGTTACACTCAGTATTTTTATTAGATCTCCTTGAAGAGGTTGGAGAGAAGGCCATTCTAGATCTCCTGGCCATGGCTTTCACCTCATCCTTTTACTGTTATTGTTATCACCTAGCTTTAGGGTGTGGTCCAGGAGGGGGAGGAGTTTGGACCCAAATTGTGTTTCCTATTGTGGAAGTACGCTAAATCACAGACACTGTGGCCATTTTGCACCAGAGAGAAAGAAAGAGAATGGGTTTAACTGAGGGCAGTCAGCAGGTTCACGGTGATGAGTCATTAGCCTGAGGAGAAGGCTGGATAACCTCTCAGCCAGTGGAAACTTGAAGCTACATCAGAGTCCAGAAAGGAGCAGCATCAAATACAGAAAATGGTGGTGTTCTTGTCTACATGCTATCTGTGCAGAAATGTAATTATGTAATCTGCTTTATTGTTTGCTTAACTTCTGGATTATCCTTCAGAGGTTAGTGAAAGCAGATTGAGGGGAGGGACCAGGAAACAGGCTCTCCTGGAGATGCTATCTCTTCCATACAGGTAAGGGCCTCTAGCAGCTGGTTGGTAGAAATTCAGTAACCAGATTCCCACTTAGTTTTCCCATTTCCTTTCATCTCTTTGCTTCTATTCCACTTTTCTCCCCTTGCAAATCGGCTTTCTCTGTTGTCACGTGTATCCATTGCTGTCAAGTTGATTCTGACTCATAGGAACCCTATAGAACAGAGGAGAGCTGCCCCATAGGGTTTCCAAGGCTGTAAATCTTTACAGAAGCAGGCTGCCACAGCTTCTTCTGTGGAGCAGCTGTTAGATTTGATCTACTGACCTTTTGGTTAGCAGCTGAGCATTTAACCACTGTGCCAGCAAGGGCTCCTTCACTGTCACATGTAGATGGTGATAAATGGCCACTGCAGCCCACCCTGGCTTTATAGGGGTGTTTCAGCAGCCAAGCCTAGACTCCACGTGTCAACTCTATGTACTTGGGAGAGAGTCTGTGATGGGCCCAGCTTGGGTCAATCAGCTTTGTACAGGATACCGTATGTTCCTCACCTGGAGGCTCCATCTACACCTGTCAGCAGGGCTTGGAGTGAGAAGTAGACAGTAATGGAGGCATGGACAGTAAGCACTTTGAGGGGTGTCCATTGCAAAGGGAGTGCACGTGGAAAGCTTGTTTACTTGAACTTTCTTTATTGTGTCTGTCTCTTAACACCTGCAGGACTGAGAGGCTACCATGTAGGATTGAAAGACTAACTTGAGGAGGCTGAGGTTGCTGGGATGGAATATCTTACTGTCATGAATGCTGTTGTTAGCTGCTGTCAAGTCGACCCCCAACTCATGGGGACCCCACGCACAATGGAAAGAAATGCTGCCTGGTCCTGTGCCATCCCTGTGATCAGTTGTAAATCAGTCTGTTGTGATCCACGGGGTTTTTTTTTTTGACTGATATTCGAAGTCGATCGCCAGGCCCATCTTCCTAGTCCGTCTTAGTCTGGAAGCTCTGTTAAAACCTGTTCAACATCATAGCAACTTGCAAGCCTCCAGTGACAAACGTGGTGGCCTCACATTAGGTGCGTGGGCGGGGAGTGAAACCTGGGTTTCGTGCGTGGAAGGAGAGAATCCTAGCACTGACCCACCGATGCCTCGCCTTGAGGCTAAGCTACAATTTTTCCGTTTTCTTAGTTTAAGCTTAACAGTCTTATAGCTGACATAACAGGATAATTAAATGCTGTTTTTCGATCTAGCTATATGTTGTGGGGAAAATTGGCTGTATTTTTGTCTGACATTCGCATCTCCCGCCTAGCCACTGAGGAGCGTTAACCCTTAAAAGGAGCATCCAATTCAGCTTTCAGTTAAAAGAACCATTACTATACCAATGAGTTGGATTAAGAATTTGCTGAATCTGGGTTCATAAAAGATTTAGTCTGAGCTGTGCTGGGCAAATATTTTGCAAGGAAATCTCAGTGGACTTCATTGTACTTTTTATTTTTTCTTATTATGGTCCACTGGTCTTACAGTAAGGTTCCCTGGTGGTACAGTGGTTAAGTGTTCGGCTGCTAACTGAAAGGTCAATGATTCGAATCCACCACCTGCTCCAAGGGAGAAGGATGTGGCAGCCTGCTTCTGTAAAGATTGCAGCCTTGGAAATCCTATGGGGCAATTCTACTCTGTCCTGTAGGGTCATTATGAGTTGGAATTGACTTGATGGCAGCAGGTTTGGTGGTTTGGTCTTATAGTTGTTCTTAATTTTGAATATTTCATTTTGGTTTTTAAAAAGTTGGGTTTACTCTGTGAAATTGGAGGAAGCATAAGCTCACTGTGGCAGTTAGGAAGGCAGAGAACTAGATTTCTTCCCAAATAATTCTTTGCTTTTTAAGAACAATAATCTTTTTGCTGTTCATGTTTTAGGTTGCAAGCTTTAAAATGAAAGGCATGTGATAGATTTATTACTTAAATAATTATTGTTTATGGTTATGCTTATAATAATGTTTCTTGTTCCCAGCACTCTGGGCAGTAACATCACCTCAAGGACTTGAAGATTTTTGTTTATGGCAAGATGCTTCCTTTTTGTGGAAAACAGAACAAAGACAGCAACATTTGTCCAGATTATGGGTGGTGGTGTTCATTCCTTTTTAAAAAGGATGAAGGCTTTCTAAAAGCAAGGGGTTTGTAAAAGCAAGCTTTCTGTTTTTTTTTTTTTTTTTTTTTGTCATTTTGAAAGTAGTCCGTAAGTGCCACGTAGTTCTGACCAGTTTTGGGCCTTTAATTGCATCATTGGGGAAGGAGATTCTGGAAAAATGAGCCTCTTCGTTTTCCTCTGTTCTCTCATTTTAAGGGGCCATATAAGAAAAGAGGTTTTCTCTAGTGGCCTGAGAGTGGTGAGAGAGGAGGTGCGCTTTATTAAAAACGTCCGAAGTGGCTTGGCAAGTTTGAACTTGGGGCTTGGTTTTAGTCCTGGGTTTTCCTCAGACTGGCTGGTTGACCTTGACTTGTCTAACCTCTATGGCAATCATCTGTTTCACCTGAAAAGTGGGATTACTTAAACCTCACCGGTTTGGCTGAAGGACTAAATGATACGCAGTCGTTTGCAGAACTGAGGGGCCTTTTAGCCGACATCCCCCATGTGTCAGTTTGTTGCATTGTTGTGGCGTGTGTGTTGCTGTGACGCTGAAAGCCATGCTGCTGGGGTGTCAGACACCGGCAGGGCCAGTTACGGTGGACAGGTTTCAGTGATGCTTTCAGACCAAGACAGACTAGGAAAAAAGGCCTGGTGATCTACTTCTGAAAATTAGACAGTGGGAACCCTCTGGATCATAGGCAATTGTCCAGGACCTTGACTTGCTGGACACACCATCAGGAGGGACCAGTTGCTGGAGAAGGACATCATGTTTGGTGAAGTACAGGGCCAGCGAAGGCGAGGGAAACACTCAGTGAGATAAACTGATACAGTAGCCGGAATAATGAGCTCAAACATACCGACTGGTACAGGGCTGGGCAAAATTCTGTTTTGTTATACATGCGGTCACTATGAGGCACAACTGACTCCGCAATGGCCAAGTAAAATGTTAGGTACCTATGGAATATAGGAATGAATTTCAGCACCTGTGCTAATCTCTTGGTCACCTGATATGGCTTTTAAGAGCCCCTGTTAAACAACCTGCTCCTGTAAGGTTAAGTGTCTTTAGGGAATTCAGGGAGGGAGGATCACCACAGGACCAAGTGCAGTCGCAGTAGCTCATCCACGTGCTTTCCTTCCTCCCCCACTGACAGTAGTTTTTGGTGGTGGCTGTTTACTTTCGTCTGTTTCTCACTTCGTGTTGTGCCTTGTGGATAAATAAAGTTTTCTGCATTTCCACGTTATTCTCACTGAGCAATCCCTACACACAGTTATTAGTAGAAGCTGTCTTGGGCTAATATTATTTCCCTTTGTGGATGCCCCATTTCTCTGAGCAGTGATTTCCTTTTGAGATGTATTAGTTTGGTGTGAATAGCAATACAAGGAAAAACACAAACCGGGAGTGATTTAGAGAGACCGACCTTAGATTTTATTGCAGCAGGGGGTCTTGAGTACAAACCAAACTTAGCAATCCATCTTAGCAGTCCATAGATCTCTGTGACGCAGCCTGTGATAGGGCCTATCAGGGTTGAACATAGGCATAGCAGCTGAAAAGGGGGCTCCCTAAAATGCATGGGGAAAGTGCCTGTAGCTTATACTAACAGGGTGCTTCCAGACCAACCAATGAAACCCATTGCCATGGAGTCAGTTCTGATCTCATAGTGACCCTACAGGACAAAGTAGAACTGCCCCGTAGGGTTTCCAAGGAGTGGCTAGTGGATTTGAACTGCCCACCCTGCGTTTAGCAGCTGAACTCTTAACCACTCTGCTGCCAGGGCTCCAAATGTGAGGGAAAAGAAAAATATAACCTTCAGACCCGTAGAAAGTGGGGAGCCTTTGGGTCAGAGAACTCTAAAGGACATACAGCCTGGGGGTCCTTGTAACTTGTCCAGAGCTAGCAGGGAGTCTCTGGGTGGTACAAATGGTTAAGCTCTGCTAACTGAAAGGTGGGCATTTCGAATCCACTCAGAGTCACAGAGGTAGCAGGTGTTGGGTACAGTTTTGCAGAGTATGCAAAATGGGCAGGCTCTAAGTGGTTAAAAATCTGCTTATTTGGGCTACTTTAAAAACAGTTGGATGTGTGTAAATTTGAGTATGGCACCAGTAGGCTTTTTGGTCCCCAGCTTGCTAGGAAGAGGTAGACAATCTGAGGCCATTTTTGACTTATTTATATAACACCTTCTTAACCCCACTGCAGTTTCTGCTCTGCACTCCGTTCCAACCATATGAAATTCTCATTTCTTGAATTTGCCAAGTTTTCCTGCCTTTGCACACGCTGTTCCTTCTGCGTGGGGTGGTCTTCCCACTCAAATTTTCATGGCATACTCCTGCCCATAACTTTCACCTATATTATCAAATCCTTGTATAAAAAACAAAACCAACCCATTGCCATTGAGTTGATTCTGACTCATAGCAACCCTACAGGACAGAGTAGAACTGCCCCACAGGGTTTTCAAGGAGTGGCTGGTGAACTCGAACTGCTGGCCTTTTGTTTAGCAGTCAAATGCTTATTAACCACCCAAGGCTAAGTTAGATGCTCTGTGTCTATGTTCTCACAACATCTTGTGCTTACCCATCACATCCCACTTTATTTTGCGATTGCCTGTTTATTTGTCCATCTTGTCTACCAGTCCCTGCGCTCCTAGGGGGTAGAGAATGTGCCTGTTTGCTGTCATATCTCCAGCACCTGATAAAGTCCTTAGTTATGTGGAATATTCACCCAAACAGGTGGATAGATGAATGATGTGTGAGAGCTCCCTCTTCGCTCCAATACGTGTTTTGGTGTTCTATTTAAAGTTTCTGGGCTGCCTAGAACTGACTAAACATAACATCTTTGTTTTGACAGTAGACTCTTAAAAATGGCAGAGGAAGACTTTTCAAGTTGAGTTTATAGTTAGGTGATCCGGTTTCTTGCGGAGTGTGTTGCTGTGCTCCAGTGGCTGATAAACTCAAGAGTGCCTTAAAGGATGTCTGGGTCTGTGCCTGCAGCAGCTCACCCTGACCATACCCTGTCCTTTAACCATATGTTACATTCCAAATGAAAAATCTGTCTGGATTGACTGTCTATGCCGACCTCTTGTTGTGACTGAGCTTAGAGTGGGATCGTTTTTGCATCTGAACATGGCTTCTGAGGAGGAAAGTGGACCAGTATTAGTATTGCCCCAGACACTGCTCTGATGTCAGAATCTTTGAGACAGGAGCTGGATGGAGAGGGACCTGGTTTCCTCTAATGAAACACTTTGTGGTTTATTAGGAGACGCATGGACTGAAGAACTTGAAGTAGGAAAACCAAAGATAAGGCAATGAAAGGGAAAATAGTCAATTTTAACGGTTTCCTTGGTAAAAGGAATTATATGTAACACCACAGGATGTCTTTGTGAACTTGTTCGAAATGACCGTGATGTTTTATTCATTTGTGGTTTGGGTGAAGGGAAGTATTTCAATTTGGCCTCCAAGGTATAGTAGGTAAAATTTTCTCTGAAATTTAAGATATGTGAATTTCACTTATTTAACGAATGTTTATTGCAGGCCAGTTAGTTATACCTGGCATCGTTCCAGAGGTTGGGGATAGAACAGAAAACCGAAGACCAAGTGTTTATAACATGTTTCATTTATTGTAATGATTTGTATTAGCTCAGTGATTTTTATGCTAAATAAATGACTTTGTGTACTCCGGTGCGTGACTGGAAAGGAAGGAAAGGAGTGCAATCCAGCCTTTTTCTTAGTTTCTGCACCTATTATTGAAGCTTGACTTAAACATTTCTTTGTCTTGTTTTAAGTTATGATTTTCTCAACCCGTCACCAACTTTTGTCCCACTTGTTGGCTTACATGCATTGGACACAACACACTTAAACAAAAAAACGGAATGGAAATCAAATCAAATGATAGTTATTTACTACTCAGGTCATTTAGACTCTCTTGTTTCTGTGGTTTGAAGAAAGCGCCCTCTTGTGGTTGTTTTACAATTATTTGCTCAAAATGCCTGCTCCTTAAATAAAAAATTATACAGTAATTAATGAATATATGTGAAGTACAGAAGGTAAATCATGTTTTTAACAGCTTTATTGATATAAATTAACAGACCATACAGTTCACCTGTTTCAAGTGTCCAGGTCAGTGTTTTTAGTAGATTTGCAGGATTGCACTATCATCACCACAGTTTACGGCATTTCGTCCCCTCCGGGCGGAACCTTGTGTGTCTTCGCGCTCACTCCTCACCCCGTGCCTCCAAGCCTTAGGTAGTCACACATCTACTCTCTGTCTCTAGGTTGGCCTATCCTGGGCATTTCATATAAATGGAACAAGACAATACATGGTCCTTTGTGACTGGTTTCTTTCATTTATCATGTTTCCAGGGCTCACTCTTTTATCAGCACTTTGTTCCTTTTTATTGTCAAATACTATTTCATTGTATGGATATAGCACATTTTATTTATCCATTCGTCAGTTGTTGGTCATCTGGGCTGTTTTCACTCTTTGGCTATGATGAATAATTCTGGTAACGACATTTTTGTACAAGTTTTTGTGTGGATGTTTGTTTTCATTTCTTTTGGGTGTAAACCTGGGAGTGTAATTACTGGGTTGTGTGATAACTCCGCGTTTAATGTTTTGAGGCGCTTTGTTTTCCAAGGTGGCTGCAGCGTTTTATGTTCCCACCAGCCATGTAAGAGGATTCCAGTTTCTCCACATCCTCACCAAAATTGGTTACTGTGTGTATTTTTTATTTTAGCCATTCTGGTGGGTTGTCTTTCTACTTGCTTGAAAGTATCGTTTGCAGCAAAAAAATGTTTTTACGTTGTAAATATTTACGAAATTTGTCATTTTATCTGTTTTTAAGGGCACAATTTGGTGGCATTCATGACGTTCACAATGTCGTGCGACAATCACCACCATCCATTTCCAGACTTTTCCATCACCCCAGAGAGAGACTCAGTTTCTTCTCTCTCCTTCCCTCTAGTCCCTGGTAACCATCGTTCTACTTTCTGCCTCTATGCATTTGCTCACTCTAGGTATTTCATATACGTGAGATTATACAATATTTGTCCTTTTGCGATTGGCTTATTTTTGTCCATGTTGTACCATGGGTTAGAATTTTATTCCTTTTTATGGTTGAATAATATTCCATTTATGGTTATACCACACTTTATTTATGCATTCATCTGCTGATGCACACTTGGGTGGTTTCTGCCTTTTGACTGCTGTAAACAGTTCTGCACTGAACACTAGGTACAAATATCTTGGAGTCTCTGCTTTCATTTCATTTCAGTGTATACCTAGGAGCGGAATTTCTGAGTCATACGGTAGTTCTGTTTTTAACTTCGTGAACAACAAAAGTTTAGAAAAATTTGGTGCAGTCTAATTTCTCTATTTTTTTAGTTGCTGTGCTTTTGGTCTCATATCTAAGAAACTGTTGCCTAACTCAAGATCACAAAGATTTATTTCTGGGTTTTATTTTAATGGTTTTATAGTTTTGCACCTAAATTTAGGCATGACCAAGACCCACTGCCGTTGAGTCGATTCCGACTCATAGCGACCCTGTAGGACAGAGTAGAACTGCCCCATAGAGTTTCCAAGGAGCGCCCGGCGGATTCGAACTGCCGACCTATTGTTAGCAGCCGCAGCACTTTAACCACTACGCCACCAGAGTTTCTAAATTTAGGTATATGATCTATTAAATCACTTTTACCAGCGGCCTTGTAATAATAGTATCTGCATTATAGGGTCGTTGTGAGAATTTGACGAGATAATACATAATGCCTAGGATATAGTAAATATGTAGGAAATGTTTATTGTGGTTAGTGAACTTGGAAAAAATCAACTTGACTAAAATAGGCTTTTCAATTTGTTAAAATTCTATCCTTACAAAGATCAATAACTTTAGAAGGCAGAGGTTTTGAGAAAAACAGTCATAATAAAGTCAAATTTTCATCTAACATGATTTTTTTAAGATAAAAAATCTATATTATCATTTTTTAATGGTTTGTGTTTTCTCTTTTTCTAAAAGGTTTGGGAAGAAGCTCAATAGTTTCTTCCTGAATTAATTTCCTATTTGCTGTTAGAACATATTACCACAAATTTAGTGGCTTAAAACAACACAAATTTATTATCTAATAGTCCTGCCGGTGAGATAGAAGTCTGAAGTGGGTCTCACAGGGCTGAAATCAAAGGGTCGGCAAGGCTCTGTTCCTTTCTGGAGGGTTTATGGGCAAATCTATTTCCTTGACTCTTCCAACTTCTAGAGGCCCCTTCCCTCTATGTTCAAAGCCAGCAACATTGTATCTTTCTGTGTCGTTGTTTTCAATGTCACGTTTTCCTCTGGCTTTCCACTTCTTCCTCCTTCTTGTGCTTTGAAAGACTCTTGCAATCACATTGGGCCAGTCTCAATAGTCTAGGATAATCTCCCTAACTGAAAGTCACCTGATGGGCAGCCTTAATCCCGTCTGCAACCTTATTTTCCCTTTGCGATGGAATATCCACAGGCTCTGAAGATTAGGGTGTGGACATCTTTGGGGATGAGGGGCTGGATTATTGCCTTCCTACACATCCTAACCTCTGCCAGTTATGACTGAGAAGTGTTTCTCCGTACTAGCCAGGGGCTCTAGATTTGGGAGATGTGTTGTACTGATGTGAACTGCATCCCACTGCTAAACCCTATAAAAATGAAGTCTACCAGTCTGACCAGGAGTTTGCCAGTGTCTCTGTTTCTACAAGGTCACTGGGTGGGGCAAATGGCTGGGCTTGTCTAACAGCCTAAAGCTTAGAGGTTCAAACTCACCCAGCGATGCCACAGAAGAAAGGCCTGGCAACCTGCTTCCCTAAAGATTACAACCAAGAAAACCCGATGGAGCACAGTTCTGCTCTGTAACACATGGGGTCGTCATGAGCTGGAATCAGCTTAATGGCAGCGGGCTGTGTTTCCACGGGACAGTCTTACGTTTACAGGTAAGGGCTCTCCAGTCGGCTCAGCCTCTCACTTACGCTGTGCCTTCAGGAAATCTGTTTAAGCTCTCTGGGTTTCTGTAGCCTCAGATGGCTAGAGTGATGCAGGTTAATGAGAAAACTAAACTAAAATCTCTAGCAAGTCCTTCCATGGTAGTTGTTATTAATATGAATGTCACCAATTTTGTCCCTGAAGCTGTTTATGATCTGTAACAGCTTCTCAGTCATGAGATGAAAATGGAATTACCTTTAATATGAGTTTAATGTCAAGTCAATTTCATTATAGCCCTGGTCTTTGAAAAGTGGCAATTGCTATATAATTTGTATAATAATTCTTTTAACAAATCTATTTCTGTGAAACAAACTATTTAGTTAAAAAAAAAAAAAAATCCATTCCATTCCCTGATCAGGGTAGTTAAGGCGGTTGTGGAGATGACCAAATGCTCAGATGATCAAGTGAAGCTTCTAGTGTAGTGCCTGGTACATAGCAGTGCTCAGCAGAGGCTGTGACGTGTTTTATCATGTACCAGCGTCTGGCTTGTTGTTGCTGTTTTCCTTCCATATTAAAAAAAACGAAGTATGAAAAGGGGGAAAACATAAATACTGAGAAAGTGAAAAAGTAAAACCACTCATAGTCACAGCCCTTAAGAAGTATAAACCAAGCCCCTCTCCTGGTCCTTCTGGGCTGGATTGTTCTCTGACCAGCCCCCTACTGAAAAACACTGGTAGTAATTTGGTACCCATCCTTCCTTAAGTTTTCTAAGTTTTTAGAGACAAGTCTGCACATAGTCTTAAAATGTGTTAAAAAAAGGTACATTGGGCTTATTCATCCAGTTGATCAAAACGATTATTATTTTTTTTAGTGGAATGGATTTGTTTTTGTTACGGGTTTTTTTTTTTCAAAAATGGATACTTTCCTCAAATGAAAAGCTTTAATAAAGGTGTAACCACATTCTGATCCTGTGTAAACTTGAGCGTAAGTATTAAACTTTTCTGAGTAAATGTGCAAATCAGCCCTACAAGTCCCTTTTTTCAATAGTTTTAGATCTGATTGTTAACCCTTTGAATCTCTCTAGTATTGCAGTTATAAAATTTATGCTTTAAATTTCCTTTTGTGAGTTTACAAGTGTTTTAGAATTAAGCATCAGTGTAAAATAGTGTATGTCTGACAGGGAAACATTTCTGCCTTCCTGCTTGCATATTTGGTGGCTGTTCCAGTTGCCAACGAGTTAATTCCGACTCATGACAAGCCCGTGTGTGTCAGGGTAGGACCATGCTCCGTATGGTTTCAATGGCTGATGTTTCAGGAGTAGATAACCAGGCCTTTGTTTTGAGGCACCTCTGGGTGGACTCGAACCTTCAACCTTTTAGTTAGCAGATGATTATAGTAATGATTTGTATCACCCACGGGCTCATTGGTGGCGACGGCCCTGGTTAAACACCCTTTCCTCCTTCAGGCCTCTTTTAAGTGACACATTAGGATGACAGCGTCACTTCAAACGTCAGTGCCTCCCCTTCTGCAGATTTGTCAAATGTGGTAGGAAACCAGGGACTGAGTTACAGCCGTCATTTTCCCCCTCTGAGTGCGCTGACTTTTATGATAATTCTTGTTCCCTTTCACATGGTAAAAAACAAGTTTAGAGTTGCTTGCTGCTGCCTTGGCTTAACAGCATACTTGTCACTTTGAAAAAATAGATCTCTTTTGGAGACCTTAAGGAATCAAGATTTTTTCTCCCATAGTGTGAATAAAATTCATTAGACTGTGACTTTAAAAAAGGCTTGTGTTTCTGCAAGAGAACTGTTGAGCCCAGTAGACCCATAGATCTTAAGTTAAAATTTTTCTGGGAAGGGACGAAGACTGTCAAATTAGGGGGTAAAGCTCTCAAATGACAATGCAGTCCCTGCTCTTGGAGAGCAGATTCAATTTTACCTTTCCAAAGTTTAATTTTAAATGATCTCACAGTTCCCAGTGCCAGAAAACACAGTCAAAGTAGACAGTCAAAATATTACATTTGAAAAAATGACGACTGCTTTTTAATACATGGCATCAGAAAGTGCCTCCTCCTGACCTTTGCCTGGGGTTGAGCTCTTCTGGAAGCTTATTGGGACCTTCTTGTATCAGCTCGAAACCAGCATTGGTCCATTTGTTCACATCTACATGGAAAAAGGAAACCCTGGTGGCACTGTGGTTAAGAGCTATAGCTGCTAACCAAAAGGTCGGAGGTTTGAATCCACCAGGCGCCCCTTGGAAACTCTATAGGGCAGTTCTACTCTGTCCTATAGGGTCGCTATGAGTCGGAATTGACTCAAAGGTAACGGGGTTTTTTTTTTTTCTCCTTTTATGTGGAGGAAAGAGGGTATTCAGTGAGATTGCATAAATAAAGTGCCCTCTTTGGAGCCGAGAACGTGGCTGGTAGTCAATAAATGTTATTTTTCTTTTATCCCTTCCTACATTTCTCTAAAGGGGTTTCTTTGTAAATTAAGGGTTTCTTTTTTTTTTTTTTTTATGAAGTTAGTCCTATAAACTGTGTCTCACGTAGCTGCTGTGAGGTTTTAAAGAATATTTTGTCTAAGATTATCTAATATGTTGCAAAGCTCAGTAAGTACTAGATGCATGAACAAATGATGCCCAGTGTATCAATTATCATGCATGCCTATTTAATCACAGTGTTGCTAGATTCCCAAGTAACACATGATAATGTTAGCTAAAATGTATTGATTGTTTCCTCTATGCCAAGCATCTTGCTAAATTGTCTCCATATATTACTTAATTTAATCTTCACAAAACCCAGTTGAGATGGGGATATTATTATCATTTCCATTTACAAACTGATTGCATGGAAGCCCAGAGACTACGCAGCCTCCCTGTCTCACAGGCAAGATGTGAAGCCAGCTGTGATTATTTTTATTTCTTTTTTATGATTTTTTGAAATTGTGATTTAGGTGAAACTTTACAGAAAAAAAATAGTTTCTCATTAAATAGTAAATATACAAATTGTTCTGCGTCATTGGTTGCAGCCCCTCGATGTGTCAACACTCTCCCCACCTGCACCCCAGGTTCCATTTCCATTCATCCAGTTTTCAGCTATGTTTATTTGTGTGCAACTTTTTAGGAGAATGAACGTATTTTTAAAGTCCCTTTGGTATTTATGCCAAGTGTGGGTCCTGTGTTTTAATAAAATAGCAATAAGGAACATGTAGTTTATTTGCCTATATTTAACTCTTTCTTGACCAGCAGCATTTAATCTGTGCCAGTTACTTTTCTAAGTACTTTACAGACAGCAACTAATTTAACCCTCATGACAGCTCCCTTAGGGGAGGTACTGTTACTATGCCTGTTTTACATGTGAGGAAACTAAGGCAGAGAGACTAGGAACTTCCCTAAGATAAGCATATTATGTATATATTTGAGCCTTAAAAATAGAATATCTGTTTTTACAAATTAAGTAATTTTTGATCGAGAAAGTCTTGTGGTTTTCTGTGTTTGCTTTTTGTTCATATATTTTTGCATCCATCCTCACACTTATTCACCCTCCAGCCCATCTACCCATGGCCTTTTTTTGTGCATCTACTGGGTTTCCCTGTAGAATCGAGGAACCTTTACATAGATCAAGAGGCAGTTGTTCGGACGGAACAAGGGGTTACTGATTGGTTTAATGTCAGGAAAGGTGTGCGTTAGGGTTATATCCTTTCACCATACCTATTCAACCTGTATGCTGAGCAAATAATATGAGAAGCTGGCCTATATGAAGAAGAACGGGGTATCAGGATTGGAGGAAAACTCATTAACAACCTGGGTTATGCAGATGACAGAACCTTGCTTGCTGAAAGTGAAGAGGACTTGAAGCATTTACTAATGAAGATCAGAGACCACAGCCTTCAGTATGATTGCACCTCAACATAAAGAAAACAAAAATCCTCACAACTGGACCAGTGAGCAACATCATGATACACGGAGAAAAGATTGAAGTTGTCAAGGATTTCATTTTACTTGGATCCACAATCAACAGCCATGGAAGCAGTAGTCAAGAAATCAAAAGACGCATTGCATTGGGTAAATCTGCTGCAAAGGATCTCTTTGAAGTGTTGAAGAGCAAAGATGTCACCCTGAAGACTAAGGTGCGCCTGACCCAAGCCATGGTATTTTCAGTCGCATCATATGCACGTAGAGCTGGACAATGAATAAGGAAGACCGAAGAAGAGTTGACGCCTTTGAATTGTGGTGCTGGCGAAGGATGCTGAATATCCTATGGACTGCCAAAAGAACGAACAAATCTGTCTTGGAAAAAGAGCAACCAGAATGCTCCTTAGAAGCAAGGATGGCGAGACTGCGTCTTACATACTTTGGACATGTTGTCAGGAGGGATCAGTCCCTGGAGAAGGACGTCATGCTTGGCAGGGTACAGGGTCAGTGGAAAAGAGGAAGACCCTCAATGAGGTGGAGTGACACAGTGGCTGCAACAACGAGCTCAAGCATAACAACGATTGTGAGGATGGCGCAGGACCGGGCAGTGTTTCGTTCTGTTGTGCATGGGGTAGCTATGAGTCGGAACCGACTGGACGGCACCTAACAACAACAACAACAACAGCAACAACAACAACAACAACAACAACAACTGGGTTTCAGACACTATGCTAGGCCCTGAGTGCCCTTCGGGGACTGTGTTGTTAGCTGCTGTCAGGTTGGCTCCCAACACATGATGACCCCCATGCACAACAGAACCGAACACTGTCTGGTCCTGCAAACATGATAGGTTATGGATGGGTCTGTAGTGATCCACGGGGTTTTTATTAGGTCTTTTTGGGATGCAGATTGCTAGGCCTTTCTTCTTAGTCCATCTTAGTCAAAGCTCTGCTGAAAGCTCTTCAGCATCATAGCAACGTGGGAGCCTCCAGTGACAGATAGGTGGTGGCTGTGCCTGAGGTCTTCTGGCTGGGAAATGAGCACAAGTCCCCTGGGAGAATTCGCCACTGAACCACCACTGCCCCCTACAGGGGCTGTTGTTGTTGTGTGCTGCCGTGGCGATTCCAGCTCACAGTGACCCTAAAGGATGGAGTATAACTGCCCTGTAGGGTTTCCAAGGCTGTAAATCTTTACAGAAGCAGACTGCCACTACATCTTTCCTCCATGGAGTGGCTGGTGGATTCCAACCGCCTACCTTTCTATTAGTAGCCCAGCGCTTAACCACTGTACCACCAGTGCTCCTGATTCAGGGGTGCAGTGGTTAAGATCGCGGCTGCTGATCGAAAGGTCGGCAGTTCAAATCCACCAGCCACTCCTTGGAAACTCTGTGGGGCAGTTCTGCTCTGTCCTACCGTGTCATTATGAGTTGGAATCGACTTGAAGGCAATGAGTTTCTTTCTTTTTTTTAGGTAGATTAAAAACAAGAAGATAGAAGGCCTCATTGGAGGCCGCAGTAGAATTCACTGCCACTCTGCAGCGTAGCACAGACATAACTGGGGTATGAATGAAGCTGACCAACAGTGGGTGTAAACCAAAGCCGCTGAAATGCAGAGAAGGCCTGATGGAAGGGATCGAATGACTCTTTGTTCATGAATCACACAAATATCTTCCAGCTGCTCCAGGCTGGAGGCCCTGTGGACGCATGTTTTACATTAAATTCATGGTTATTTTGGGGGGCACTATTATAAAAAAAAAATTTTTTTTTAATTTTTTGTTACTGTCTTTTGTTTTCTTCTTTCATTATGATGCTTGAAAGCTGGCATTAATTATTGTAGTGGTGTGTCTGCCCAGAGAATTCCTGCAGCTGCCAAGAAAACCAGATATTCAAGGAGAGTCAGGACATTGCCCCGATGTGTTGTTACAGTTTAGAAACCAACCTTTGCAGAAGTGATTCACAATTTATAATTAATGTTTGACAAGGAGATCTCTTTTAATTTTTGTTTTTAAATAAGGTCCACCACTTTTAAATATTGTGTTTTCTGAGACTCAGAGACCATGAAAAAAATTCTCGGAAATACATTATCTTCACCTTTCTTATCTCATCGCTTTTTGATATTAATGTTTGTGTGGTTTATTTTTAATTGAAAGGGAATTTAATTAATAGAAGTAAAACAGTAAGAATCCATTAAAAAAAGCCAGATGTCTCATGCCAGTAGTGTTTCCTGTAGCCATTGGTGAAGGATTCTGAGTTGATTTGTTTGACTCTGTACCGCCTGTGGGAAGATGGGGGATAATTATTTTCATTTCAAGGGAATTGGTAAAAACCGAAGACTCCGTAGTAAGGGTGGCAAAAAATGCATTCCCATGATTTGCTTGACTAGATTTCGGATTTACTCTAAGTTGGGGTTTTATGTTCTTTTATTCTTTTAGGGAAACAAATTTTGTTTAATTTCTTTATTTTACAAGTAATGTGTGTTCATTAAAGAAAAACTAGAAAATACCATTTAAAAAGCCTGTGGTTCTACCTCTTATAACCACAGTTAGCTCTTTGGTGTCTGTGATTGCGGCTTTTCTCTGGGTGCATCCATTCACATACACACACTGTTTTCTGTCTTATAAGATACTGTCTATTGCAATGTATATCATTATTCACCAAAGTAAACAGCAGGTTTTTTTTTTTTTTTTGGACAAAAACATTATCATATAAAATACGTATATAGATTACAAGACACACAGTGATTTTAGAAATTTTAGAGTGAAAACATAATGCCTTTGGGATCAATAAATCTATAGCTTTGTTACATCAATGAAGCTCTTTGGGGTGATAATAAGAATGATAATAAAAACTATTGCTAATATTTACCGAGCCCATATTATGTGGCAGGCTGTGAAGTTCATATACATTATGTCATTAAATTGTTCTTACTGTCTCGTAAAGTTGGCACTGTTTTTACCCTGACATTACAGATAAAGGAACTGAAGCTAAGGAAGGCTAAGTAATTGACTCTTACTTCTAATAAATAACAGCCAAAATTCAGACCCAGACCTACCTGGCCCCGGAGGCTGAATTCTTAATGAGGTCCCCCTACTGCTCAAGGCAAGTAGTGTGCCTTGTACCTCTTATTAGGGTATAACGTATGCCTAGTACCAGCTGGCTTTTGGTTGAATTTCTTGGCTGTTTTTTAAAATTACTTGTGATCTTTATGTTCTATCTACTTATTCATCACTGAACGGGAAAACGTTTTGAGCATGCTGTTTATCTTAGCAGAGCAGGTGAATGTCAAAGAATGGGCCTACAGTGAACAAAGGCTTAACAGACTATGAGATTTCAGGGGACAAATGTCAGTGAGGCTGTGAGGAAAGCGTAACAGCACTTCTTACATACAAGTCTTTTCCACCAAAACCTGAGGGCTCAAATTAAGAAGAAATTGTTTGCGTGAAGAAGATTTAAAATGTAGGGCATGTTTGGACTTCAGAAGCCTATTACCACACTGGCATTGCAGGACAAAAATTGCTGTCATTTCAGTTACATTTCAATAAATTCGTGGGTAAAACAAATACAGGGAAGTTATAGAGACAGCAGTGCTCCTGTGAAAACTGTCTTCCATGTCTTCGAGATCAGCCTCAAAGACGCTAACCACTGTGTCACCCTGCCCAGGACTTCATGCTTGTCTCAAACAGAATTTTGGTCCAGATGCAATTTATGTTGGAAATAGAACAATACTTCCTTGTATGTCTATTTATTAATTCATTTTCCTGTATTAGCTAGAGAATCTGGGGCTATGTAAAAAAATATCCACCAGTTACTTAATTTTTAGGTGAGCTAACATTTTGGGACTATGTAGCATATAATTTCTACAACAGAAGCTGTTTATCCTTTGGAATTCTCTCTCTGTGAATTCTTCTTCAGATTTGTTCTTTGGAAGAAATTATTCTAATTTGGAAATCATTCAGCAACCACAGTAATTTATATTAAAAAGAAAGTACAATGGGATATAAAAATTCTGATCTTTGTATCTAATTAAAAAATCATTAAAATTTATGACTTAAGTGTAATTAAGGCATAACTAGTGTAGTCAAGGCAGTCTGAGACCTGAGAAATGCAAATTAAAACACACTTGTATTTTCCTTCTGAAATCATATTTTCCAGAAGACAGCCTTGTGAACTTCTGCATCATATAGCAAATTTGAGGGTGGTTGTGACTTAGAATTCCAAGGCCTGTCCACTAGCCCCATACCCATGGAGCTTTCCAAGCTGGTGGCTGTCTTTGTACAATCAGAACGATGTGGATAGACTTGGTGCCAGAATATTCTGTGTCTGGCAATGATCCTTCCCTCCTTCCCCCTTTAGGTCACTAATTTTGAGATGTTGGTTGTTGTTTTAATATATTATTCCTTGATCATAGTGACTCGGAGTTGGTGGGAGCTGGGGATTTCTTTTTTTAACCTTCCATTTTATAAGGGAAAAAGTGATAATAGTTAAAATTTATTGAGAACTCTGTGACAGATACGTTTCTAAATTCTTCATACACATGTTTTCTTGCAGCAGTCTTGCCAGGCAGGGCAGGTGAAGTTGTCCCCATTTAACAGATGAAAACACTGGGCCTTAAGAGATCAAATAACTTTTTCAAAGTGAGGAGGCAGTGGCTGGTACGAGGCAGAGTCTGGATCTTTACCTGCTTCCGCAGACTCCCTTCCTCATATCCTTCCCCCTTTGCTCTGGTCTTCCTCTTCCCACCTCCTCACATTTTCCCTCCTTAAATTTTCATGTTATTACCTGCTTTCTGTGCATCTTTTCTGTCATCCTGATGGCCAGACGTGGTTATCAGCATGCTCCATCATCAGGAACTGGATCACAAAACCAGGGTGCTGGAAACATGTCCTGTCTAGAACATAGACTTGTTGACAGATACAGTTGCTCTTTGGCTTTTTGGTTTGCAAAGCTTTCTCCAGGATCATTAGCATACTGCCCCTGTTCTCTTTGTTCCCTTCCCTTTGTTTGCTTCACTATCAGGAAAGTCTTGTCTATATGCCAGATCCAGGCTCCCTTCTTCCTCTCAGCTCATGATCACAAGGAGTCTTCCTGTGGTGCAAATGGTATGTGCTCAGCTGCTAACCAAGAGGTTGGCAGTTTGAGTCCACCCACAGGTACCTGGGAAGAAAGGCCTGGCAACCTACTTCTGATAAATCAGCCATTGAAAACCCTGTGGAGAGCAGTTCTACAGTTCTGCTCTGACACACCTGGGGTCGACATGTGTAGGGTCAACGTGACAGCAACTGGTAGTGACACCATGGAAGGAGACAGGCTTCCTTTTCTGGCATCATTATCTTTCTCTTGAATAGAGCTCAGCTCTGTTGGGTCACATGCTTGTGTCAGGGTTGATTGACCAGACAAGGTCACATGCCTGCCTCCAAGGCAGGAATGACAGGACACTGTGATGGACAGCTCCAGGAGAGTTCCATGGATTTATGGCGGAAGAGAAAAGGAAGGAATGGGTTTTCCCTACAGTCTGACATGCTAATGGTAGACCCTTGAGTGTAAAATCATGAAGTCTCTATTTTGATAAGGAGAAAGAAAATAGACCCCTACAAGGAAGGGACTGGGCCTACCATGTTATATTCTCTTTAAATATTCAGAGCCATAAATTAAGATCTTATGTAATGTAGAATTGTAAAAAGGAATACAGATGCCATCTGGCCCCTGGTTCTCACAGCGTGCTGCAAGTAGTCCTGGGGACATGTGACTTAGGCTGAGGTAGAATAAAATAGTGGTAGTCTTGTTTGATAAAAAATTAAATCAGCTAAGCTTTTTCTCATCAAAATTTCTTATATTTTAATGCTTACAATAGCTTGTTTGCTTTAGAATGCTAGTAGAAAATAAAACAATATGAGCAAATAGCAAATAACATTAATCAACATATCTGAAGATGACTGATGATGCCTTATTTTGATAACTAGTTTAAAAGAAATTTGCAGGCATATAAACTGATAGTTATGGTTTTATTTTGTATTGTTGTAAAATTGTTCCTTATATTAAGATAAGATGAAATATATCAATATTTCCCCATGATCTGCAAAAAAAAAAAAAAAAGTGTCCATCTTCAAATGCTCTGCTACAAGAAAAGTTTGATAACCACTTTTAGGACTTTTTCCACATTTACAGACTATATGAACTGATATTTGCTTAATGATTTTTTTTAAATAGACTCCCTTAAAAAATGAAAGCATTTACTATAAAAAGAATACTTTTCTGCATGTGAAAACCCAATAATTTCTAATCCTCAGAATAATTCCATAGACCTTTAGAAAGTTGTAATGTACCTCTTAAAATCACCTGGCATACCCACCGTGAAAAGTGAACCACTCTTTGAGAAACCCCCAAGGCAAACAGGTATCATTTACACAGGAGCACATTGAGTTACGTGGAGGGACTTACCCTGTTAAGGGTTGCTAATATGATCAGAACAAGGACAGATCAGCAGGCTTCCTCCCAACTCTTTCTCTCTGCATCTGGCAAGACGGCTCAGAGATTACATTTACCAAGTGGTATCCTTTTTTTTTATTTTTTTCTTTTATCCTACGGTAATCGAAAGGGCAAAAATGAATGCCTGTAAGGTCAAACTTCTAAAAAGGTGCTTGACCAATTTTGATGTAAGGATTGGGAATCCTGGTTTCAGTTTTCCAGGAAATAGTCTTTTTTTGAAGCTGGAGGAAGGTATAGAGTCACTGGGAAAAGATAAGTGGCTATAAAAGGCCTTGTCCCAGTGGTTGCATTTCTGCAGGTAGAAATTTATATCAAACGCACAGTAAGCAGAGAGAGCAGTTTTGTGGCATGGTATATTTCCTCCTGTCTCCCTCACCTTCCCTGCACCCGCAATAATTAGGTGCCTGAGAGCTATAATAGTGTCAAGGACCCAAGATAGCAACCTTCCAGGTGGCACATATATCTGCAAGTTGAGCCTTTGATGGTGAACTTTGGAAATAAACATCTTTGCCCAAGGGCCCGTGGATGCAACAGATTAAGAGGCTGTGACAGAAGAAGCCACCTCATTAGTGATGCTCAGGCTACGTAGTTTATTAGGAAAGTGATGCATCTGCCCCTGAAACCTGAAGTTGAAGGGACCTTTTAACCATGCTCTGCTGTAGTTTTCCTCACGTGTCAAATGGGGGAGAGGATGCTGATTACACCAAGATCAGATGAAGTAGAGTAAAACTATGGCAATCTTACTGAATGAAAAAAGAATTAAATCTCTTAAGCCTTTTCTTTTATCAGATTTTCTCTTTGCTTTTGAGTCTGTGAGCTTTAATTAGTACTATGACAAATGCAAATATCCATAGCTGTTAATTAAACAAAGAGGAAAATGTTAGTATAGCTCAGCCCTGCTTATTCATCTCCATTTAATAAGTAGTGAAATCTAAAGTCACAGATAGGACTGAGGGTTGGGTGGTCAAATCAAATGATTTAGTTAAGGGCAGCAAATATCGTGGTAGAGTTCACACATGTATCAACAATTTAGGTGGATATTGTAGAAAGTGAACGTTGTATAGGGAGAATCATTGCCTGGCTTAGAAACAAGTTTGGGAAGAACAGGTAACTCCAAAAATGTCAACCCATGGTGAAGGTTGTCCACTGACTTGTGTAATAATGGAAGAAGTGAATTGATTTCATAGGGAAGGAAGGACTGGTACTCCCCAGCCAGCGATTGAATTCTGTCTACAGAATTAATTCCCAAAGCTGGATAAATATTTCTAAAGACCAGGAGCTCAAAACTTCTCAAGGCTACTTTCCCCCGCAATTTAAGGTTGGAGAAAAGGCATTACAGCTCAATGGATTCAGTGTTAGGTTGTCCTGGGCTTGAATCCTGACTTTCCTATTCTCTAGCGGAATGACTTTGGGTAAATTACTTCAATTTTTTAAACTCAACGTTATTATTACTGTAGAAAATAGATTAATAATGCACAACTCCTAAGGTTGTTAAGAGCATTTATGAGTCTGGAACTTAGCAAGCACTCAGACATGGGTATGTTTGTATTTTTTGCAGCAGGATCACTGCCGCCACCACCTCCTTCATCGCCAGTTGTTGAGATAGAGTCAAGCTCCATCTTCAGTAAAAACCAGTTCCTTCTAATAGCAATCCTGTGATGGGTTGGGTAGCCTTTCATTTTTGTGTAGTCCATCCCCCAAATCCAGAGCTATGAATGGAATTCATTGTATATGCGGGGGATTTTCCTTTTACAGAATGGATCCACATGAACTATACTTTTTAAAGGGAACAGATAAATTAGATAATGTGTTACTAAGTTCTATAGTACAACCAGAATGCTCCTTAGAAACAAGGAAGGCAAAACTGTGTCTCACATACTTTGGACATGTTGTCAGGAGGTTATCAGTCCCTGGGGAAGGACATCATGCTCGGTGAGGTACAGGGTCAGCAGAAAAGAGGAAGACCCTTGAGGAGATGTATTGACACAGTGGCTGCAACAATGGGCTCAAGCATAACAACGATTTTGAGCATGGCGCAGGACCGGGGAGTGTTTGGTTCTGTGGTACATGGGGTTGCTATGACTCAGACCTGACTTGATGGCACCTAATGACAACTACAAGCTCTATAGTATGACATCCACATTGAGGGCTTTCATTGATCTCCGTGGTGGAAAGTACACATTGCCTACTAGGCACACAGCCACTTTATGAAAACCAGCCTAGCTTCCTGGCTGACTTAATTTTGTACCTGTAATTTCTTCGATAATTATGTGTCCTTTTTTCATTTTTTGATTTTTTTTTTATATATCCTTGGCTAGTACTGAAACCCCAACTCAGTCTGTTACCATGTCACTTGGTGAGGTGAGCCAAGTAAAAAGATGTGAAAATGGACAGAACAACAGATGCTGTTTGTAAATACCTAGGAGCATCGGCAGGCCCCAGGCATGTACAGAATCTTCATGGGCACCTATGTGCTTAACCCAGAAACTTACATTAAAAATTCCTTTAAAAAACTCATGTTAAGTGATACTGTTTTCTCACCCTATCTTAAGGAGGAAAAGAAAAAAAAATAGCTGATTTATGGTGGATGTCTGCTTTTTGCAAAATACAGGGCTTTTGATGACCATTTTCCCCTAAGCATTCTGTCAGGTTAGGTGATCTATCCAAAAAGCTCAGTTGTCAGACCTTCTTTAAAACTTTAAAGTAAATCGAATTTTTTTTTTCAAATAAATGTAAAGAGCCAAATTAAATAAAACTGATGTTCCTTTTCTTCTTTTAAAATGTTACTTGTTTCGAAAACATAGTACAAGACAACATCAACAGTGCTTGGCATGTTAGACCCAGACTTTCAGACTTTCCTTTTTGAAGAGAGAGGGAGAGAGGGTGAACAAGAACCACAGCAGGAAGTGATTAAGTTACGTTATACTGGCTTGCGTTAATATTTCACCTGAGAATCTCTTGACAATTCAGTACCATGCCATTTCACATATATTTTATTGGAGAGAGGCTAGAAATTGAGCTGTGTTTTTAAAAATTATTTCATGTTCATCATAAAAAAGAAAAACCATCTTAATACCCAACTACAACCCTGTTAACTTTTTTTTTTTTTATTGTTTTCCCAGGTTTTTTGTAAGGCATGTATATGATATGAATATGTATACACTTACAGAGATCATGCCATTTTGTTATCAGTCATAATGGTCATACCTAAGAAGGTAGGCTCTGAAGCCACATAGCCTGTACAGAATCCCAGCTCTTACACTTACGAGCTGAGTGACTTGGGCGAGGTACTTTGTCCCAGTGTGCCCTAGGTTTCTGGGGATCCTTGTGAGATTTAAATGTGCTAATACGTGAAAAATGCCCGGCAAGTAGCGAGTGCTGTGGAAACATTGCTCCTGTGCCCGTCTCACCGAGCTCTGCAGTTTCCATGTGATGACTGCGTCTGTCCCACTGTAGGGCGTGCTGTCATTCACTGAACCACCCCAGTGTTAGGGAGCTGAGGCTGTCCCGTGTTTTTGTCCCAGGTAGTACTGCTGTGGATGTTCTTGTATGTACAGCGAAGCCTGCGTCTAGAGCACCTACATTAATCGCCGTATGTGGAGAACCAGAGTTTCAGTCCCTTCTCAGCCACTTACTAGCTGTGTGACCTCGGTGACATACTCTCTCTGAGCCTCAGTATCCTTATCTATAAAACGGGGAAATAAGAACACCTACTTCATGGGTGTTTGGGTTAAATCAGAAAAGCATGTAACGTGCTTAGCATGGTGCCTGGCACGTAACATAAACACACAGGACATGATGTAACTGAAGAAACACATAGAAACAAAGCCATTATTATTACTGACAACTCTTGCTTCCCCAGAGCCCTGCTTCTCATTCTCCAGTGAATGAGTGTGTGAGCACTGAGTGGTTTACTCGTTTGCTGAAACCACTATAAAGTGATACAATGCTGGTATCCCTCTGAGCTTTTTTGCCTCTTTGCTTTTTGGGTTTTTTCCCACTTTCCTCGCTGTCTCTGTATTTCACTTGCACATTTGCTGTGCAGTAATGAGATTCCTAAGAGAGGCCTGTTTTGGGAGAATGGAAAGATGCACTGGGAGTCACCTCTGCTGTGTGTCTCTCCCCCATCATCAAAGATCTCCAACCACTGCTCAGAATTTCAGATTCCGAGAAGGGAGAAATGGACGCACAGGCAGCTGCCGGTGGAACACCCTCCCAGGACGTGTTCATGATTCTTGTTGGTGAGGGAAAAAGGAGCCACTTGAGCTGTGATTGTTCACGGATTGTCTGCCTAAAAGGACCTGGGAGTTTGAAGTGGCTCTTACCTGTTGAAATGCAGTCATTTTGGGGTATCGTGAGTGCTTGATAAATAATAGTGAGTTACTGGAAAGAAAAAAGCGGGCACTTCCCACAGCTGCCCTGTTGACCTTCTGGAAACTGTGTGGCCATCTGGGTTCATGTTCCAATCTGTTCTCTTGAGGCGTGGGTCCTGGTGGGTTAAGCAGCCCTCATTTTGTGTTTGTCTAGGCCCACTTAGGACCAAGATGGAGAACGCAGCTCTTTGTCATGTCCAGACCAGTTTTCATTTCTTGCAGCTCTGTCTCCACACCTGACTTGTTTTCACGAGCACTTGGGAGCTTGGAGGCCTTG
Organism: Elephas maximus indicus; assembly: GCF_024166365.1. Taxonomy (NCBI): domain Eukaryota; kingdom Metazoa; phylum Chordata; class Mammalia; order Proboscidea; family Elephantidae; genus Elephas; species Elephas maximus. The sequence goes on along the minus strand of NC_064838.1, from coordinate 71,409,479 downwards.
AAGGAAGGAGTGGTGGGGAAACAAATCACATTCACTACCAGGTAGTGCTGAGAGGCAGAAACAGCCAGTTCTACCTGCAGCCAGTGTGGGCATCCCTTCTCTGTGAGCACCACTAAACTGTGCGCTCCAGGCTTATTTGAGGCTGGCTAACGAGGAGCAGGCTGGCTGACAGAATAAAGGCTGCATTTGCGGCATTGTGCATTTGGTTTGTGGCCTGTTTCAAACAGAATGGCTCTCCCTCTTAACCTCCCTGCCTTTGCCATCAGAGGAGAGACCGACTAACAGCATTTTGAGAGGTTAGAAATGAAACTTCATGTCATAACTATGGGAAATGGCTTAACAGTGTTGGAATGTGGTATTTTGCTCTAGTTTTAAAGAGTCCTTGCTTGACAGGGTCACTCCTAGGTCTACTGGAAATAGCATTTATTCTTCATAAAAGCGTCTAACAGTGTTCTTCATTTGGCTCCCTCTGCCTTCTCTAGCTGTTTAGGGCTGTACTGTTTCTATCTCGTTTCCGATAATTCTTCCTCTGTAACATAGTTTGTGATTAGATGGTCGAGTTGTGATGTCTAAAAGCTGCTTTTCCAAAAACATACCATTTTTTGCCTCCAACAGCCCAGGAATGTTTGCCTCCAACAGCCCAGGAATGTTTGCCTCCAACAGCCCAGGAATGTTTGCCTCCAACAGCCCAGGAACGCACTGAAAACTAGACTTTCCCAGTGAGAGTCAGCCTAAGTTGAGGGTTTCAAATCACATAGGTTATTTTCATAAGTAGCTTCATCTGTCGTGTGGAAAGATGCGGTCCTTTTATCCTCGAATTTCTGCTTATTTCAATGCTTGGTCCGTGAGTCTGTCTTCAGGTCATCTGTCTGTACACCCTGTTGTTTGCTGCTGAGTTGATTCTGACTCATAGCGACCCTATAGGATAGAGTAGAACTGCCCCATAGGATTTTCTAGCCTGCAGTCATTACGAGAGCAGATTGCTAGGTCTTTTCTCCTGTAGAGCCACTGGTGAGTTAGAACCACCAACCTTTCCGTTAGCAGCCAAGTGCTTAACCATTGTGCTACCAGGGATCCTTCCTATATAGACTCCCGAAACCCATTACCGATTACAACTCGTAATGACCCTATAGTACAGAGTAGAACTGCCCCATGGGGCTTCCAAAGCTGTAGTAATGTTTACAGAAGCAGACTGCCACATCTTTCTCCTGAAGAATGGCAGGTGGGTTTGAACTGCTGATCTTTTGATCAGCAGCCGAGTACTTAGCCTTCCTGTGTACACAAAATATGTTTAAAGTGACAAGGAAGCCCACTGTACTCAAAGACAATTTCTTACAAACCTCAACCCCTTGTTTCAAACAACTGTTTATAAGGCGCTTCTGACAGATAAGCTCAAACATGAGGTTTCTTTCCTTAATTTTGTGGTGGATCTTACATCTTGAGGTTTTACATTTACGAGAAATTTCTTAACCTCCTTCTCTTTTTTCACCATTTAAGACAGTGCTGTGTAATAGTTAGGAGCACAGGTTCTGGGGCCAAACAGCCTGGGTTTAAATTCCAGCTCTGCCACTTCCTAGCTGTGTGACCTTGGGCAAGTTTCCTAACTTCTCTGAGCCTCAGCTTCTTCCTCTGTAAAAAAGGAATAATAATAGTAACCATTCCCAAGAACAGTGTCTGGCACATAATAAAAAATTTTAAACGTTAATAATTACTGTTAATTAGCTGACATTTATTGTGAGCCTGCCGTGACCCAGGCATGGAGCTGGGTGGCATGGATGATAGGAATGCGGATGATACAGCAGCACCAACAAAGGCAACAGTTAACATTTCTTCTGCGTGTGCAGTGTGCCAGGCTGTGTTCAGAGGCTGACATGCATTATCTCATCTGAGGCGCAAAACAATTCTGTGAAGGAGCTACTATTGTAATCTCCGTTCTTGCCCAGGAAACTGCGAGTTAGAAAGGTTATGCCGCTTTCCAGTGGTCAGCACTGGTAAAAGCAAGTCAGAGCTAGGTGGAGCCAAGGTTTGAACCTCGGCTGCAGAATTCTAGGTCTAGCCCTCCCTTTTGATTTCTGTGCCATGTCACTTATAAAAATGGATTCCATTTTTTAGTCTGTTTCACCTATTCAGAATCCCTTTAAACGAGGAATTTCAGACTTGAACAATTTTACTGGAACAAAGACCTCTACACTCTTATTAGCTATAATTTTGCCCCTTGACTTTGAAATCAAGACCTTTTTGCCTTTTGTGACTTCAATAGCAGAAAAGGAAATAGAGGTGAACGTTCAGGACTTCTGTTTGTTTGACCTTGTGCGTCATATAACCTGAGAGCAGCCTGTTCTCTGTTCTCCTTCCTGCTGCTTGCTCTGAGAGCGTTTTGCAGTTGTTTCTTCTTGGTTGGGTTTGCTATCCCAGCCTTTTGGTTGCTTGCTCTCAAATGTTACTCTGTTATAACTACCTGCATTGACCTGGAAAGCTGCTAGTAAGACGAGCAGCAACAGCAGTAATCTGTTCTTGTTGAGAGTTATTTTGTGCCAAACACAGACCTAAGTGCCCTAGAAGCACCATCTCAATAACTGTTCACAGCAAATCCTCGTTTTACAAGCCAGGAAACTGAGATGAAGTCATGCCTGTGAGCATTTGGCGTTGAGGATCATCACAATGGTAGCGGCTCAGTTCCATATTTTTAGAAAACTGTCCTGGAAGGGAGCATCATGCGGGAAGAGGAAGAACACAAAATTAGGAACTTGCTGCAGATCGCTGCTCCCATGTTCACCGGTTGAGGAAATGCAGACAAGTCGCTGTACTTCCTTTACTTCTACAAGGGGCTAACAGTTTTCCCTCGTGGGATGCTGTTAAGGTATCAAGGAGGCATGTATAAGAAAATTCTCAGGTATTAAAAAAATTCTCAGGTATTAGAGGGATTGAAAAATTGTATTCTACCAACATTCACAAACATATATGTTCATTGGCTGTCTCATTTTTAAAACGTGGAAATAGGTAAATGTATTGTTCAGACTTCTTACAGGTGTATGTTTGAGCTGATGAAGAGCTTTAGTCAAGAAGCTGGCTTTTTTGAGAAACACTATTCTTAATGAGTGAAGACAACAAGAATTGCTAGAATTGGTTTCTATAGCACAAGGTTTCTCAACCTAGTCACTATAGACATTTTAGGCTGACACTTCTTGTCCTGGGGGCTGTCCTGTGTATGTAGCATGTTTAGCAGCATCCTTGGTCTCTACCCATTAAATGCCAGTAGCATCCCCCTGCCCCTGCCCCAATTGTGACAATTAAGAATGTCTCCAGACATTGCCAATGTCTCCTGGAGAGCGATAGCGCCCTCAGTTGAGAACCAATGCTTTGGGACTATGTATTGTCAATTCACTTAAAAATAAATATACTGCAGGTCACATAGACTGTAGATGGTTTGCAAACTCTGGACCGCTGCAGACAATAGAGGATGTCTTTCCAGGTATTTAAAGAGTTCCTTTCTCAGAAATGAGCTCCAACTGATAAAGAGAAAAAACAGTGAGACAGAGTAGACATCTAGTATTTAGAAAGTTTTGAATAGAATAAAATCAAAAGCAGTAAGCATCTTCGAAAAGGACTAATAGTCATTGTCTCTCCCTTCCCCTAGTTTTCCTTTCTAAGCTTCTGTTCCTACCCCCAGATACTCTGCTTTATTTTCTTGCCATGGGAAGGAAGGTGATGGTTTAACAATTCTGCTTTAGGCAGTCCTTTCTGTGCCTCTCTGGAAAACTCAACTAGGACTAGGAGATTTATCTCCTCAAGAGTCAATAAACTCTTGAAGTCAGCAAGTGTCATTTTTTTCAGTTGGAACCCACTTAATTAGGCTGCTGGATTTCAGGTGCCTCGGAGTGCTGGGTGTAAGGTGATGAGACATCACAGAGACGGGCTCTCAAGTTGGCCCATCCTGAGAGAAGCTCCTGACAAGAGAAGAAATGCTCTGAAGTATCTCCCTGGAGCAGAATGTTTATTTTTGTGTTTTAAGGGAAATTAGGTGATTCATTGAGTTAAAATTCAAGTATGTCAGGCTTTCTATATCAAAAGTTGAAAATCAGAGAAAGCTGAAGTGAGTATTTGATTCTTTTCTTCCTCTTTTTAATTTCTGAAATAGTTCACTTTAGGCTTCCTGTTATTTGGATCAGGTGGCAGACACTGGCAGGGGACCCTGAAACTTGAAGCAGTTAGTTGTCCCTGCAGCCATGAAATACTTCTGCATAAATGGCTTAAGTCAATAGCAAAGTTTAGCTTTTTTTAATAGAAATTTAATTTATACTATATTTTCCAAAAAACCAATTGGTTACGTAGCTACGGTGGGGTCTTTTTGTTTTCAAATTTCAGAAAAATCTCCTTTCCATTAAAGCCCTCTCCCCTACCCTCACCTTTGAACTTCTGTAAACAAACACAAAACAGTTGCCATCTAGTCAATTCCAGTTCATGGTGACTCCATGTGCATCAAAGCAGAACCATGCTTAACAGGGTTTTATGGGTTTTTTTGAACATTTTGTTGTGTTTTAGGTGAAAGTTTACACAGCAAATTAGTTTCCCATTCAACAATTCATACAAAATTGTTCTGTGATGTTGGTGGCTATCCCTGCAATGTGTCAGCACTCTCCTCGTTTCTACCCTGCCTTCCTGGTTTCCATCCCTCCAGCCTCCCTGCCCCTCCTTGCGACCTCCTCTTTGCTTTTGGGCAGATGTTGCCCGTTCGGTCTCAAATAGTTGGTTCTTCTAAGGAGCACATTCCTCACAGATGTTATTGTTTATTTTATAGGCCAATCTATTATTTGCCTGAAAGGTGACCACTGGGAATGGCTTCAGTTCCAGATTAAAAGGGCGTCTTAGAGCGATAGCCTTGGGGGTCATCCAGTATTTATTGGTCCAGTAAGTCTGATCTTTTCCGTGAATTTGAGTTTTGCTCTATATTTTGTTACCATTCTAGCTGGGACCTTCTATCATGTCCCTGGTCAGAGTGGTGTAGGTAGTGGAAGCTGGGCACCGTCTAGTTCTTCTGGTCTCAGGCTAAAGGAGGCTGTGCTTTGTGTGGGCCAGTAGTCCTGTGGACTGATTGCTTCCTTGAGTCTTTCGTTTCCTTCACTCTCCTTTGCTCTGAACAGGAGACCAGTAGCTATATCTTAGATGGCTGCTCATGAGCTTTTAAGACCCTAGACACTTCTTACCAAACCAGAATGTAGAACATTATCTATATGAACTATGTTATGCCAGTTGACATGTCCCCTGAGACTGTGGTCCTCAGACTTCAAACTCAGTAACTCAGTCCCACTTCTATAGGGTTTTTAATGGCCGATTTTTTGGACATAGATCATCAGGCCCTTCTTCCTAGGCTCCTCTGGGTGAACTCGAACCTCTAACCTTTCTGTTAGCAGCTGAGTGTGTTAACTGTTTACACCACCCAGCGACTCCTTGGTTCTCAGTAATGGTTATAAACAAATGCTTGTTGTGAGCTCAAACTCAGTGAAGATTAAAGAAGCAACATAGATAATAACTTTTTTCCTGTCCAAGTTACTGTGAAAAAGTAGCCAGTGGAAAGCTACATAACCTTGAGAAGGCTCATAAATGATTTCACGAACTTTGCACTCAGAAGAGTAACGACCTGAAGCTCTGAAACCTTATGAGATTCTGAAGTCTGTCTTCTTAAGTGTCTGAAATAGAATGATTTCAGTATGGTTTTAGAGTTGTTTATTTTCTTGAATGAAAATGTTTTAGGATTTGGGTGTTAGATATAAACTCCTCGGTACCAGATGAATTCTCCTTTCCATCAAGGATGCTTAACAGGGTTAAGTGTCTCACTTGTGTGATGATATGTCTAGGTACCTAGGTATTATTTCATTTTAGTTAATTCTGAGGTGTAGATGCTATGTATTCTATAGCTTTCATTTTATCTCTATTCTCTGAACACTTTGTATTGAAGATAAGAATATCTAACGATGACCTCAAAATGTGTCACCTGAAAATATGACCATGATTTTTTATAAAAACATGGTTTATAAGAATGAACCATGCTATTGTAATTTACTTCGGAGCATGTACAGTGTGCAGAATACCTAAGCCAAGAAGCAAACCTATTACCATCAAGTTGTTTTTGGCTCATGGTGACCCTATGTGTTATAGAACTGCTCCGTGAGATTTTCTAGGCTATAATACTTATGGAAACAGACTGCCAGGCCTTTCTTAAGCAGCATCACTGAGTAGATTCAAACTGCAGACATTTTAGCAAACAGAAGATTGAGGTTGTCAAGGGTTTCATTTTACTTGGACCTACAGTCAACAGCCGTGGAAGCAGCAGTCATCAAATCAAAAGACACACTGCCCTGGGCAAATCAGCTGCAAGATATCTCTGTAAAGTGTTAAAAAGCAAAGATATCACCTTGAGGACTAAGGTGCGCCTGACCCAAGCCATGGTGTTTTCAGTCGCCTCATATGCATGTGAAAGCTAGACAATGAATAAGGAAGACTGAAGAAGAATTGATGCCTTTGAATTGTGGTCTGATGAAGAATATTGAATATACCATGGACTGCCAAAAGAACGAACAAATCTGTCTTGGAAGAAGTACAACCAGAATGCTCTTTGGAAGCAAGGATGGCGAGACTGTGTCTCACATACTTTGGACATGTCAGGAGGGATCAGTCCCTGGAGAAGGGCATCATGCTTGGTAAAGTACAGGGTCAGTGGAAAGAGGAGGACCCTCAGTGAGGTGGATTGACACAGTGGCTGCAACAATGGGCTCAAGCATAAGGATTGTAAGGGTGGTGCAGGACTGGGCAGTGTTTTGTTCTATTGTGCATAGGGTTGCTGAGTTGGAACCGACTTGATGGCAATGACAACAGCAGTTGAGTGTACAGGGACCCTTGGACCAAGAACATACTACATATCTGAGGATATTCAGAGATGCTTATGCAAATTTTGTTCTTTGAGTCCTCAGCTGACAGCAGGTGTTGGATGAGTGTGTCATGTTCATAAAGCCGCACTTCTGTTGTCTAGTCCTGTGGTAGTGTTGCATTTAAAGAAGCATGCAGCCCACAAGAACTTTGGTCTTTAGTCGTGTTCTTTTATTATTATTATTATTGCACGTTAGATGAACGTTTATAGAGCAAATTAAATTTCCATTTGATAGTTTGTACATAAAGTATTTCATGGCCTCGGCTTCATTTCCCACAATGTGTTGGCACTCTCCCCATTTCTGCCCTGGGTCCTTCGTTTCTTTTTGTCCTGATTTTCTACCCCTTCCTGCCTTTTCATATTTGATTTTGGGAAAATATTGCCCTTTTGATCTCATATAATTAATTGTTCTAAGGAGCACATTTTTCTTGGGTGGTATTGTTTATTTTATGGGCCTGTCTGTTGTTTGGCTGGAAGGTGGTCTCCAGAAATGGGTTCAGTTCCCGGTCAGAAGAGTGTCTTAGGGCCATAGTCTTCAGGGTTCCTCTAGTCTCTGTCAGAGCAGTAAGTCTGGTCTTTTTTTTTTTTTTTATGAATTTAATTTTTTTTTCCCACATTTTTCTCTCACTGTGCCCAGGACCTGCTGTTGTGATCCCAGTTCAGAGCAGTGAGTAATGGTAACTAGGCACCATCCAGTTCTTCTGGTCTTGGGGTCATGTAGGCTGTGGTTTTTGTGTTCCGTTAGTCCTTTGCATTAATTACTCCCTTGAATCTTTGGTTTTTTTTCACTCACCTTTGCTGTGAACTGAAAGAGGCCAATAGTTGCGTCTTAGATAGCTTTTAAGACCCCAGACGCTACTCGCCAAGGTAGGATGTAGAACATTGTCTTTATGAACTCTGTTGTGCCAGTTGACCTAGATGTCCCTCAAAAGTTAATGTTCCTTTGCAGTTGAACCTAGGGACTTCACTCCTCTAGGTGTTTGGTTCTGTCTAAGAGGTTTCCCTGACTGCACCACTTGTCTGCTCTGTTGTCTGTCTTAATCTGTGAGGAGCATCTGCAGTCATGTATTTAGAAATATCCACCACCAAACCTGTCTCTGCTGGTGGGTATGCTCCCTCACACCCTTCTGCACCTCTTGGCATATATTTCTATGTGTCCGTTCGTAACTTGTTTGTTAATACTATTGTTGCGGGATTGTCTATGCTATAGAGGTTACCGAAAAAAAAAAAAAAAAACCCGTAGTTGCCCTTTATTCTTGCATTCCTCTCTGTGTCCTGTCTTGCCTTGGTCATGTTGTGCTGACTTCCCCCATATTGTGTAATGCCTTTCTCGTCACCAATATTAACATGCATCTACTATCCATCTGGTAATTTTCGCTCCCCTACCCCATCCCTGGTAACCATCAAAGAATTTTTTTTTTTCCTGTGTGTAATCTTTTGTTGTTGCTTTATAATAGCGATCTCATACAGTGTTTGTCCTTTTGTGATTGATGTATTTCACCCAGCATAATGTCCTCCCAGTTCATCCATGTTGTGAGATGTGTCAAGGATTCATGGTTATTCTTTGCGTAGTATTCCATTGTGTGTATGGACCATAGTCTGCTAATCCATTCATCTGTTGATGGGCACTTAGGTTGTTCCCATCTTTTTGTTACTGTGAATAATGCTGCAGTGATGTGCATGTGTCCCTTTGTGTCATGGCATTTCTTTCTTTAGGGTATATACCTAGGACTGGGATTGCTGGATCATGTAGTATATTTATTTCTGGCTTTTTGAGGAAGCACTGTACTGTTTTCAGTAGTTGTTGTACCATTTTACATTCCCATCAGCAGTGTATGAGAGTTCCAATCTCCCCACAACCTCCATGAGGCCTAGTTGGTTGATTGTGGTGTTTAAATTTTCTGTGTCTCTGTTGAGTTTCTATTTATTCTGTCTTTCATCAAGCGTGGTGTGTTAAAGTCTCCTAGTATTATTGAGGAAGTGTCTATTTCTCTTTTCAGTGCCATCAGAGTTTGTTTTATGTATTTTGGAGCTCTGTCATTGGGTGTGTATGTATTTATTATGGTTATGTCCTCTTGGTGGACTGACCCTTTAATCATTATATAATGTCCTTCTTTGTCTTTTATTGTGTATTTTGCCTTAAAGTCTGTTTTATCAGAGATTAATTTTGAGCTACTGCTCTTTTGTTTGTTTGCTTGATACATCTTTTAAATTTTAGTTTATTTATATCTTTGTGTCTAAGTTGTGTCTCTTGCAGACAGCGTATTGATGGGTCCTGTTTTTTTTATCTTTTCGACCACTGATTGTCTCTGCTGGTATAAATTTAGGCCATTTATATTTTGTGTGATTATCGATAGGTATAAGTTTATTGCTGTCATTTTGTTATGCCTTTTTTTTTTTCATGGTGTTGACGGTTCTTTGCTTCACTTAATTTTCAGTGCCAAGTTTTTTTTGGGGGGGGGGGATTGTGGCTTGTGTTTTCATTTCCTTCATTGTTGTTGGTTTTGTGTGTACTGAGTCTTTATGGTTTTCTTTTTTTATATTTCAATAAGTACGTTTGTTAACTTTCTTTGTGGTTTCCCTGAAATTTACTTTTATCTTCCTAAGTTTAAAGCAGTAATTTCTTTCTTGATATCATCTTGACTTCTTCTCCATATGGAAGTTCTAAACCTATACCCTTTAAACCCCCCTTTATGTTTTGAAGAGGTTGTCGGTTACTGATTGAAATCTCTCATTCTCTGTTTTCCATTTTTTAGCTTTATTTTTGAGAGCTCTTTATCTGGATTGATACCTTGCTGATATTGTTGTGTGTTTTAATTTCAGGTTGTTGTCTGGTGCTGTTAGTTTTCTGTCCAAAAGACTCCCTGTAACATTTCTTGTAAAATTGATCTGCTTTTTACAAGTTCCCTTATTTTCTGTTTATCTCCATATTTCCTCATTTTGCCATCACATTCGAAGGATAATTTTTCTGGATATATATTTCTTGGTTGGCAGTTTTTTTTTTTTTCTTTCAAGATTTTATATATGTTTTCCTGTTGCCTTCTTGCCTGCAAGGTTTCTGCCAAGTAATCAGAGCTTAGTCTTACTGATGCCCCTTTGTAGGTGATCTTTTGTTTTTCCTGAGCTGCTTTCAGAATTATTTTTTTTGTCCTTAGTTTTGGAAAGTTTGCTTGTGATATGTCTCAGTGTTCTTCTTTTGGGATCTGTCCTGTATGGGGTTCTCTGTGTTTCTTGGATGGTTATTGTCATGGATTGAATCATGTCCCCCCAAAAATGTGTGTATCAATTTGGCTGGGCCATGATTGTCAGTATTGTGTGACTCTCCTCCATTTTGTGATTGTAATTTTATGTTGAGAGGATTAAGGTGGGATTGTAGCACCAGCCTTAATCAGGTCACCTCCCTGATCCAGTATAAAGGGAGTTTCCCTGGGATATGGCTTGCACTACCTTTTATCTCTCAAGAGATAAAAGGAAAAGGAGGCAAGCAGAGAGTTGGGAACCTCATACCACCAAAAAAGCAGTGCCAGGAGCAGAGAGCATCCTTTGGAACCTGAGGTTCCTGCGCTGAGATGCTCCCAGACCAAGGGAAGACTGATGCATCACAAGGACCTTCCTCCAGAGCCCACAGACAGAGAAAGCCTTCCCCTGGAGTTGGTGCCCTGAATTTGGACTTGTAGCCTACTCAACTGTGAGAGAATAAAATTCTCTTTGTTAAAGTCACCCACTTGTGGTATTTCTGTTATAGCAGCACTAGATGACTAAGACCGTTATCGTCTAGTCTTTCATGATATTAGGGAGTGTTTCTGCCAGCAAATCTTCAACAATTCTCTAGTTTTTGTTGTTGTTGTTGTTCAACTCCTCCCTTTCTAGAATTCCGATCATGCATAAGTCATCTTTGTGGTGTCCCACGTAACTCTTAGACTTTATTCATTTTTTTTTTTTTTAATTGTTCCTTGAACAGATTACTGTCAAGGGACTTGTCTTCTATTTCTCTGATCCTGTCTTCCATTGTTTCAGTTTTACTTTTATGTCTTTCCATGAGTTGTCTATTTCAGAAATTTTATTGTTAAGCTTCTGGATTTCTAGCTGCTGGTTTTGTATGGTTTCCAGTTGTCTGTTTTGTCATTTGTTCTTGTATTATTTTCCTGAATTCTGCTAGTGTTTGGTTGTGTTTTACTTGATTTTGTCTGTGTTTTCCATAGTTCTGTCTATATTTTCCTTGATTCATTTAAGGGCCCCATACATAAGCCTTTTTAATTCCTTATCAGGAAGATCCATTAGCTTTTCTTCCTCAGGGAGGATTCTGGTTCTTTATTTTGGTCGCTTATTGGAGCCATGTTGCCCTGCATCTTTAGGTGGTTTGCTATTGTCAGTTGTCTTCTGGGCATTAAGGGATTATCGTATTTATTTTTTAATTGTATAATTGTTTGCTGGGTCCTGCTTTTTTGTTTTCTTTTGATGATTCAAGGCAGGTGTGGCTGGTGGGGTGCTCTGGTTGCTGGATTGACTGTGCTGAGGTGCTCTTGTCTTCGTGTGAGTAGGGCTGCTGGTAGGTTTGGGAGCTAAGGTCTCTGTTTATTGGTCTTGCGGGGCAGCTGAAGATGGGTTGGTTGGGCTTTGGTCTCCATTTGTCTTTGGTTTGGTGGTGCAGGAAGAAAGTGGTGCTCTCTTTGCAGGTAGAATGGCCAGTGTGGTGGGTGTGGCAGGCGGGTGGGGGCATGGTCATCACCTCTTGCCAGTTGGGGGTGGTATGTGTGGCAGAGTGGGGGATACGCATGTGTTGGGGCATCTTGCATCTGCTGCAGCCAGCGAATGGGACCTTTGCCTTCTCGAGTGCAAGGCGGGAGGCTGCCTGGGGACTGGTTGGGTGAGAGACCTCCCACCAGCACTCTGCAGGTCCACCACATCATGCATGCCACTTACCCCTGAGATCAGGGGCCACAGCTCCTGAGTGTCACCAGCTCTGGATCCTGGCTCCCTCCCTGCCTCTGCTACTTTTTGTGTGTGCGTGTGTAGAGTTTCTCTGCCCCTTTTGTGAAAGTTATGAATGTCTGTTCCTGTTTACTTCATCCAGGGTTTCTGCTGGCTTTGTCCTAAGATGTCTGTGTCAGGCCAGGACAGTTGGCTGAGCTTCTCCATTTTGTTACTCCTCTTTCACTGTTTTCACTTATTTTTTCCTTTCATTTGGTGTCGTATTTGGTTCTTAGACTTTCTATTTTGATTTTTAGGGTTCCAGGATTGTTACCTACTTCTGTTTTGCTTGCTTTTTTTTGGTTTTTAGTGCAGGGGAATGTTATGGTGTGTGTGACTAACCCACTGTCTTGGCTTAAGAACTACTCTCGTTCTTGAGAACTTTTTAAGGGAGTTCAAATTTACTGAATATTTGACAATTCTTACTACAGATTTCTGGCTTATCTTTAGCTCCTTTGCCTTCATCCCACCATCATGCACCACCACTTAAGTTCTTTATGCATGCTGCACAAAATGCACACAATTTCTTCCCAGTAAGTCCTATTCCCCCAGTGGAATGCAGCCTGCATTTGAACCCCTTTTCTCTCAAGGGTCCACTAGTGGAAAACCACATCAGATTATCTCTTTTCTTTTCAGCAAGTGGAGTAGAGGGATCAGGGAAGAAACTAAGTTGGGAAAAAGAAAGAATACATGAACCACCACACATGAACTATTTTAACTTCATCAACATCGTATAGTTGTTCCCAGATTTATAGTATCTTTGGAATCTTTCATTATGAAAATTGAAATTCTTACGAAGATTCAATGGGAGAGCTTATTCACAAGTTTAGTGGAAAAGTGATAATTGTAAAACCATATCAACTTGAAATGCAAATATCAGAAATGACAGATTTTGAATTATCCTGGTTCAGATTATTCAGTGTTTGCATTACAGCATAATAATGCATATAGTTGCCTCAGGGATTATAGTTCTCTCGACTTGGTACTATCTGAAATGAGTTGGCATCAGGTTAATGAGATTTCATTTGAAAAATTATGATAACTCTGCATAATAGCTTTGCTGTTACTTGATTCTAGGTAAGTTAATTTCATTATTCACATGAGAGACCGTTAAAGCATTGTGCTAGCCTTCCTATAGATCGTAAATATTTTTTAGTTGTGTCATTGGGCCTTACTTACATTTTCTTAGAAGAGTTATTTATTTTATGTGTTTATAGGGAAACCCTGGTGGTGTAGTAGTTAAAGGCTACAGCTGCTAACCAAAGGGTCCACAGTTCGAATCCACCGGGCACTTCTTGGAAACCCTATGGGACAGTTCCACTCTGTTCTGTAGGGTCGCTATGAGTTAAAATCGACTCGATGCAACTGGGTTTTTTTTTTTTTTGGTTTATATGTTTATATGTAAAGCCGTACAACCTGGCACTGGAATCCATCACAGACCATCTAGAAGAAACAAATTCTAATACTGCCTACACCTGTTTCTTGCTTCCTCGCCACTCTATGCAAAATTGTGATTTTTATTTCAAAAAAGCTCCCACGTACTTGGATGATTATGCCAATATTGGACACCACAGATATAAGGCAGAGAGTATGAAATGGATCCGGACAACTAGTTCTTCTGGTCTCAGGATATGATTGTTTTAATTTCAGTTGGGTCTGTTGTGATGTGGCCCATCTCGTTTTTTATTCGGGTTATTTGTTTCCTTTCCTGTATTTCTTTAGTCTGGCCAATGGTTTATCAATTTTGTTAATTTTTTCAAAGCACCGGCTTTTGGCTTTGTTAATTCTTTCAATTTTTTTTCTGTTCTCTAATTCATTTAGTTCTGCTCTAATTTTATTATTTGTTTTCTTCTGCTGCCTGATGAATTCTTTTGTTGCTCACTTTGTATTTGTTCAAGTTGTAGGGAGAGTTCTGTGATTTTGGCTCTTTCTTCTTTTTGTATGTGTGCATTTATCGATACGAATTGGCCTCTGAGCTCTGCTTTTGCTGTGTTCCAGAGGTTTTGATAGGAAGTATTTTCATTCTCATTGCATTCTATGAATTTCTTTATTCCATCCTTAATGCCTTCTATAACCCAGTCATTTTTCAGCAGGGTATTGTTCAGTTTCCAAGTATTGGATTTCTTTTCCCTACTTTTTCTGTTATTGATTTCCACTTGTATGGCCTTATGGTCTGAGAAGATGCTTTGTAACATTTTGATGTTTTGGATTCTGCAAAGGTTTGTTTTATGACCTAATATGTGGTCTATTCTAGAGAATGTCTCATGTGTGCTATAAAAAAGTATACTTTGCAGCAGTTGGGTGGAGAGTTCTGCATAAGTCATTGAGGTCAAGTTGGTTGATTGTAGTAATTAGGTCTTCCGTGTCTCTATTGAGCTTCTTACTAGATGTCCTGTCCTCCAAAAGTGGTGTGTTGAAGTCTTCTAATATAATTGTGGAGGTGTCTATCTCACTTTTCAGTTCTGTTAAAATTTGTTTTATGTTCCTTGCAGCCCCGTCATTGGGTGCATAAATATTTAATATGGTTATATCTTCCTGGTCAATTGTCCCTTTTATCATTATGTAGTGTCCTTCTTTATCCTTTGTGGTGGATTTAAGTTTAAAGTCTATTTTGTCAGAAATTAATATTGCTACTCCTCTTCTTTTTTGCTTATTGTTTGCTTGATATATTTTTTTCCATCCTTTGAGTTTTAGTTTGTTTGTGTCTCTAAGTCTAAGGTGTCTCTTGTAGGCAGCATATAGATGGATCGTGTTTCTTTATCCAGTCTGAGACTCTCTGTTTCTTTATAGGTGCGTTTAGTCCATTTACATTCAGCGTAATTATAGATACGTATGTGTTAAGTGTTGTCATTTTGATGCCTTTTTATATGTGTTGACAGTTTCATTTTTCCACTTACTTTTTTGTGCTGAGACATTTTTCTTTGTAAATTGTGTGTTCCTCATTTTCATAGTATTTGACTTTATGTTTGCTGAGTCGTTACGTTTTTCTTGGTTTTTATTTTGAGTTATGGAGTTGTTATACCTCTTTGTGGTTACCTTATTATTTACCCCTATTTTTCTAAGTAAAAACCTAACTTGTATTGTCCTATATCGCCTTGTATCCCTCTCCATATGGCAGTTCTGTACCACCTGTATTTAGTCCCTCTTTTTCATTATTGTGATCTTTTACATATTGACTTCAATGATTCCCCGTTTTGAGCATTTTTTAAAAAAATTAATCTTAATTTGTTTTTGTGATTTCCCTATTTGCGTTGATATCAGGCCGCTCTGTTCCGTGACCTTGTGTTGTGCTGGTATCTGATATTATTGGTTTCCTGACCAAACAATATCCTTTAGTATTTCTTGTAGCTTTGGTTTGGTTTTTGCAAATTCTCTAGGCTTGTGTTTATCTGTAAAGATCTTAATTTCGCCTTCGTGTTTCAGAGAGAGTTTTGCTGCATAAATGATCCTTGGCTGGCAGTTTTTCTCCTTCAGTGCTCTGTATATGTCATCCCATTGCCTTCTTGCCTGCATGGTTTCTGCTGAGCAGTCTGAACTTATTCTTATTGATTCTCCCTTGTAGGAGACCTTTCTTTTATCCCTGGCTGCTTTTAAAATTTTCTCTTTATCTTTGGTTTTGGCAAGTTTGATGATAATATGTCTTGGTGTTTTTCTTTTTGGATCAATCTTAAATGGGGTTCGATGAGCATCTTGGATAGATATCCTTTCGTCTTTCATGATGTCAGGGAAGTTTTCTGCCAGCAGATCTTGAACTATTCTCTCTGTGTTTTCTGTTATCCCTCCCTGTTCTGGGACTCCAATCACACGCAAGTTATCCTTCTTGATAGAGTCCCACATGATTCTTAGGGTTTCTTCATTTTTTAAAATTCTTTTATCTGATTTTTTTTCAGCTATATTGGTGTTAATTCCCTGATCCTCCAGATCCCCCACTCTGCATTCTAATTGCTTGAGTCTGCTCCTCTGACTTCCTATTGCGTTGTCTAATTCTGTAATTTTATTGTTAATCTTTTGGATTTCTGAATGCTGTCTCTCTATGGATTCTTGCAACTTATTAATTTTTCCACTATGTTCTTGAATAATCTTTTTGAGTTCTTCAACTGCTTCATCAGTGTGCTCCTTGGCTTTTTGTGTAGTTTGCCTTATTTCATTTCTGAGGTCATCCCTGATGTCTTGAAGCATTCTGTAAATTAGTTTTTTGTATTCTGTACCTGGCAATTCCAGGATTGTATCTTCATTTGGGAAAGATTTTGATTCTTTAGTTTGGGGGGTTGTGGAAACAGTCATGGTCTGCTTCTTTATGTGGTTTGATATCGACTGCTGTCTCCAAGCCATCACTAAGATATTGTAGTGATTTATTCTATATTTGCTCACTGAGTCTTATCTTTTTTTTTTCCTTCAATATACGTAGATAGGCTACTAGATTGCGCTGTCTTGATTGTTGTAGCCCTTGACTCACTTATGACCTATTACCAGCTGGTTTGGGATGTTACCAGATATATATGCCTGAGTCCATTCACTATTCTTGAGTAGAATCTGATTTTGGGTCATCAAGTGTGTGATGCAGACTGTCACCTATCCACCTAGAGAGGTAGTGGTGATAGTTGTGTGCACTAGATTCTAGTAGCAGCTGGGGTTCACACTCCAGGGTGGGGCAGGATGCTGACAGGCTTCCCCCAAGTGTGAGTGAGGTAGGCGTGTCTCTATTCCTAAAGCACCTTGGTGGGTGGGCTCTGCAGCTGTACCTTAGGCCCCCAATGCAAGTACCTCTACAGATTGGTAGGTGTCACCCTCCTTAGACCCCAAAGGCAGGAGGCTAGGTGGTCTGGGGGGAGCTTCAGCACTCAGTTCCCTGTTGTGGGTCAGTGAGGGTGGAAATTAATTTTTAATGCACCATTGTTTTTACATCAGATCCTGGTATATTTGGTTGATTTACTCTCTGTGGTGGTTATCAACATCGGTCTCTTAACAGCGAGTTGTTGTTAGGCGCTGTCAAGCTGATTCCGACTCACAGTGACCCTATTTACAATAGAACGAAGCAGTGCCCATTCCTGCGCCATCCTCACAATTGTTGGTGTGTTTGAGCCCATTGTTGAAGCCGCTGTGTCATTCCGTCTCACTGAGAGTCTTCCTCTTTTTCCCTGACCCTCTACCAAGCATGATGTCCTTATTCAGGGTGTCGATTGCTCCCAATAACATGTCCAAAGTAGGTGAGATATAGTCTCGCCATCCTTGCTTTTAAGGAGCATTCTGGCTGTACTTCTTCCAGACAGATTTGTTCATTCTTTTGGCAGTCGATGGTGCATTCAGCATTCACCAGCACCATAATTCAGAGGCATCATTTCTTCTTCGATCTTCCTTATTCATTGTCCACATTTTGCATGTATATGAGGCGATTGAAAATACCATGGCTTGGGTCAGGTGCACCTTAGTCTTCAAGGTGACGTCTCTGCTTCTCAACGCTTTACAGAGGTCTTTTGTGGCAGATTTGCCCAATGCAGTACGTCATCTGATTTCTTGACTGCTGCTTCCATGGGGGTTGATTATGGATCCAAGTAAAATGAAATCAAATCTTGGCAACTTCAGTATTTTCTCTGTTTATTATGATGTTGCTTATTGACCTAGGTGTGAGGATTTTTGTTTTCTTTATGTTGAGATGTAATGCATACTGAAGGCTGTAGTCTTTGATCTTTATTAGTAAGTGCTTTGAGTCCTCCTCACTTTCAACAAGCAAGGTTGTGTCATCAGCGTGGTGCAGGTTGTTTTGAGTTTTCCCCCAATCCTTGTGCCGTGTCCTTCATATAGTTCAGCATCTTGGATTATTTGCTCAGCACACAGGATCCATCTCACATCAGCAATGATATTCCTGGTCCCATGTCCCCTTTTCAGTCTGGCCTGAATTTCTGGTAGTTCCCTGTCTGTGTACTGCTGCAACCATTTTTTGAGTTATTGTCAGCAATATTTTACTTGTGTCTGATATTAATGGTATTGTTCAAGAATTTCCACATTTTTTTTGATCACCTTTCTTTGGAATGGACACAAATATGGATCTCTTCCAGTCGGTTGGCCAGATAGCTGTCTTCCAAATTTCTTGGGATAGATGAGTGAGCGCTTCTAGCATTGCATCCATTTGTCGAAACATCTCAGTTGTTATTCTGTCAATTTCTGGAGCCTTGTTTTTCTCCAGTGCCTTCAATGCAGCTTGGATTTCTTTGTGACTTTTACTTTTTATGCTTTAAAGTAATTGGTAAATAGCTTTTGTATTATAGCAATATCCAACATGTGATAGATTTCAAGTAAATAGTAAAAAGGGTAGGAGGAAAGAAAATTCTATGGGAGGAATATTCCTAAAATCAATGAAAAATATTGTGTGGTAATAACTGATGTGATGGGCAAATTAATTAACCATTCAGTTAGACTTTATGTCTATTCAGAAATTGTCTGCATCCAATGCCTGTATTCCAAATTGGCATTTCCCAGGTCTGTGAGATTGGGCTTGGGTGGTTCTCAAATTCTGGGCTCCTGGGCTTTTCCTGGAATTTAAATTTTTCTTTTCTTCCCCTCTCCTGGATATTACTCCCATGGATTTTTGTGTGGTGGTTAAAAGAATGGCCTTAGGAGACTATCTGCTTGGTCTCTGAGACTTGCCAGCTGTATAGCTTTGTATAAATTACTCTATTTTTCTAGTTTATTAGTTATTTCAAAAATAAAGTGGGGATAATAAAAAAAATTGAGGAAAGTTAAGACAATAAAATGGGGATAGTAATCATGCCTAGTTCCTAGGGTTTTTATGAAGATTCAGTGGGTTAATAACATGTGACAGTGCTTCATATTAGTATTTTCCTTTGGTTTTACTTGTCAGGTGACGGTGGCAATGTAACTGTGATGTCACAGATTCCGATGAATTACAGCTTAGACACGTGGTCCAGATTAGGCCTCACGAACTCAGTTGAGCATCTGTGTATTTGCAAGTGCTTTTTTATAATCTTTCCCTTTTAATTTAGGATATATTGAATTCTGCTGATTTTCTTGCATCAGTTTCTACCATTTTTGTTCTAATTGCTATCGTACAAGCTTGTACTTTTTCTCCTCACTTCTCTTTTGTAGACACTGGCACACATCAAGGCCTTGTCCTCAACCCGAAATAGACAGATGCCTGCATGACACTATGCCTCCATAACTTAGTTGTGCGTGCTTAGGAATTGTACCTGTGGGGTTTCAGTTGTAACTTGACAAGATCATTTCTAAAAATTTGTGGAGAAATTAAAAAAAAATTGGAGAGCAAGCATTTTGTATTGTTACTAATTTTGACTGTAATAAACCACATAAAAAATAAACCATTACATTTATGTGACTTATTTCCATCTCTGAGCACTTTCCTATACATTATTTCATTTACTCCTCACAACAGACTTAGATCAGCACTTCATACATTCTGTGGACGGAGAAAATGAAAGCTCCGGGAGAGTGAGAGTTGCATAAGATCATACTCAAGTAAATGAAAGAACCAGTTTTGAATTCAGGTCTTAAAGATGGAAATACATTTTAAAATTTTTCCAGAAGGAATTCTGTATTTGTAAAAGACTAAACAGAATTAAAAAGAAAATTATTAAAGATTGGTAAAAAACAAGGTCTTTTGATTTTAAATATTGCTGATCTTTTTTGTAACTATAAAAATGTTACATGGTCTTGAGTATAGAATTTTTATGTATTTTCATTTATATATTAATGAATATATGTGTATAATTTATGTACCGATATATACATCCTTGGATGACACAAATGTTTAAGCGTTCAACTACTAGCCAAAAGTTTGATGATTTGAACCCACCCAGGGGCACCTCAGAAGACAGGTCTGGTGATCTGCTGCCAGAAAGTCACACCCTTGAAAAACCCTACAGAGCCATTCTGCTCTGCACACATGGGGTTGCCATGAGTTGGAACCGACTTAATGGCAACCAACAACAACAAATACGCTCACACACATGCACACACAGATACACCATATGTATATCAATATGCCGCATAAACACACATAGATCCTTGCACACACACCATCTGTGTTTGACTCAGTGATTCCTGCAAAGGCCCTTTTTCAGTGACATTTGGAAACTGCGTTTGTCATCTCTCCCTTTCCTAAGGCCACTACTAAAATGACATGATCATCATCTTGTCCTTTCCGTAAGGAGCACTGCCAGCGTCTGGGAAGTGTTTTTCGGAAAGCAGTTTATCACAGCCGTGTGGAACTGTGCCCTTTTCTCTGAAGGTCAGTGTGACATCATAATCTTAGACTGAAGAGACTTCAGTGTAGATAAAGGGAGACACTATTTGCTCTTTGAAGCTGCCTGTGCACAGAACCAACGCTTCAGCCTGGTTCGGATGCCCCAAACATCTGTCTTTTCTCTCTCTCTCCCTCTCTCTCTCAATGCTCCGCTGCCTGGCAGTGGGCAGGGCAGTTTGTTTCTTCCTTCGTTTGAAGCTGTCATCTGATGGACACTTACATTTATTTCAGTCTCTGAGCTAGAGTAATGAATTTTAAGGGCACGAAAAGACTTTGGCTCTGATCTCCTCTTCTGATGGCAAAGCTGGTTATGCCGTTATGACCAGATGTTCTATCTGAATAATTACAACTCAGGCGGAGCCAAGGTGGCAGAATAGACAGGCACTTCCGTGGAGCCCTCTTTATAACAAAGACCTGAAAAAACAAGTGAAACGGGTATATTTGTGAATAATTACAACTTATACCCACTGGGCAGTTTCTGTGTGCCAGCCACTGTGTACACAGCAAGTATATTAGCTGGATCAGTCTTCAAAACAAATTTAGGAAATGGTTTTTAATCCCCATTTTGAAGATGAGGAAACTGAGGCTAGAGAGGATAAATAACTTGCCCACTGCATCTTATACAACAGAAGATTCAGAGGTTTTTACAAGCCTCTTTTGTAACTCATTTCAGTATCTAATGATCCTTATCATTGTAAAATGCTTTCTTTTGCTACAAAAACATGAAGCAGTACTTTATTTCTTGTGTTGGTTGAAAGCAGTTGGATACGTAAGAACCCTTCTATCTTCCTTCAAGGTCTGCTTGGTTTTCTTTGGTGGTTTCCAAACTTCAGTGTACATAAAGTGACTTTGGGGAGCTCATGAAAAACGCAGACTCCTTGCATCTGAAGATTCTGAGGTGAAAGTTTGGGACTGGGCCTCGGAATGAGCATTTTCACAAGACCCTCAAGTGAGAGGGACGCAGGCTAGTCATTGACCACCTTTGGGGAAATTCTGCTTGACACAGCACATTTTGAATGAATTCTGATTCTCAAAGTCACTAATTACATTGCATACATTTCTAAAATGTGTAGAAACCATATTTATTAAATAAATCCATCATAATTTAGAGGAACCATGTTGTGAGGTCTGTTATAAACTTTATAAAATCATTCTCTAATTGGTGAATTTGTTAGTCTTTACTTTGTCAATATGATTAATGGCAGATTTTTTTCTTAGCGAGGAATGGGCCTCTACTTAAACAACAGTATTAAATATCTCTCTCTCATCTCCATATCTATGAGCCCCAGTTCCTCCATCACCTTTTTAAGAGCCTCTTTTCCTAGCCCCTTCATTACACATGTACCTCCATTTTGAACTCCTTCACGTTCTCCCGATTCCTGTTTCCTCCTCCATCAGCACACTGAGCAGAATGACAGGGTGGTGGCTTTGTGGTCCCCAGCCATCATTTTCACCTTTACCTGCCCTTCTTGTTCTAGTGTTCGCCTGCTGGCCTCTGGTTGTAATTCGTGGCATGTGTCCCAGCCCACCAGCCCCTGCTCTGCCAGCCCTTAGCCCATAGCCTTTGCCTCCATGGAGGCTGGGCTTCCCTCATTTGTGGCACTGCAGCCTTTCTGACCCTGTCTCTCATTGTGTCACCAATTTGAATTTAAGTTGTTACTGGACATTGTTGAGTTGGCTCTGACTCTTGGCGACCCCATGTGCAACAGAATGAAATGTTGCCCAGTCCTGTGCCATCTTCAGAATCCTTGATGTCCATTGTTGCAACCTCTGTGGAATTAGAGGAAAATTAATTTATTTTAAAATAACAACATACTCGATACATGTTAACGTATATAATACTTTTATGAAATATTTTCAAAAACAAAATATTAAATGAGGAGAGTGAGTGGCATTGCTGTACATTTTTGCCAGTCTCTCTGAGTTCTGTCTTAACAGAAGGCAGGTGGATTCCCGTAACTGCTTCTGCCTTCAGTCTGTTGTGATATCATCAGTCATGTAGCCTCTGGAAAATGCCACTGTATACTCATGAAAAAATGAGAGCAAAAAGACCATGTAACATCTTAGTAATATTATGAAAATAGTTTTGACTTTGTGGATCCTTCTGGGCATCCTCAGAGGCCCCCTGGCCATACTTTGAGAATCACTTCCATATACTTAAATGAGACTTCCTTTAACTCCTGTTTATGCTTTAGGTCTCAGTTTAGGTGTGTCTAGACAAGAAGACCTTCTTTGACTTCACACTAGGTTGCCAAAAAAACTAAAGCAGTTGCCGTTGAGTTGTTTCCCCCTCATGGTGACCGCATGTATTTCAGAGTAGAACTGCGTTCCTTAGAGTTTTCAATGGCTGTGATCTTTTGTAAGTAGACTGCCAGACCTTTCTCCCAAGGTGCCTCTAGGTGGATTCGAACTGCTAACTTTTCAATTAGAGTCTGAGTGCATAACCATTTGTGTCACCCAGGGGTTCCCCGGACTAGGTTAGATCCCCCTTTTCTACCTACCCATCAGCATTGATTGTACTGGAATATCTGTATTCGCTGCTAGCCTGTAAATTCCCCAAGTGTAGGGGTTTGGACTCTGCTCAATGCTGTATTACGCATTCCTAGGAAAGAGAAGTGCTCTGAAAATATTTATTGAATTCATGATTGACTAGGCAGAAGAAGTGGGAATGAATATAATTATTTACTGGGCAATAGACCATAAAAGAAGGAGGAAACAGGAGCATAGTTTAATTCTGTGCTGGATTCTAAAGTCCTCCGTGGCTGGAATCACTTTTTTTTTTTTTCTTCCCTGTGTATCATCTGTAGATGTAGTTTGTGCTCAACAGGTGTTGTGCTGAATGAGTGGATGGATATTCAACTGGTGATCCTGGCTTCAGGGATTGGATAGGATTTTGAGTGGAAATTGAGGGTTCATTTGATTATGTGATAGTGTTGTCCTGGAATTGTGTAATTGCACTGTTAATAATTGCTGTCAATACTGAGTCATCCATTTGCATTAGGAGTGTTTATCACGTGTACACCCTAAATAAGAACATCTACGTCAAAAATGATCTTGAATCAGGGAAAAATGTGCATTGAATTAAGAATTCAGTATCCACCTGGCATTGCCAGCCTGCCATGAGAAGAAGAAAAAATTGATTAAACATGTGGCTTAAACTATTAAGAAAGACATAAAATTATGCCAGTTGAATTTTAATATGTATTCTGTGTTTATGTCTTTCAGGTAAGGAATTACGTTTGGTTCTGCCTGTTCCCTTCCTAAGGGGCTGGACAGATGCTGTCTTCTCGTGTTTGTTTGTAACCTGCCAAATCATACAAAATGTGCTTGCCTGCAAAATTAGGGCTTCCAATTGTGAGTAATATACTCTGTGTTTTTGTCAGTGGACTGGATTTTTGAGGTAAGAGTTTTGCAAGATGTTTGGATTTTTATTTATTTGTTTATTTTAATTAATAGTACTTATTTTGTTGAAAATATTCAGAGCAAAAATGCATCCATTTGCAATTTCTGTGCCTACAGTTCAGGGACATTGGTTACCTTCTTCACTTTGTGTCCACAATCTCGTTATTTCTATAATTGTTTCATCACTGTTAACTTATACTCACTGCTCCCCTAGTCTTCTCATTTAGACTGTAGATTTACTGTGGTCAGCTTGATCTCATATATGTCATCTTTTAAGGCAGTGTGGTACTCAAGGTATATGTTCCTTACCAATCGAGCTAAACTGTTGTTTAGTTGAAAGATGTCTTCAGGGGATAGTTTTGGTTAAAGTTTTAAAGAATATCTCAGAGCAGTAGTTTTATGGGTTCCTCCAGTGTCAGTGAGTTCAGTAAGTTTGGAATCCTTAAGAATTTGTAGTTGTGTTCTACATTTTTCTCAGACTTATATTTAAACATGTCCTCTGTTAAGCTTATTACGTACTGCCCTGACCACTAGTACCACTCCCAATGGCATTCTGGAAACACTGTACCTGTTACAGTCCACACGCTGACCATTGCCTGTGCCATTCCTCCTGCTTAGGGTACCCTCTCTTCTCTCTTCTGCTTAACTGCATCTTACTCATTATTTAAAACACAAAGCCTTCTGATTTCCTATGTACAGTCAATTCTTATCTTTGTGTTTTTTGTGTTCTATAAACCTGCTGCAAACACTGAATTAGGGGAAATACAGGGTTAGGTTCCAGTGAGATTCTGGTCACATTTTCATCAGCCGATTAAATCATAGCCTTGTTTTATGCATGTTCTGTTTAAAGACACCTTATTTAATATATAGTGTTGATTCATTAACATTGAGCTCATGGCCCACAGCACCATAACTCATGCCTGAATGAAGCTTATCTAACATACATATTTTCTCTGTAAGGCACATCGCAGCCTTCTTGCACTTAGGGACATCAGACAGCACTTCAGCACACGTGTGGGGCCGTTTTAAACAGTGAAGTCACCAACAAAAAGCACAAAATTACTAAAAATGTGCACTAACTAGACCATGAAAAGGACACTTGCTTACAGTATGAGAGCTGAGTCAAGATAGTAGAGTGTCACCTTGTTTGACCTCAGCTGAGAATGTGCTCATCAGGTGTCTCAAATTTTTTGCCTCTTTGAGCAAGTCCATGAATGACCACGAGAGGACTAGAAATAAATTGTAGTGAGGGAGCAAATTGGCCAATATGGAACCTGTGAATAATGAGGGTCAACTCTATAATACTTCCATTGTAAAAAATTAGCAAATATACAAAAATATTTTTTTATAAATGTCATCCACCTGTAATCCCACATCTCAGAGATTTCACTATTAACACTGTCACATTTTCCTTACATTTTTGTAACATATTTTTGACAGTCTTTTTTATTAAAGAAGTTAAGATCATATAGTACAATAAATTCTACATCTTACTTTCTGTAATTCAACATTCTTTCATAAGCATTTTCAATACCTTTGAAACCTGTCAGCTGCACAAGATTTCATTCTGTTCACATTCATTAAAGACTAAGTGCCACCATGATCTTTCTCAGCCAATTCCTATTTATGCTGGCCTTTCCGTTTCATTCATTCAGGTACTTACTACCTGTCAGCCACTCTTCTGGGCCCTCTGAGTGAGGTGGGACCATCATCAACAGAAGAGTCTCCTGATCTGACATGTGCAAACTGTTCTATGAGGGGTATATTGGAAGCCATGGGACCAGATGGCCTGTAGATTCTAACAAGTTCTTCTAGGCCTAAAATTCTAAATATAGGGCCTCTACTTTTTCTTGGAACAGGGGGCTGTACTCCTTATACCTGAAAACTGTCTGAGTATAATCTAGTCATGAACAGACTATTGCAAGCATTTTGCAAAGTTAACTCTCCTTTCTCTGTCAGTGGACACCCAAGATGTTTTGTGCCTCTCCTGAAAACTGATTTGTAAGAAAATGAACAGTTTCCAGAATTTGGAAGAGTCATTGAAAAAAAAAAAACCTTAAGTGCAACCCCTTGTTAGAATTCTCCTGAAGGAGTGTGAAATTTCATTTTTTTTTTTAAATAGGACAAAGCCCATGCACAATGACAGTGTCTTAGTGAATATGCATCTTCCTTACGTGTAAATTATTTCTCCCCAGATGTTTTTCTCCTGAGGTAAAATGTATCCCATTCAAGATAAGAGAACCAACACAAGAAAATTAATATACAAAAAACATAGCAAACATTTAACAAAGGCGTTAATAAGACTAGTAGGAGTGTTTTTAGTCTTTTAAGATTGGAAGAGACTGGAATGCTTGAGAGACATTTTTCTTAGGTGATTTAGTAGGAGGATGGTAAAATATGAAGAAGTGGGTGGACTAACTCTTAGGAATCTTCTAGATGATGCCCTCCTTGTACAATACCAGGCACCTAGTACCAAAACCAGTTACCAGCCATTCAGCTGATTTCAACTCCTGGCAACCCCGTCAGTCTCAGAGTATAATTGTGCTCCATAAGATTTTCAGTGGCTGATTTTTCAGAAGGAGATTGCCAGGACTTTGTTCCAAGATACCTCTGGATGGAATCCAGCCTCCGACTTTTTGATCAGCAGCAGAGTGCATTAACCGTTTGCACCACCTAGGGACATGCTGGAAATGACAACTTGAAGAGGAATGGCGTTGCATTCATCATCAAAAAGAACATTTCAAGATCTGTCCTGAAGTACAGTGCTCTCTGTGATTGGATAATAATCATATGCTCACAGGGAAGACCAGTTAATATGACTATTGTTCAAATTTATGACCAACCTCAAAGGCCAAAGATGAAAAAAATGGAAGATTTTTACCAACTTCCACACTCTGAAATTGATTGAACATGCGATCAGGATGCATTGATAATTACTGGTGATTGAAATGTGAAAGTTGGAAACAAAGAAGAAGGATCAGTAGTTGGAAAATAATGGCCTTCGTGATAGAAACAATGCCGGAGATCAAATGATAGAATTTTGCAAGATCAACAACTTCATTGCAGATACCTTTTTTCACCAACGTAAATGACGACTATACACGTGGACCTCACCAGATGGAATACACAGGAATCAAATCTACAGCATCTATGGAAAGAGACAAGGGACAAGCTCAAAATCATCAGCCAGAACTAGGCCAGGGGCCGATTACGGATCAGACCATCAATTGCTCATAAGCAAGTTCAAGTTGAAGCTGAAGAAAAGAAGAACAAGTCCACAAGAGCCAAAGTGTGACCTTGAGTATATCCCACCTGAATTTAGAGACCACCTGAAGAATAGATATGACGCATTGAACACTAATGACCGAAGACCAGATGAGTTGTGGAATGACATCAAGGACATCATCCATGAAGAAAGCAAGAGGTCACTGAAAAGACAGGAAAGAAAGAAAAGACCAAGGTGGATGTCAGAGGAGACTCTGAAACTTGCTCTTGAACGTCAAGTAGCTAAAGGAAAAGGAAGAAATGATGAACTAAAAGAGTTGAACAGAAGATTTCAGAGGCTGGCTCGAGAAGACAAAGTATTATGACATGTGCAAAGAGCTAAAGATAGAAAACCAAAAGGGAAGTACACACTCAGCATTTTTCAGGCTGTAAGAACTGAAGAAAAAATTCAAGCCTCGAGCTGCAATAGTGAAGGATCCTATGGGGAAAATATTAAACCACACAGAAAGCATCAATAGAAGATGGAAGGAATATACTGAGTCATTATGCCAAAAAGAATTGGTCGATGTTCAACCATTTCAGGAGGTAGCATATGATCAGAAATTGATGGTACTGAAGAAAGAAGTCCAAGCTGCACTGAAGGCACTGGCAGAAAACAAGGCTCCAGGAATTGACTAAATATCAATTGAGATGTTTCAACAAGTGAATACAACACTGGAGATGTTTACTCATCTATGCCAATAAATTTGGAAGACAGCTACCTGGCCAACCAACTGGAAGAGACCCATATTTGTGCCTATTTCCGAGAAAGGCGATCCAGCTGAATGCGGAAATTATCGAACAATATCATTAATATCTCACGCAAGTAAAATTTTGCTAAAAATCATTCAAAAGCAGCTGCAGCAGTATATCAACGGGAAACTGCCAGAAACTCAAGCTAGATTCAGAAGAGAATGTGGAACCAGGGATATCATTGCTGATGTTAGATGGATCCTGTCTGAAAGCAGAGAATACCGGAAGGATGTTTACCTGTGTTTTATTGACTGTACAAAGGTGTTCGACTGTGTGGATCATAACAAATTATGGATAACCTTGCGAAGAATGGGAATTCCAGAACACTTAATTGTTCTCATGAGGAACCTGTACACAAATCCAGAGGCAGTCGTTCAGACAGAACCAGGGAATATTATGTGGTTTAAAGTCAGGAAAGGTATGCATCAGGGTTGTATCCTTTCACTATACTTATTCAATCTGTATGCTGAGCAAATAATCTGAGATGCCGGACTACGTGAAGAACGTGGCATCAAGATTGGAGGAAGATACATTAACAACCTGTGTTACACAGATGACGCAATCTTGCCTGCTGAAAGTGAAGAGGACTTGAAGCACTTACTGATGAAGATCAAAGACCACAGCCTTCAGTATGGATTGCACCTCAACATGAAGAAAACAAAAATGATCACAGCTGGGCCAATAAACATCATGATCAACTGAGAAAAGACTCAAGTTGTCAAGGATTTCATTTTAGTTGGATCCACAATCCACACCCATGGAAGCAGCAGTCAAGAAATCAAAAGACACGTTGCATTGGGCAAATGTGCTGCAGAATACCTCTTTGAAGTGTTGAAAAGCAAAGATGTCACCTTGAAGACTAAGGTGTGTCTGACCCAAGCCATGGTGTTTTCCATCACCTCATGTGCATTTGAAAGCTGGACAATGAATAAGGAAGACCAAAGAAGAATTGATGCCTTTGAATTGTGGTGTTGGCGAAGAATATTGAATATACCATAGATTGCCAAAAGAAGAAACAGACCTGTCTTGGAGGAAGTACAACCAGAATGCTCCTTAGAGGCAAGAATGGCAAGACTGCATCTCACATACTTTGGACATGTTATCAGGAGGGATCAGTTCCTGGAGAAGGATATCATGCTTGGTAAAGCTGGAGGTCACCAAAAAAGGGGAAGGCCCTCAACGAGATGGATTGACTCAGTGGCTGCAACAATGGGCTGAAGCATAACAACGATTGTGAGGATGGCACAGGACCAGGCAGTGTTTCCTTCTTTGGTACATAGGGTCACTGTGAGTTGGAACTGACTCGATGGCACCTGACAACAACATAGTAACAACAGGGACATGCACATAGTAGAAGCTTGATAATGAGTTGAGTGAATGAATGAATATTGAAATAAATATTATCACCCTGGGGGTAAGATACCCTTGTTTATTTTAAAGTGTGACTTTGAGAAAAACAGAGTGGGAACAACAGGTTGGAGTCCATGGTGCTGCAAATGGTTAAATGCTCATTTACTAGCCAAAAGGTTGGTGGTTCAAACCCACCAGAGACACCTTGAAAGACAAGCCTGGTGATCTGTTTCCGAAAGGGCATGGCCTTAAAAACCATATGGAGCGGTTCTACTCTGCACACATGGGGTCTCTATGAGATGGAATTGACTTGGTGGCAACTGACAACAACAATGATAGGATGGGAATAATGTTTGTATGCCTGCGTATATCCAGGAGTATGCACGATTGACTGTACATATAGAAAGCATATAGGATCTTTTTTACATTGATTTATAAAATAGGACTTACTTTACCCAGCCTCCCATCTTCCCCTTTCCTCAAAAGCTAATTTTCAGATCTGTTTTCAAACTTATATGTGGGCAGATGTTTCAGAATTTGTTTATAATGATTTCCCAAACATATTGCCAATCAGCAGGTTTCTTCAATTAATAGCAGCTTCTTAAGCCTGTTTTCTACATTCTGATTGACTGTGTGACAAAAGCTATAGATTTTCACAGACTCAGGGATAGAGAAATTTACCAATTCAGCAGAATCCAGTGAACTCAAATAATGAGTCTTAGGATACATTTGATTAAATGGAATTTAGTAAAAGGTTGAGAGTGCAAGAAACCTGTGGTCGTAGGTGATGTCTTGAGTAAGACCGTGTTCAGGTATTGTGCAGTGGACACGCACACACACACATGCACACTCGTATTCACCTCTCCCCCTCCACCCACACACACATAGACAGGCACACACACACATCTTATTTAAATCTCTGTGGAGCTCTGGATAAAGAGACTGGGGTCTTCATTTCATGGATGAGGACATAGAGGCTAAGAGACCATGGAACTTGCCAAAGCCCACATGACAAATCCATGGTGGACCCACAAGTCACACCCTGATGCATCAGTCTCCCAAGGCCTTACTTGTTCTGTATAAAAGGATTTATTGAAATGAGAAGCCTGCTCTGGAGTGTAGGCATATGGCTTCCAACAACAGTGATTCTTGAATTTTTGTAAAAGGAAAAAATGAATGCAGTGTCTCAGAACACGAGCACAGGAATTGTGAGAATCATCTCTTAAAATTCAGTCAGATAATGATATAAAATATTTGACGTGGTACCTGGTACAAGTGCTCTATAAGTAATGCCCCTGCTGCTGCTGTTTCTGATTTTTATATGCAACAACGGAATTTTTAACAACGGAAGTAGGCTCTGTTCTGTTTGCACTTGGTAAAGTGTACATATTGGGAATTTTAAGGCATCTTGCTTTAAATATGTGTTTATTTAAATGACAACACTTCTGGGCTTCATGATACATAATGAGCAAAGGATATCAGAAGCCATGTAATGTGATCTGGTAATCTGTTTTCCAGACTTTATCTCAGTAGATTGTGAATGTCCCACTCTGTCAAGGTGGCACCTCCTCTAGCCTGTGTCTATTGTTCTATGCCTAGTACAGGGTCTGGCACTTAATAAATATCTGTTGAATGAGAATGTGCTTGAAGTAGGTCATGGGACTTAACTGCCTGCGGCTTGGATGAGGTTTCTATGTGTGTTGGTTTTTCTAGAGTGAAGCTCCTTGGGAAGATCTTTCTGCCTATGGGTAATAAATATCATTCATAAATGAAACATGTCCTTTGATTTCTGTGACATGGAGTGATTCTTAGGTGTGTTCTCAGCAATAACACCGTCAGCTTTGGCTGAGTCCGGAGACAGTGGGAAAAGAGCCTTCCCAGCACGTATTTAAGCCTCTTCAAATTGCAGCTGCAAGGAAGATAGTATGCTTTTAAGTTCTTTTGCAAATTTTAAATATCAGCACAGTGACCAAAGATGCCCATGACAAGTGCTTTTTACTTCAACTCATCAAATGTAGCTTAATAAATAAAGCAAAGGTAGTGACCTCTTTTATTTTGGTACACCTGTGGGCTCCAAGGTTGATCAGGAGTATAAGATTTGTCTGGTTGTAATCACAGTTTTTGATTTTGTTTGCATCCTTACTGAAGGAGCTCAAAATTTGCATTTCAGAAGCACCCCAGATGGTCTCAAACTCATCAGTATGCACCTAGAGCTGCCATTAAAACTTTTTTCCCCTATTACAAAAGCAGTAACTGTAGAACACTTAGAAAAGACAGAAAAGCATGAAGAAAGGAAGAAAGTAACTCAGAGATAACGGCTTCGAGCATATTTGTGTATTCTTTCTAGCGTATGTGGATCTGTGCACCCCAAAATAGGATCACATACTTTGTAACTGATTTTTTTTTTCTTATCAATATATTCCTAACATTTTCCTATGCCATTAAAGATTCCTTCACACCCTGACTTTTAGTGACTCAAAGCAGAGGTTTTTCAGAAGTACAGGTTTACTGAAGTTTTCAGAATGTATGTTGGTAATAGCTGAGAGTAGATGGTTTCTTAATTGCTGCTAAGTAATTAACATTATTAAGGTTTCCATCCCTTCCCCTCACTGCCTCTGAGGCTCTCCTGAGTCCCTGAACATACGTTGCTGTAGTGACAGTCAACAGGAAGCGAGTGCTTGGTCCTACAACTAGATTGCATTCCCACACGTCTGCCTTGTCACTGCCATCACACCTCCCTTCATCACACCTTCCGTGGAAGAGGCAGGGAATGTGGCAGGTTGAAACACAGGGCTTGTGTCATGGATTGAATTATGTTCCCCCAAAAATTTGTGTATCAGCTTGGTTAGGCCATAATTCCCCGTATTGTGTGGTTGTCCTCCATTTTGTGATTGTAATTTTATGTTGAGAGGATTAGGGTGGGATTGTAATACCACTCTTACTTAGGTCACCTCCCTGGTCCCAGGTAAAGGCAGTTTCCCTGGGGTGTGGCCTACACCATCTTTTATCTCTCAGGAGATGAAAGGGAAGCAAGCAGAGATTGGGGGACCTCATACCACCAGGAAAGCAGCAATAGCAGCAGAGTGTGTCCTTTGGACCCGGGGTCCCTGTACCTGAGAAGCTCCTTGGCCAGGGGAAGACTGATGAGAAGGCCAACAGAGAGAGAAAGCCTTCCCCTGGAGCCGACACCCTGAATTTGGACTTGTAACCTACTAGACTGTGGGAAAATAAATTTCACTTTGCTAAAGCCATCCACTTGTGGTGTTTCTGTTATGAAAGCACTAGATGACCAAAATAGCTTGGATCCCAGCTTTCTAGGTTCAGATCCCACCATCTTAATTCACTGGGTGTGTGACCTTTGGCAAGTTCTTTTTTTTATGTTTTTAAGTGGATTCATCAACCTATTTAAGTAATTTTTTTGTGTGTGTGCTTTAAGTGAAAGTTTACAAATCAAGTCAGTCTCTCATACAAAAATTTAAATACACCTGGCTATACACTTTTTTTTTTTTTTTACACTTACTCCTGGAAACACTGGTGGCGTAGTGGTTAAGTGCTACAGCTGCTAACCAAAGGATCGGCAGTTTGAATCCGCCAGGCACTCCTTGGAAACTCTATGGGGCAGCTCCACTCTGTCCTATAGGGTCGCTATGAGTTGGAATCGACTCAACAGCAGTGGGTTTTTATATACTCCTAGTTGCTCTCCCCCTAATGAGATGGCACACTCCTTCTGTCTTCTCTATTTTTGTGTCCATTCAGCCAGCTTCTGACCCCCTCTGCCCTCTCATCTCCCCTTCAGACAGGAGCTGCCCACATAGCCTCATGTGTCTACTTGATCCAAGAAGCACATTCTTCACCAGTATCATCTTCTATCCCACAGTCCAGTCCAATCCCTGTCTGAAGAGTTGGCTTTGGAATGGTTCCTGTCTTGGGCTAACAGAAGGTCTGGGGGCCATAACCTCCCAGGTCCTTCTAGTCTCAGTCAAACCATTAAGTCTGGTCTCTTTACGAGAATTTGGGGTCTGCATCCCACTGCTCTCCTGCTCCCTCAGAGGCTCTCCGTTGCGCCCCCGTCAGGGCAGTCATTGGTTGTAGCCAGACACCACCCAGCTCTTCTGGTCTCAGACTGACGCAGTCTCTGGTTTATGTGGTCCTTTCTGTCTCTTCGGCTCATAATTACCTTGTGTCCTTGGTGTTCTTCATTCTCCTTTGCTCCAGGTAGGTTGAGACCCATTGATGTATCTTAGATGGCCACTTGCTAGTGTTTAAGACCCCAGATGCCACTCTCCAAAGTGGGATGCAGTATGTTTTTTTAACAGATTTTATTATTGGCAAGTTCTTTAACCTCTCTAAACATTGGTCCCTGCATCTGTAAGATAGGAATAATGATTGTACTTGTCTCCTGAGCTTCATGGAAGAATTAAATAGTGGAATGAATGTAAGGTACTTACACAATGTCTGAAATTTAGAAAATATTATCAGTCCAGTTGTTTGTCATAAAAACCTGAAAGACACTCCTAGTGATCCATGGTTCCTCCTGGCTGAAATATGAATATGGGTTGCTGGTTTTCTCTCTCTGTCTCTATGTGTGTGTGTGCATGTGCATGCATGTGGGAGTACCTGTGTGTACTGAGTGTACATCCCTATCAAAGGCTTTGGATATGCTCATTCATGAAAGCAGTTATAAGTCTTCTTGGAGAGTATCGATGTGGTGAGTGCTGGTTTCCCTGCAAATCTGTGGTTTAAACACTTTGATAGAGTGGTGAGAAGATGTGGCCTAAAGCCATTGGCACAAGGGGGAAAGAAAACTGGAGAACTTTTGAAAACACTAGTCACTTAGAGTGATCTTTTCTTTTTAAGTTAGAAAATTGTAAGGAAATGCAGAATCTATTTTTTGGAGGCCCAATGAGGCTGGTTTCACGGGCTAATGTTACGTGTGGGGGAGTGGGTTCTCAGTAACTGGTTAAGTGAATCTTCAAGCTTCTACCTTCAGCCCTTCCAACCCATTTGCCACATGTAGCCACAGTGGTGTTAGTGACATGGAATCTGATGATCTCATTCCTTATTTAAAACCTTTTATTGGTTCTGATTTAACCTGACTTACCAGGGCCTTTGTGAGCTAACGTGACCACCTACCCAAGTAGAATCTTCATTCCTGGCCTCTCAGAAGCGTTAGGCTTGGTGACACATGACGGTGAGTGATTGGGAGTGAGGCAAGGCTGAAGCCCTTAAATGAGGTGTTCAGGACCCTTGGCTCAGTGATGTGACCTGCTGGCCTTGTAGGCATTTCATGTTGGGGTCTCTGAAGGCAGGTACTTTGGTGCTTCTGAATAAGGTTATACGCCCCTTTGACGTGTTCCTGTAATACTCTCTGCTTACGCATATGGGAGCAGTTGTTGTACAGTTGACTTGTTCCCTGTTGGGTTGTCAGTGGCTGGCATATTGTTGGGTTCTCAAAACATACTACCAGGAGTCCTGGAGGTACAGTGGTTAAGCACTTGACAGCTAACCAAAAGGTCGGTGATTTGAACCCACCCAGCGGATCTTTGGGAGAAAAGGCCTGGTGATCTGCTTCCATAAAGTTTGCATCCTAGGAAACACTATGGGCAGTTCTGCTCTGCCCTATAGGGTCGCTATGAATTGGAATAGATTCTACAGCACCTAAAAACAACAACAAAGCATACTTGGTGCATAGATGAATTCTTGTCAAAGATTCACTTTTTCCTTACCCAACTAAGCTGCTTTTATTTTGGGGGGGGAGGGGATGGAGGAAGACACGGATCTATTTACTAATTCATTCATTCATTTATTAATTTATTAATTCATACATGTGTTCATTGCAAAAGGCTTGAAGCAAGTGTGACACTCTTAGCGATCATTATCAGTTCTGGATGGCGGGCACATAAGTGTCTGGAACATTTGGTGAATGAAATTGTCATTGAAATCAATAGTCTTCTATTAAACTGAAGCTCTGTTTTTGTCATCTGGAGCTCCATTGATCTAAAAAACCACCACAGGCAGATTACAGACAGGTGAGCTTCTGCTCTTCCTAGGAACTTTTCGTAAGGATTTGAGATTGAATGAACTACTTGAAGTCCTCTTGCGGTGAGATCCATTTAAAATCATAGGAGAGACGAATGATAGGAGTAGAGAATGGGGGATGGGTGGCGAACCATGTCCTCTCTGAATTCATTTTAAGTAATATCAGTATTGAAGACACTAAGAAGTACATGAAAATAAGAAACAATTTCAGTAAATACTATAGGAGACAATTTTGCAACAACAATAAAAAATATATATGGTATATATACACAGGTAGACAAGTGTGCATATATGAGTATAGGAGTTTGCACGTACAAGTGTACTTGGCAGGCGTACATACATACATGGTTATGTGTGCTGCATATACATCCATATATATAATAGAGCACATGGGGGCACAGTTAAGGAAATTTTCTAGACATATCCAGCCATGTTGTGGGACTAAGTAATTGGCTTTGAAGGCTCAGGACCTTAGTCTTGGGTGACACCTAGGTCAATTGGCATAATATAGTTAATAAAGATAATGTTCTACATCCTAGATTGGTGAGTAGCATCTGGGGTCTTAAAAGCTTTCAAGCAGCCTTCTGAGTTACAACTATGAGTCTCTTCCTGTCAGGAACAAAGGAGGCAGAAGGAAACCAAAGACTCAAGGAAGAAATTAGTCCATGGAATGGAGAAAATAGTCTCATGGTCGGTGAGAATCGTAGCCTCTTCTAGCCTGAGACCAGAAGAACTAGATGGTGCTCAGCTACCACTACTGACTGGTATGACCAGAGACTCAATAGAAGGTCCCAGTTAGAATGGGAGACAAATGTAGAACAAAGCTCAAATTCCTAAAAATGGCCAGACTTTCCGGACCAATAGAGACTAGAGAAACCCCGGAGACTATTGCCTCGAGATACCCTTTGAACTTGGAACTGAAACCGTTTCCATTGGTCACTTTTCATCAAAATAATAGATTGATTATGCTTAGTGAAATAAGCCAATCAGAAGAGGACAAATATTGTATGAGGCCACTATTATAAACACTCAAGAAAAGCTTTACACACAGACAGAAACAATCTTTGATGGTTACGAGAGAGGGGCAGGGTGGAGAGGGGAAATCACTAACTAGATAGTAAACAAGTGTTAACTTTGGTGAAGGGAAGGACAACACACAATATAGGAAAAGTCAGCACAACTTGACCAAGGCAAAGCCATAGAAGCTTCCTAGACACATTTGAACACCTTAAAGGGACTAAGTTACTGGGTCTGAGGACCATAGTCTGGGGGGACATTTAGGTCAATTGGGATAACATAGTTCACAAAGAAAATGTTCTACATCCTGCTTTTGTGAGTAGCATCTAGGGTCTTAAAGCTTGTGAACGGCCATCTAAGATACATCTATTGGTTCTATCCTGTAATGGAACAAAGGAGAATGAAGAAAACCAAAGATATAAGGACAATATTAATTCAAAGAACTAATGAAGCACATGAACCACAGCCTCCACCAGCCTGAGCCCAGAAGAACTAGATGGTGCCCGGATACCACTACAGACTGCTGTGACAGGGATCACAATAGATGGTTCCAGACAGAGTGGGAGAAAAACGTAGAACAAATTCAAATTCATAAAGAAAAGGCCAGGCTTCCTGATCTGACAGAGACTGGAGGAACTCTTGAGACTATGGCCCCCAGACACCCTTCTAACTTAGAACTGAAGCCACTCCTGAAGTTTACCTTTCAGCCGAAGACTAGACAGATCTATAAAACAAACAACCCATGTGAGGAATATGCTTCTTAGATCAATAAAGTATATGAGACCAAATGGGCAACAGCTGCCAAAAGCAAAGACGAGAAGGCAGGAAGGGACAGGAAGACTGTAAGAATGGACACAGGAAACCCGGGGTGGAAAAGGGAGAGTGCTGACACATTGTGGGGATTGCAACCAGTGTCACAACAATTTGTGTATAAATATTTGAATAGGAAACTAATTTGAGCTGTAAACTTTCACCGAAATCACAATAATAATAATAAAAAAATAATGGGTTGGCTTATAAAATAAACAATATCACTCATGAATAATGTGCTCCCATAAGTAATCAACTATATAAGACCAAACAGTCAACATTTACCCCAAAAGATGAGAAGCTAAGGAGGGACAAGGAAGGAAGATTAATGGAAACAGAACAAACAGAATGGAAATAATGAGAATGTTGACACGTGTGAAAAGTGTAACCAAGTCATGGAACAGGTTGTATAAAAATTGTTAAGTGGGGACCTAACTTGCTATGTAAACTCTCACCTAAATCACAATAAAATATTTAAATGTATATATATATCAATGTTATTCCTGAAAATTCTTGGTCTGGAGGTTTTAAATCGTTGGAGTTCCTTAAGTAAGAAGAATGGCTTTGGAAGTAAAGATGCAGGCTCAGGTTGTAGCTCGGCCACTTACTGGAGGTGTAACCTGGGTCAGTTCATCTGATCTTCATGGACCGCCACGAAATCTGACTGGAGTTGAGAACAGTCTTAACAAAGGCCTTTTGAGCATTTATTGTCATGTTGTTGTTAGGTACCATTGAGTCGGTTCCAACTCATAGCAACCCTATGTACCACAGAGCAAAACAGTGCCTGGTCCTGTGCCATGCTTGCAATTGTTGTTACGCTTGAGTCCTTTGTTGCACCCACTGTGTGAATCCATCTTGTTGAGGGCCTTCCTCTTTTCCACTGACCCTGTATTTTACCACACAAAGTCTTTCTCCAGGGACTAATCCCTCCTGACAGTGTGTCCAAAGTATGTAAGACGCAGTCTTCGCCATCCTTGCGATATGACTGTTGTCATGCCGCCTGTAAAATGCTTGGCACAGTGCCTGGCACATTCTAAACGTGTATTGGATCACAGCAGCTATCATTGTTAAAATAATTATATTGAAATGTCTCATTCCTTTTGGTGTAAACAAGAACTAGCAGAGGAGGGATCTTTAATTGTGAGCCTCATTGGTCAGCACATGTTGCTTGCTTTTTTCTTCAGTAGGCTGTTGACAGTAATCACCACTCATCTGCTATCCTAAAGTTTGGAGGTTGCATTTTTATACCAGCAACAGCTGTGGATACCAAACTCAATGACCATCAGGGGGCTCTTCAGAGATTACCCATGACCCCTTGACAATATTACTGATTACTGTGATTTATGCTGTCCTCAGGGAATCTCCCTGATCCCAAACTTCCTAATGGCCCTACCTTGCTCTCACTACATTGCAGACACTTTGGAATAATTTCTGACATTTATATTTTCTACTGGCCTGCTGTTCTTATTTTATTTTTTAAATTGGGCTTTATCCGTGTTTAAAATGAGAGACCAAAATAATACATACATTCTGCTTCTATTTGCCTATTCTTAGAACACTTGCAGGCAGCAATCGATAAAGTGAAATTTTAAACAAAGTAGTCTGTGTGGCTCTCATTCTCTCATTTTCATGGAAAAAATTAAATGCTAGGAGTATAGCACAATTCCGATCGATATCTGAAGAAATCCTTGGAGGGTAAGTGACATCCATAGATAGTTAGATTTTTATGTCTTTCAGGAATCATTTATTACTAAATAATCAATAAGGGATTTGCCAGATTTTAAAATAACTTATATGTACAGATACATACATTTTTTAAAAATAATTTTTATTTTGCTTTAAGTGAAGGTTTACAAATCAAGTCAGTCTCTCACACAAAAACCCATATACACCTTGCTACACACTCCCAATTACTCTCCCCCTAGTCTGCTCTCTCCCTCCACTCTCTGTTTTCGTGTCCTTTTCACCAGCTTCTAACCCCCTCCACGCTCTCATCTCCCCTCCAGGTAGGAGATGCCAACATAGTCTCAAGTGTCCACCTGATCCAAGAAGCTCGCTCCTCACCAGCATCCTTCTCCAACCCATTGTCCAGTCCAATCCATGTCTGAAGAGTGGGCTTTGGGAATGGTTCCTGTCCTGGGGCAACAGAAGGTCTAGGGGCCATGACCACCCGGGTCCTTCCAGCCTCAGTCAGACCATTAAGTCTGGTGTTCTGAGAATTTGGGGTCTGCATGCCACTGCTCTCCTGCTCCCTCAGGAGTTCTCTGTTGTGTTCCCTGTCAGGGCAGTCATCGGTTGTAGCCGGGCACCATCTAGTTCTTCTGGCCTCAGGATGATGTAGTCACTGGTTCATGTGGCCCTTTCTGTCTCTCGGGCTCGTAATCACCTTGTGTCCTGGGTGTTCTTCATTCTCCTTTGATCCAGGTGGGTTGAGACCAATTGATGCATCTTAGATGGCTGCTTGCTAGCGTTTAAGACCCCAGACACCACTCTTCAAAGTGGGATGCAGAATGTTTTGTTAATAGATTTTATTATTCCAGTTGACTTAGATGTCCCCTGAAACCATGGTCCCCGGACCCCTGCTACACTGGCCTTCGAAGCATTCAGTTTATTCAGGAAACTTCTTTACTTTTAGTCTAGTCCAATTGTGCTGACCTCCCCTGTATTGTGTGCTGTCTTTCCCTTCACCTAAAGTAGTTTTTATCTACTATCTAGTGAATACGCCCTTCCACCCCTTCCCTCCCCCCCCTTGTAACCACAAAAGAATGTTTTCTTTTCAGTTTGAACTATTTCTCAAGTTCTCATAATAGTGGTCTTATACAATATTTGTCCGATACATACATTTTTAACATATAGAGAAAGCATTCATATGAATTGCAATGATCAGTAGGATGATTTTAGAATTTGTTTTTTCTCCTTTCTTTAATAGCACTGTTGATCCATATGATAGCCAACCCCCTTGGGGATTTAGAATTTCTAATGAATGCATAAATACATTCAAGTGTATTGGATCCTTTTATTACATTTTAGGAATTCTGCTTCCTCCAGGAATCTTCAACGGTCATGTAGGCAGTCCCTGGATTAAGAACAAGTTTTGTCCCTAAATCAGTCTTTAAACCAAATTTATATATAAGTCGGAACAGTTAAGTATGGTTCATATCTAATGTCAGTTAGTCAGATGTTTGTCTTAGTATATAATATATAGTGTACCTTTCTGTGCATAAAAAAACATTAAAGAAACACTTCAGATACACTAAACCATCTTTAACATAATACAGTAATAATGATGTTTTGATGTGTGTTGCAAAGTAGCACTATTTGTTAATATGAACCATTAAATTTTTAATATAATAGATTTTACTGGGGTTGGTTCGGAAGTATGGGCTGTACGTAAGTCTAACGTTGGTAGCCCAGGGACTAGCTCTGTTTGAGTTAGGAACCGTCACTAAGGAATTTTCAATGCTGATGAGATAGAGATTTGACCGATGATAATAAAGGTTATAGAGATTGTTGTTGTTGTTGTTGTTAGGTGCCGCCGAGTCACTTCCGACTCATAGCGACCCTATGCACAACAGAACGAAACACTGCCCGGTCCTGCGCCATCTTCACAATCGTTGTTATGCTTGAGCTCATTGTTGCAGCCACTGTGTCAATCCACCTCATTGAGGGTCTTCCTGTTTTCCGCTGACCCTGTACTCTGCCAAGCATGATGTCCTTCTCCAGGGACTGATCCCTCCTGACAACATGTCCAAAGTATGTAAGACGCAGTCTCGCCATCCTTGCCTCTAAGGAGCATTCTGGCCGCACTTCTTCTGAGACAGATGTGTTTGTCCTTCTGGCAGTCCATGGTATATTCAATATTCTTCGCCAGCGCCACAAGTCAAAGGCATCAACTCTTCTTCAGTCTTCCTTATTCATTGTCCAGCTTTCACATGCATATGATGCGACTGAAAATACCATAGCTTGGGTCAGACGCACCTTAGTCCTCAGGGTGACATCCTTGCTCTTCAACAACAAATCTCTTCAAGATTTGCATTGGGCAAATCTGCTGCAAAGGTTATATAGATAGGACAATGTATTCAACCTACAAATGAAAACGAGTTGTCACCCTGCCAGTTTGTTCTCATTTGCTAAATCTATTCTCCAGCCTTTGGTCTATCAGCCACAGAGAAAATGGATGGAGAGTATGCACTTCTTTTTGAAAAAAATAAGTGGATGTAAGGGAGGGCCATTGTGCCGACAGGAGAAGCAGATTGGAGTTTACATCAGCCCCACGGTGGAGACAAGTAACACGTGGAATTAAGGCAGGAACGTCTATATTAAACCACAGCCCTGTATCGCCCCTGGCTGGGAGAGCACTAGTAACAGCTGTAGCAGCGTGGTCTCCTCCAGACTGCTTCACTGCCTCCATCTGCCCCCTGGGCATGTCCGTCCGACTATGTGGCTTCTGAGCTTTTGCTCTGAGCAGACAGGAGAAGAAATAGCCCAGACTGTTGGCTATTGTATGTATGTATGTATGCCGTAATATGCCATATAAAGCCACTTTGTTTCAAAATGAAGATGAAACACCCAAGGAAGGGACTGGCTAAAGATTTAAGCAGTTTTCAAATGACTACATCGGCTACATCTGTTCCTATGAAGCAGATGTTTTTTGATAGGATGAATCTCATTGTAGGAGAGATGGATGAGCTTCCTTCTCCGGTTTTTCTATTTGCAGTTGCTGTCCCCAGATGATCCTAGCAAAGCAAAGATGTCTGTTCTGGTGGCGAGATCCAATCTATTGTCATGGGATCTTTTTTTCCCCTCAATATTGTGTTTGGAAGTAATTTTAGCATCTAAAGTAGGAGATTTTACATAAAATTATTTTTCTAGCTTTTCTTTAAAAGAAACCAGGCCATCTGGAGCTCTAGGCACGTGTAATCAGCAGAACTAAGTAGATGCCCTACCTTTAATGAGGTGAGACCTGCAGTTTTGCACAGTCCTCACCACACCTTCCACTTAAACCTGGCTGATTTCTCTCATGTGAGTTTCTGATCAGGGAGTTCGAGAATCACTGAGTCATAGCATTTTAGAACTTAAAGAGACTTCTTAGAGAACACATGCTCTTAGAGAATCTAACACCTTCAGGTTGTGGGCGTGTAAACTCCCAAAGTGGGCCAGACCTGGCGGTGGGGGGATGCAGGTGTGGGTTAATTGCTTAATTGTGATATACAATCTGTGGTAAGGTTTTCGCATGGCCTCAAAAGACTTCTATGTATTATATGCAAACCCTCTGTCATTTTAAATAAAGTTTTCATTCTTGTTTTCTATATCATTGGAAATAAGTGGATAATAAGTAGGAGGTGGTGTGAAAGCCTTAGCAGTCTGATTTCTTCTTTTCCTGCTGTAATATGGAGATCCTCTAGAGGGCAGTAGAGAGCAACTTGCTGTTGGAGGGTCTGTAAGAGCAGGAATGCTGGCTCGTCTAAGTCCGGAAACTGCTTCTTCCTCACAGGTCCTCAGAGTACAAGGAGCTCTTGGAAGGTGCGGGAGGAAGGTTGGTCGTGCTTATCAGTATCTTTGGGAATCCCACAATCACCTGGACACGTGTGTGTGTGTGTGTGTGTGTGTGTGTGTGTGTACACAAAGTACCCTCATGTTTATCTGTCTTTTAAATCAGAGGTAGCAGCTGGCCAAACCCAGCCTGCCTGTGTGTTCTGTTTGGCTACTAAGTGCCAAACAACTGGCTTGTAAATCTAGCAGGAAACATGAAAAAGAGA
Source organism: Elephas maximus indicus (assembly GCF_024166365.1). Classification (NCBI taxonomy): domain Eukaryota; kingdom Metazoa; phylum Chordata; class Mammalia; order Proboscidea; family Elephantidae; genus Elephas; species Elephas maximus. The sequence continues at coordinate 71,366,911 of NC_064838.1, read as the reverse complement.
GGCAGGAGCTTTTCCTCTTCCCTGGAGTCTCTTGTCTTTCCTAGGTTTGTGGCCTCTTCTTTTTTTGGCCAAGACTGAATTCATTTGATTCCTGAACAGGTTACAGACCAGTTGCCTTTGAGCTGACTGACTCATGGTGACTCCACGTGTATCAGAGCGGAACTGTGCTCCGTAGGGTCTTCAGTGGCCGATTTTTCAGAAGTTGATCTCTGAGACACCTCTGGGTGGACTCCAATCTTCAGCCTTTCAGTTAGCAGCCAAGCTCGTTAATCATTTGTACCACCAGCGACTCCCTGAACAGGTTACCAAAAAACCTGTTGCCGTCGAGTCGATTCTGACTCAGGACAGGGTGGGACTGTCTTTCTCCTGCAAGGCAGCTGGTGAGTCCTAGGTCCCAACCTTTTCGTTAGCAGCCGAGCGCTTAACCATCGGGCTATCAGGGCTCCTCCGAACAGGTTAGCAAGAGCTGATTTCCTTAACTGATTTACATGAATCTTTTCTACCAGGAAGCAATCTTATTTAAAGGGGAAGATTTTTTTACAATACTTAAATTGTGGAATTGTTTAATTGTGACATTTTTACATCAACTTAATATTATACCTGAAATCCAAGTAATCACCAACAACAGTAGTATTACATTTGACAGGTTCTAAAATTAAAGACTTATTCTGCCCTGTGCTTAGAATAACCGCCACGAATGGAGTCTGCACCTTACGTTCGGTTCTGGCTACTCTCAACATTCAATGCTCACCTTGACATCAGTTCTTGAATCCTGAGCATAAATATGCAATTTGTTTATTGGCTGAATTTCAAGAGGCACTATTTACTATTTAAACACTAAAAATTGCTAATTTATGCATGGTAGTGTAAATTTCTTTATATGTTGCTAGAATTCAAATCCACCAACTGCTCCTTGGAAACCCTATGGGGCAGTTCTACTGAGGGCAGCTAACAACAACAACAGAATTCAGTTTTCGCTAGACTGTAGCCAGATGTTACCAGGTGGGCTGTATTTAGCCATAACGTGGAAATGATTTTATGTGGGTCTGATTGGCAAACAAACATCCCCATAGTTGCTCTAGATCTGTAAGACTCTGTGTGGAGAGTTTTCTCCATAAGAGTATTTCTAAGTCATACTTTTTTTTTTTTTTTTACATCACTTCTCATTAAATTACCAGGAGTTATAGATTGGAAGTTTAAAATGGACATTTAAATCGTCCTCCAAGGGAACCAGTAAAAATGCCTTGTTTCACTTTAGTTACCTTTGATTCACTTACTTAATTTTAGGGCAGGAATGTATTTCCAGAGGTGACTTGATTCATCCCGTAAACAAATCCGAGTAGAGGAGGTTTGCGTGCTCTAGACCCCTGACATTTCAGCGTCCCTCGAGCTTTACAGGAGACAGAAGCCATGCTGTTACTTCTCTCTCTCAGTGGCCCTTCCACTCTGTATAATACTTGGGGTAGACAGTACTGCCCATTGGTTTGTTTATTCACAGATCCTTCAACTCTATATAATACTTGGGGTAGACAGTACTGCCCATTGCCTACCCAGCAACTGTCCTCCCCTTCTGCCTTCTCACAGAATCCTGGTTTTGTGTTTAGCCAGCAAAACTACTTGATTTCAGGGAAAGCAGCCAGTCCCCAGTCATACTTGATGAGTCATGGTTGGTCTAAGCCAGTCACAGTCAGCCCATTTTGCTTCAGCAGTAATTGATCGTAGCCAGGTCTCCTTTCTGCCAGAGTGCAGTCCGGGCTCAGAGGAGGAACTGAAAGCCCATGGCCAACCAGATCAGGCACAAGACATGTCTCAGGGCACATAACTAGCTCCCATTTTTGAGAGGGAAAAACAAGGTTGGCCCCACACTCCCAGTCTAGAGGTGACCCAGCCTGGCCGATGAGACGCGAGGAGAAGGAAATGAGTGGATTTCCTTCCTGAATAAAAATGACAGACATCGATGAAGATAAATCCTTTTGCTTCTGTCTCTTGCTTTGAGTTAGGGTCTGGTCCTTGGAAACACAGCAGCCGTTTTGTAACAGTGAGGGGACAGGCTTGAAGAAGAAAAGTAACATGCTGAGGAGTGTGGCATAGATGGATGGAGCTGTAATCTTGAGAGCATTGTTGAATAGCTGAATCAACCCCAGGGTCCACCTTCCTCCAGATGTCTGGAGAAAAATAAAGCTCTAATTACTCAAGCCACTGTTATTCAGGGTTCTCTTACATGCAGCCAAGAGCATTCCTAAGTGATACACCACCAAAAGGCAAGTTATATAGTGGAGATATTCAACTAGATGAAAAGACAGCAGTATGTTTTGTCTCAATCTGCTCTTCTATAAATACTATTTTCATTTGGCCTGCAAAGAAAGACAAATAGTGAGAAATGTAATTAGACCCTTGGTATATGAGGCCAAGTTTTAATTTTTAATTGAACATGATACCCAAAGGGGTCTGGGAACAGAGAAAATAATCCGGCACTCCTTGTTGAATCACATCATTGTGTGCCACTGGGTAAGTGTAGATCAGAGGTGGTAGGGTTTCGTTACGTTGAGATTTCTGTGTTGTCGTCTTTATTGTTAACCACTTGTTTGAAGGTCTAGTCCAGTCTGCTGCTTAGACTGCAGGACTGTATTTACGGTAGACTGGTTCAGAGGCTCTCTCAGGAGGCAGTGGTGATGGCTGGATTCCCAGAGCAGCTGAGAAGGTCAGGAGGCAGAGTTCCCTCTTGTTAGTGGTGGGGAAGCTTAAAGATGGGCTCCAGAGAGGGCAAGCACAGCTTTGCTCAAGGAATCTGGCCTTGCTGGGCAGTGACTGTAGTATTTAGGTGAAGCAAGGTTACTGACCACTCCTCGCTGAGATCCAGCATCATTTCTAAACCCTTTGGCTGGAGGTTAATCCACTTATCAATCCAGATAAAACTAAATCTACAAGTGACTGTATAAAATGTTTGTTTTATGTTGTCTGTTGTGCAGTGGTACCCCAGAATGTTAATAGATGCTTATTTCATGTAATATGGGCCATCCTCAAACTTTTATACTAAGTGTATTGTAAGACCAATTAGAATCATTGAAACTCTCCAACTAGGAAATACTTTCAAGTAAATACAGTTTGTTTACTAATACACAGGTTCAGGCAACGTCAAAGTAGGCTAACGTAGTATAATAGAGATCTTTAGGCGGCCTGCTACGATGAGTAGATAAGCAGTCTGTAATTAGTGTGTTGGTTCTGTAGAAATTTATTTCTATGTAGCTTGTTTTCTTCCAGTGAAGACTGCCCTCCTCCCATCTTATTCTTTAATTGCTAGTTTGTGGAACAGAATTTTTTTTAATGGACAAAGAACACAAGTTTATGTTATCCCAGGTCTAAATTTTTACGAAATATGATTTAGTAGGGTCAGAGTTAATCAGGGTTTACTCCACCTCATTTGTTTTTAATCTCAACAGTTATTAAATAGTTAGTTTTCATTTTATGAGGAGATATCTTAGGGTATTGATTCGGAATCAAGGTAAAGCCTTACTGTTTTAGAAATGATTAGTTCCAATTCACTTGAGTTCTACTAGAAGAATAGTGTTTAGTTAAAAAGTTTTATCCTGAAGTTCTTTTTTTTTTTCCTTTAAGTTAAGGTACAAAAGAAGGTTGTTAAGAATGAGTGTCCTAGACAAAATAAATGTCACTACCTTGTGGTGTAATGGTTAAGAGCTACAGCTGCTAACCAAAAGGTCAGCAGTTCAAATCTACCAGGTGTTCCTTGGAAACTGAAGCAGTAAAAGAAAAAGTGGTGTAAAATGAAGCTGGAAGTGATGGGATTTTTTTTTTTTTCTTTCACATATGTATGTTTACAGGAACACCTCACAAATTCTCTTTTTCTAATCCAAAATCACACTAATTTTCACACCAAGTTTCTGGCACCAGAGAGTAAATACTCGAGGCTGTAATGAGGCCCTCCTTTGTGATTACGATTCCATCGCTCTCACTTTAGCTTAGGTTCTCCACCAAAACTGTGATTATGATGCGTATTTTACGTGTCAGAATTACTAATTTTGTTGTCTTCTTTTTTGCTGTGGCTAACTTCCTAACGTTAATGAAAAAGTACAGTTTACAGAGGATGTGTGAGCTGAAGAGCCACAGATCACAGGCTGCTATCTATCTTGCTGTAGTTACTGTGCACGTTATAAATGTAATCTCTGTAGAACCCAGGTACCTTCATGAAAAACACTGAGCAGAGAAGAGCCCTGAAAAAAATAATTCTCAAGAGTATAAAGGGGTCCTGAAGGTCCCTGGGTGGCACAAATATTTGTGCTAGACTACTAACTGAAAGATTGGCTGTTCTGATTCACCCAGAGGCACTTCAGAAGTTGAAAACCCTGTGGAGCACAGTTCTACACTGACACACTTGGGGTCGCCATGAGTTGGAGTTCATTCAATGGCAACGGGTTTGGTTTTTTGGTAAAGGGATCCTGAAACCTTGAGAACTGTTCCTCAAAGAGATTTGAGAGCTACTCCTGGATGCCGAGGATGCCAAGATATGCCCCCTGCTATTGTTTCTACCATCTGGAGATGCCCATCTCTCTTTTGGAGCCATCTTCAGGTAGAGAACTCTTCACACCTTCCAGATTCTGGGTGTTCTGAATGAAAGGCCCAGTATGAAAGCTTTTTGGTGACGTAGCTCTTTGTTTTATATACACACACACACACACGCGCGCACACACACCACATACATACATACACCAAACACCACACACACCACATACATACATACACCACACACCACATACGCACACATGCATACATACCATACTCACCACACCACACACACACCACACGTGCACACGCACACACACACCACACACACGTCACATGCCGCCCACACACACCACACACACAGCACACACACACACACATATGGGGACGTTTCCTCCCAATGGTATATATATGGTGCCACAGTGAGTTTTGGTTCCAACCACACACTGTGTAAAATGGTACAACCACTATGGGAAAATGGTATGGTGCTTCCTTAAAAAGCTGGAAATAGAAATACCATATGATCCAGCAATCCCACTCTTAGGTATATATCCTAGAGAAACAAGAGCTGTGACACAAATAGAGATATGCACACCCGTGTTCATTGCAGCGTTATTTACAATAGCAAAAAGATGGAGACAACCTAAATGTTTGTCAGTGGATGAGCAGATAAACAAAACGCGGTACATACATACAGCGGAATACTACCCCAAAATAAAGAATAATGATGAGTCTACGAAACATAACATGGATGAACCTGGAGGACATTATGCTGAGTGAAATAAGTCAATCAGAAGAGGACAAATATTACGTGATACCACGTTTATAAAAAATTCAGAATAGGTTTACACACAGGAAGCAACGTACTTTGATGGTTACCAGGGATGGGAGGGGCAGGGAGGAAGAATCACTTGCTAGATAATAGACGTGTGTTAATTTTGGTGAAGGGAAGGGCAACACACAATATGGGGGAAGTCAGCACAACGTGACCAAGGTAAATGAAGACACGGAGAGATACAAAAGAATAAAGGACAACTACAGTAAGTGCTATAATAAGGTAATGCAATTCTGCAACAACAGTAATAACCAAACTTTTGTGAGTGGTTACATAGGTAGATATGTCTGCTATAGAGGCGTGGGAAAGTGTATGGGAGCACACACGTGCATATACAGGAATGGTTGTGGGTGTTTGTATATACATATGTGTATATCCTGCATTTGTGTTCATATATATAATAGAGCACACAGGGGCTACAGTTAGGCAAACTTCCTGTATGTATCCAGATACCTCGTAGGACTGAGTTACTGGGTTTGAAGACTCAGGACCATAGTCTTGGGGGGACATTTAGGTCAGTTGGCATAACAGAGTTTATAAAGATAGTATTCTACATGCTAGTTTGGTGAGTAGCATCTGGGGTCATAAAGGCCATCTAAGATACAACTATTGGTTTTTTCCTATCTGGAGCAAAAGAGAATGAAGGAAACCAAAGACTCAAGGAAACAACTAGTCCACAGGACTATTGGCCCACACCGGCCACAGCCTTCTCTAGCCTGAGACCAGAAGAACTAGATGGTGCCTGGCTACCACTTCTGACCACTCTGACCAGGGACAGAATAGAAGGTCCTGGTTAGAATGGGAGAAAAATGTAGAGCAAAACTCAAATTCATGAAAAATACCAGATGGAGACTAGAGGAACCCCCGAGACTGTCACCCTAAGACACCCTTTTAACGTGAAACTGAAGCTACTTCAGGAGGCCACCTTTTAGCCAAGTAAGAAATTAGCCTATAAAATACACGGTAACACTTGTGAGGAATGTGCTCTTTACAACAATCAACTATATGAGACCAAATAGGCAACATTTGCCCAAAAGCAAAGATGAGAAGGCAAGGAGGGGCAGGGAGATTAGATGGATGGAAACAGGGCAGGCAGAATGGAGACAGAGAGTGCTGACACATTGTGGGGGTAGCAACCAATGTCACAGAACAATTTGTCTATGAATTGTTGAATGGGAAACTAACTTGTGTAAGCTTTACCTAAAACATGATAAAATGTTCAAAAGAAAAAAAAAGAGAAGGAAACCCTGTGGAGCACAGTTCTACTGTGACACGCATGAGGTCACCATGAGTTGGAATTCACTCAGAGTAACAAGTGATGGTTGTGAAAGGTAGACAATAACGAGTAAATCTTGGTTAGAATAGTCAGTCGTATCATGACTTACTAGGTTAAGTTTCCTGATCTGCAAAATGGCTCACTCTGTCTGCATCACAAGATCGTTGAACAAATTGGTTGATTCAGTTCCTAACCCATGGGCAGAACTCTGGGCTTTGTGGCAACGTTAACTCCCAATATGTTATAACTTATGGGAGTACCATGGAGGGAGCACCTGACATAAGTAGGAGGTTGAGGGTAAGGTGAAGTCAGGGAAGGCTTCCCTGTGGAGGGCAAGAGTTTTAAAGGAAGAGTGAGAAGGTAGAAGGGCATTCCAGGAGGAAGCAGCAGCATAGGCAAAAAGTTCAGAGTTCGAAACATTGGATGAGTAGGGAATTACGAGTTGTGTAGTAGAAGTCGAGCATAATGTTTTCATCACAAGCTTTGGAAAGCAAGAAGGATGCCTCTTCAGTAATTTTTAAGACTTTTGTCCCTCCACCGCTAAGGAAAGTCATAAGGAGATAACTCAGAAAATGTGCAATGATTTAATTCCATGGCTGTTCATTGCTATGTTGTTTAGCATAACAAGAAGGATGGGTAGTACTTTTAAGATATGTTAATATACTTTTTTATATTTCTGACTATGTGACCTTCTTCTGATCATCCAGAGGCCTCCCTTTGCCTCAAAGAATTAGGATTCTTGAAGCAGGAAGGCCAGCAAGGAAAGAATCAGTGCTCAACTTTCATCTACCAAAATAAGATTTTCTAAATTTCTTAAGCTGCCATCAGCATATCAAGAACCAGGCCCAGTGGACTTCAATGTCAGGGTTCGTCTCACTAGGGTGGCCATGCTTACCAGCCTGCCTGGGACAGCCCCTCCCTGCCCCCCCTTCACACATATTGTCCTGGCCTTATTTTCAGTAGTGCCCCTTTCACTCTCAAAAGCATCCCTGTTTGGATGATAAATTATATGGTAAGAGGAGAAATGAGGTAGAGCCCAACTCATCTGGCCTAGTGGAGTGTGGGAAGGAGGAGGAGGAAGATGGAAGGGGAGGGAAGTGAGTCCGTATGTCTGTGTGTGCTGGCCTCTCCCTAAAACCAGAGTTCCTACGTGTGTGCTAGGAGGGAAGGGGGGCTTGTGGACCTAATAACTAAAAGCAATAGGGTCTTGGTCTCACTACCCCCTGGAACTGTAGGAAGGCGACCATTCTGAGTAGCCCCATGCCAGTACAGGTTGGCCGTAACACAATAAGACTAGCAGCTTGCTGGCTTAGGGAGAGAGTTACCCTGCCTGGAGCTCCCCTGGCTCCTACCTGATGTGAAAGGGAATCTTTGTGTGTCCCTTGGGGGGATGTGCAGAGAGCCAGTGGGCTTGCGATGGGGAACACCTTGGTGAGTGAGAGGCAACACTTCAGTAATGCAGGCTAGATAGTCTCCATTAGGGGCTGGATGAAGGATGAGACTAAGGCTTGGATTGGTTCATCAGAAATTGAAGGAGTTAAGGTAGGACTTAAAGGAGCCCTGGTGGTGCAGTAGTTAAGTGCCCAAGCTGCTAACTGAAAGACTAGCCATTTGAATCCACCAGCTATTCCATGGGAGAAAGATATGGCAATCTGCTCCTATAAAGATTACAGCCTTGGAGACTCTATGGGGCAGTTCTACTCTGTCCTATAGGGTTGCTATGAGTTGGAATTGACTTGACAGCAATGGGTAAGGTAAGACTTCACCACCTGCCAATTTGTCATACTGTGGTGGCTTGTGTGTTGCTGTGATGCTGGAAGCTATGCCACCAGTAATTCAAATACTAGCAGGGTCACCCATGGTGGAGAGATTTCAGTGGCACTTCCAGCCTAAGACAGACTAGGAAGAAAGGCCTGGCATTCTACTTTTGAAAATTTGCCAATGAAAACCCTGTGGATCACAATAGAATATTGTCTGATGTAGTGCTGGAAGATGAGCCCCCCAGGTTGGAAGGTACTTAGAGTACACAGTGGCTGCAACAATGGACTTAAGCATACCAACAATCATGAGGATGGCACAACTATGGGCAACATTTTGTTGTGTTGTATGCTGAGTCACCATGAGTTGGAGCTGATTCGATGGCAACTAACAACAAGAAGAAGAAGGTAGGGCTAAGTTGGGAAAAGAGGATGTGGGGCTCAATGTGAGCCTGAGAACAGAGCCAACTCATCAAGTGCAGACTTAGTGTCAGATGCCAGTGGAATACTGGGTACCCTGGCAGAGAAGGTGCTTTGCAGCCGAGAGCAGAAGATCCAGTGACCAGCATGGATCCCCCTCTCACCACTTTCACAAGATAACCCAAATCTTCTGAATACCTGGATATCTTTTGGGGGATAGGCAGGGATAGGAGGAAAAGCTCGGGTGGGGGGTGAATTTGAAGGACTTGCATTCACATGAAAGAGGTGGATTTTTTCATTTTAAAACGTATTTATTGAGCACTTACCCTGAGCCAGGAATTGCTTTAGATATTGGGGTACAGCACTGAACAAAACTAACAAATTCCTGCTTTTGTGGAACTTCCGTTGTGATAGCTTCACCCAGGGATGAAACCTTCAACTCTTTGAAACCAGAAGAGACTGAGATATTTACCCAGGGGTGAAACCTTCAACCTCTTTGAAACCGAAAGAGACTGAGATACTATTCACCATAAATTAATATACTCAGCTGAGGGTAGGATTGAGAACTCTTAACAAAGATCAAGTAAAGTGTAGAAAATTAGGAGGCTGCATTTAGTTTTGCCTATCAGAATAGTAACTTGACATTGCAGATTGCCAGGTCTTTTCTCCCATGGAGTCTCTGGGTAGGTTCCAACCCTTGACCTTTCAGTTATAGCAGCCCAGCAGTTCACTATTGTGCCACCAGCACTCCTTAAAAATATATAACATATTGGTTAAAAATATATATTTATAAAATGCCTTTTTGACAAAGAAGGGCACTATGTAATTATTAAAGGGACAATCCATCATGAAGACGTAATCATAATAAACATCTATGCACCCAATGACACGGCTCCAAAATACATAAAGCAAACTCTAACAGCACTGAAAAGAGAAATTGACAGTTCCACAATAATAGTAGGAGACTTCAACACACCACTCTTGGTAAAGGACAGAACATCTCGAAAGAAACTCAGCAAAGATACAGAAGAGCTAAAGGGCACAATCAGCCAACCTGACCTCACAGACATATATAGAACACTCCACCCAACAGCTGCAAAGTACACATTCTTTTCCAATGCACATGGAACGTTCTCCAGAATAGACCACATCTTAGGCCACCGAGCACCCCTCAAAAAATCCAAAACATTGAGATAATACAAAGCATCTTCTCTGACCACAAAACCATCAAGGTAGAAATTAACGACAGGAAGAGCAAGGGGAAAAAAAAAAGCGATTTCATGGAAACTGAATAACACCCTGCTTAAAAACCACTGGGTAATAGAAGAAATCTGAGATGGAATAAAAAAAAAATTCCTAGAATCAAATAAGAATGAAATCACATCATACCAAAACTTTTGGGACACAGCAAAAACAGTCCTCAGAAGTCAATTTATAGCAATAGATGCACATATCAAAAAAGAAGAAAGGGACAAAATCAAAACATTAGCTACACAGCTCAACAAAATAGAGAACAGCAAAAAAAGCCCACAGCCACCAGAAGAAAGGAAATAATAAAGATCAGAGCAGAAATAGAGAATAGAAAACCAAGAGAAAGAATCACCAAAACCAAAAGTTGGTTCTTTGAAAGGATTAACCAAATGGTCAAACCACTGGCCAAACAGACAAAAGAAAAAACAGGAGAGGACTCAAATAACCCAAATAAGAAATGAGGTGGAGGACATTACAACAGACTCAACTGAAATAAAAAGGATCATAACAGAGTATTATGAAAAACTATACTGCAACAAATTTGAAAACCTATAGGAAATGGACAAAGTCCTAGAAACACACTGTCTACCCAGACTAACACAAAATGATGTTGAAAATCTGAACATACCCATAACAAGAAAAGAGATTGAAAAGTTAAAAAAAAAAAAAAAAAAAAGCCTTGATCCAGACTGCTTCACTGGAGAATTCTACCAAATGTTCAAAGAGTTTACACGAGCACTACTCAAACTATTTCAGAACACGGAAAGGGAAGGAATACTTCCAAATTAATTCTACGAAGCCAGCATAACCCTGATATCAAAACCAGGCAAAGACATCACAAAAAAAGAAAATTACAGACCAATATCATTTATGAATATAGATGAAAAAATTGTCAACAAAACTGTAGCCAATAGAATTCAGAATCATATATTAAAAAAAAAAATTCACCACAACCAAGTGGGATTCATACCAGGTATGCAAAGATGGTTCGACATTAGAAAATCAGTGTAACCACCACATAAATAAAATGAAAGAAAAGAATCACATGATCATCTCAATTGATGCAGAAAGGGCTTTTGACAAAGTCCAACACCCATTCCTGATAAAAACTCTCAATAAAATAGATATAGAAGGGAAATTTCTCAACATAATAAAGGGCGTCTATGCAAAAGCAACAGCCAACATCATTCTTAATGGAGAGAGGCTGAAAATAAATGTTTTGATTTGTTTCTTGAGAACAGGAACAAGGCAAGGATGCCCTTTATCATCACTTCTGTTTAACATTGTGCTGGAAGTCCTAGCTAGAGCAATAAGGCAAGAAACAAATAAGGGGCATCCAAATTGGTAATGAAGAAGTTAAACTTTCCCTATTTACAGATGATATGATACTGTACGTAAAAAACCCAGAAGACTCCACAAGAAAACTACTGGAACTAATAGGAAGATTCAGCAGAGTAGCGGGACAAAATAAACTTACAAAAATCAGTTTGAATCCTGTGTACTAGTAAAAAGAACGATGAAAAGGAAATCAGGAAAACAATACCATTTATAATAGCCCCTAAAAAAAAAAAACTTAGGAATAAATCTAACCAGAGATGTAAAATACCTATACAAAGAAAACTACAAAACACTATTGCAAGAAACCAAAAGAGATCTACATAAATGGAAAAATACACCATGCTCATGGATAGGCAGAATCAATATTGTAAAAATGGCAATTTTACCCAAAGCAATTTACATAACACAATGCAATCTCAATCCAAATACCAACAACGTTCTTTAAAGAAATGGAAAAACTAATCATTAACTTTATATGGAAAGGCAAGAAGCCCTGGATAAGTAGAACACTATTGAAGAAGAAGAATAAAGTAGGTGGATTTGCACTACCTGACCTCAGAACCTACTATACAGCTCCAGTAGTCAAAACAGCCTAGTACTGGTACAACGACAGATACGTTGACCAATGGAACAGAATTGAGAACCCAGATGTAAATCCATCCACTTACGGTCACCTGATCTTTGACAAGGGCCCAAAGTCCATCAAAAGGGGAAAAGACAGCCTTTTTAACAAATGGTACTGGCAAAACTGAATGTCCATCTAAAAAAAAATTAAACAGGACCCTTACCTCACATCATATACAAAAACTAATTCAAAATGGACCAAAGACCTAAGTATAAAATCCAAAACTATAACGTTCAGAGAAGAAAAAATAGGATCAACACTAGAGGCCCTAATACATGACATTAACAGGGTATAAACCATAACCACCAACACAGAAACTCCAGAAGATGAACTAATTAGGATCTTCTAAAAATTAAACACTTAAGTTCATCAAAAGATTTCACTAAAAGAGTAAAAAGAGAACCTACAGACTGGAAACAATTTTTGGCTATTACAAATCAAACAAGGTCTAATCTCTAAAATCAACAAGAAAATCCAACACCTCTACAACAAAGAGACAAATGACCTAATTTAAAAAATGGGCAAAAGAAGTGAACAGGCATTTCACCAAAGAAGACATTTGAGCAGCCAACAGACACACGAGGAAATGCTCTCGAGCACTAGCCATTAGAGAAATGCAAACCAAAACACAATAAGATCCCATCCCACCGCAGCATTACTGGCACAAATCAAAAAAGCAGGAAATAACAAAGGTTGGAGAGGCCGTGGGGAGACCAGAGCTCTTATGCGCTGCTGGTGGGAATGCAAAATGATACAACCATTTTGGAAAATGTTATGGTGCTTCCTGAGAAAGCTGGAGATTGAAATACCATATGATCCAGCAATCCCGCTCCTAGGAATATGTCCTAGAGAAATAAGAGCCCTGACACAGACACATGCACACCTATGTTCGTTGTAGCATTATTCACAATAGCAAAAAGATGGAAACAACCTAGATGCCCATCAGCAGATGAGTGGATACACAAACTCCAGTACCTACACACAATGGAGTACTATGCAATGATATAGAAAAATGATGAATCTGTGAAGCATCTCATAACATGGGTGAATCTGGAGGGCATTATGCTGAGTGAAATAAGTCAATCACAAAAGGACAAATATAAAAACTACTATAAAAACTCATGAAAAGGTTTACACAGATAAATAACCTTTGATGGTTACAAGGGATGGGAGGGATGGAGTTGGAAAAACACTAACTAGACAATAGATAAGTGATAACTTTGGTGAAGGGTAAGACAGTACACAATACCAGGGAACCCAGCGCAACTTGTGCAACGCAAAGTCATGGAAGCTCCAAAGATAACATCCAAACTCCATGAGGAACTGAATTGCTGGGCTGAGGGCTGTGAGGCCCATAGTCTCTGGGAACATGTAGCTCAATTGGCATAACATAGTTTATAAAGAAAATGTTTTACATTCTACTTGGGTGAGTAGTGTCTGTGTTTTGCAGAGAAAAAAGTGCTATAGGAAAAGGAGATTTGAAAAGATAAAGCAAAGACACAACATTGCAGGCTTTGGACTGGAGCATTGAGGTCATTTCTCTTTTTCCTGTCAATTGAAATGATTGATCAAAGAATAGTCCATCTCCATCTTGTTCTAGAAACATGCACTGTGAAGAGAACTGCATCAAGTTATCATCTGAGACAGGAAGCTGTCGCTTGGAGCAAGCCAGAATGCTCCTGGCAGTACTGTAAAGCTTCCTGCGTACTGACTTTCTTAAAATCAAGTCTGCATTGACCATTGTGGTGTCATGTTAACCACAGGCAGCAGAGACTGTGAATTGTATGTTGTTGTGACCTCTTGGAATGTACCTTGCTCAGGAGTTAGGTTCACAGACCAATTCAGAATCCTGAGTGTGGCTTGGAGGTTCAGAGACTTGATCATGGAAGGTACTGGTATGCAATGTTCAGAAAACTCCTCAAAAATAACTCTTTATCCACTTGGTTAGACAGAATCTACTAGAGTGGCTGGCACTTAAAAAAAAATCTTTCTTAGATTGTGTCCTTTTTTACCCTCTGTTATTTCATTATGGTTTGTATGGCCTGCAGCTTTTGGCCCAAGGGGAGGGCATGTGACCAGCCTTGACCAATCATGATAGCACTCTGTTCTTATAGCCACTGTGACTGGACCACCCAAAAAACCAAAAACCCATAGCTATCGAGTCAATTCCGACTCATAGCGACCCTACAGAACAGAGTAGAACTGCACCATAGAGTTTCCAAAAGAGATTTCTGGGATTAAAAATTGTGGGCTTGAAGCCACTTGCAGCCATATTGGTGCCATGTGAAGACATCTTGTCTGAGAGAGAATAGGGCCAATTTCCTGATTATATTGTTCAAGACAGTTCTATAGCCATTTTAGGCTGGGCAGTTCTTTGTTGTGGGGGCTGTCATGTGCCTTATAGAAGGTTCAGGAGCATCCCTGGCCCCAACCCACCAGATGCCAGCAGTATCTCCCCAGTTGTGACAACCAAAAATGTCTCCAGACATCGCCAAATGTCCCCCAAGGGGCAAAATTGCCCCCAGTTGAGAAGCATTGGTGAAGCAACCGGGTCTAACTGGGCTTAAAGACAACCCCTTGACTCTGCAGTTATTTGTACTGTAGCAGGGTTCTGTCATTGCTGTCTTCACGGCTCTGTTTCTGTCTCCACATGACTTGTCTGACGCCAGGAAAGGTTCTCTTCTTCTAAGGATGATGCGATTAGATAGGATCCATCCAGGTGATCTAGGATAGTCTCCCCATTTTAAGGTCCTTCCCTTAATCATGAGGAGCCCTGGGGAGACTGTCCTGGTTGTGATGTGGGATTGACTCGATGCCAGTGGGTTTGGTTTTTTTGTTTTACTTAATCACCTCTGTGAAGTACCCTTTGGCCATGTGTATTAGTTGGGGTTCTCCAGAGAAACAGAACAGAACTATATACACACACACGTGCACACATATATATGTATACACACATACATGCATATACATACACACACATACGTATACACACGTATATCCAGATACACACACGTACATACATATTTGGTCCCTAGGTGGCGCAAATAGTTTGCACTTGACTGCTAACCTAAAGATTATCAGTTCGAGTTCCCTGCTCCCTGCCCCCCCATGGAATCGTGGAAGAAAAGGCCTGGGAATCTGCCTCTGTTAAGATTAAAAAACCAAGAAAATCCTGTGGAGCTGTTCTATACCAAATGAGATCACCGTGAGTCGGAATTGACAGCAGCTAACAAATGACAGGCACAGACACACACAAAGACTAAGAGAAAAAGTGATTTTACTGAATTGGCTCGTGTGATTATGGGAGCTGGCAACCCCAAATCAGCAGGCCAGGTAGCTGGCTAGAAACTCCGCCAGGATATCTGTGTACAGTCTTGGGGCAGAATTCCTTCTGTCTGTGAAGCTTCAGTTTTTTCTGTTAAGGCCTTCAACTGATTGAATGAGGCCCACCCTCATTATTGAGGATAAACTACTTCAAGTCAGCTGATTGCAAATGTTAATCACTTCTACAAAGTACCTTCACAGCAACATCTAGACTAGTGTTTGACCAAACACTGGGCACCGTAGCCTAGCCCAGGTGTTATATAAAATTAACCATCACACCATGAAAAGTAACATATTGATAAGTTCCAAGGATTAAGATGTGGGCACCTTTGAGGAGCCATTATTCTGCTTACGGCATGCACCAATAAATTTCGTTCTTTTTTTTTTTTTTTTTGGCTTGAGCTAGCTTGACTTGGAAGGAGTCCCGGTAGCACAGTGGTTAAGCACTTTGCCACTAACCAAAAGATTAGCAGCTTGAACCCACCCAGTGGCTCCATGGGAGAAAGAAGTGGCCATCTCGGTCATAAAGGTTGCAGCCAAGAAAACACTATGGGGCAGTATTACTTAGTCACATGGGGTCTCAATGAGTTGGAACCAACTTGAAGGCAGAAAACAATAAGCTTGACTTGACTTTCAGTTACTGCAGACGAGAGTTAACAGTAAAATGTTTGAGACATAGTGTGGGAAACCTCTTTCTACACCTTCCTACAGTTCATAGAATCAGGTTTTTTCGAACCCCCAGTCCCTAACAGAAATCCTGGCACACAGTGGGCACCTGGCACGTGCTCACTGGATGCAGGATTTATTCTTCCCCTTCATCTTGGGTCCCAAGAAGAAGAAGCAGCGTTATTAGAAATTCTACCACTAAATTGCTAAGTAGGGCTCTGGGGAGAGAATGAAGAGAAACAAGCAAACATCTCCTGCAAAGATAAGCAATTAAGCGATTTTAAAGAGCTTGGATTTCAGAGTCAGGTAACAAGGAACGAATTGCAGTTTCCCGCTGTTCCTACCACTCTGTGAAATAAGATGGTCTGTTTTTCGCTGGCCTAATTGCTGCTCTCCCCTTGTCTTCATTTTTTTGTGCATTACACATTGAGATAAGTGACTGATAAATCAGTCCTGGTGGAGAAGAATTGATTATTATGTTCCTTCTCAGAGGAGTTATTCTACATGAAATGCATTCATGATCTCAGCTCAGTGTGTTCTGGGTCCTGTAGGTTTTCTAACAGGAGGATTACACAAACCCTTTTGGGATTTATGGTTCGCTGGCCCATAGCCTATCCTGCTGTCCTTATGACTTCTCTTGGCTCTGCAGAAATTACCCCAGATTCTCAGGCTAGAGTGCTTTGTCTGATGGAGGCCCTCACTTCTAGGTACAGAGTGACTGATATGTCGGCCCCAAAGATGAAGATGAGAGGAAACCTTTAAAACAGTCCAAGGGAGGCCTGATGATTTAATTCAGTAAATGCACTTCTGGAATCCAATTTTTTGTTTTCAGAGGTCTTAGTGAACAAGAGACCTGAATCTTACATATGTTCAGTTGGAACATGGAACGTCTTGAAAGCTCTACTTGACAAAGATGCTTCTAGCACTTCTGGGAGCTCAGAGGGGCATCTCATGGGATGGGCAGTGGCCCCGGCTTCAGCTGACCAAATTCACAAATCTAAAACACAGCGAATTCTATCAGCTCAACTTAAATAGCAGCACAAAGTCTTGGTTATAAAACCGAGTGTTTTCCTATAATGAGCGCACATAAATATTTCATTGATGCAATTATCTTTGACGTGAAATAATTTAACCGCATGGCTAGTGCCTGAGAGAAGTGATAAATCTTCCTCTCCCCCAAGTTTTTTCTTTTTTAAACAAACAAAGTGTGTGTGGGAATTTGGTTTGTGTGTGTGTGTTTGTACCTGCCATTTCATTCCCTGTAATGTACACATGATCCCTAGAAGTAAGGGGAAGTCAAAGAGGAAAGTAGTGTTGCTTTGCCGTCCAGATGAGATAGATGGAGCCAGGCCAATTGGGATTCCCAAACTCCCAGCAGTATACTTAATTAAAAATGTATTTCAAGTTGTGAGCTTTCGGCTTACATAACAAGAGTTAGCAAATTCAACTTACACCTTTGCTCTTTAAAAAAAAAAAAAAGGCCTTGGGAGAAGTAAGAAAATGCTATAAGGGAACCAAGAAAACCTTTGTAACCCTGCAAGAATTATTACTGCTGCCTGTGTTTTTTTTTTTTTTTACTTGGGATACAGAAGATGGCTGTGCTGCACACCGTTTTTGTTATCTGATAAAAGTGGTATGCCCTTGACTAAACGCCTTTTTGCAAAGCATTGCTGACTAAAACTTAACTGTCTGAGATCATTTTTCTTCTAGTTTGGTCTCCGTTTTGAAAGGTAATCTATGGACTATACCTTATTTCAGACGCCACCTTCTTTGTTCTGGTGATTCTTTGGCTGTGTCTCCCTCTGTCTCTCGCCATCTTACTGTTCTGTCACTATCCTGTGTGCTGGTTCTAAAGCTGGCTCCCTGGCCTCTGCACTTCCTGAGTTTCTGGGAGAGCAGAACATAATTATAAATACCTGTAATATTTCTCCAGTGGTGAGGAACAGAAAAAACTGCAAGACTCAGTGGCAATGGTAAACAGAAACTTGGGATGTTTTAGGGGTGTGTGTATGTGTGTGCCTAGGAGCTATCATTAGAAGAGACAACTGTCTAGGAGGAAGTGACTGAAGACTTGATTTATTTATAGAAGACTAAGGTAAGGATCCGTGGTGATTCTTGAGGGATATTGTCAGTATCTGGCGTTTTACCCTACTTGGGTGAGTGGGGGAATTCTTGCCTTCACTGCAGCAGACCTGGTTCAATTCCCAGCCAGCGCACCTCAGTGGAGGCTCGTGTGTTGTCACGATCCTGAGCAGACTTCAGTGGGGCTTTCAGACTAAGATGGATTAGGAAGAAAGGGTGATGACCTACGTCTGAAAATTAGCCAGTCAACACCCTATGAAGCAGATGGTCTGCTCCACGAGCGAGCTTGGGGATGGTGAGGATCAGGCAGTGTTCTTCCTATTGTTGTGGGGTTGCCATGAATCAGGGGCCACCTGAACAGCATCTGAGAACAGCAACACAAGCTAGTAAATTAGCCTATTGCTGTTTCATAGAGGTTGATAGAAGACAAATGTAAGACTCTTGGGTCAGAGGCAGAGGGCTTTATTACAAGCAGTGTGAGCATCATGTTTGGTCAGTTCTCCGTTACCTCCCCCAGTCCAAGGAGTGATGTGAAGGGGCCCAGGTGGGTGCTGCACACACAGTGGGTTTGCATTACCGCTGAGAAACCCTGAGCCTGGGAAATCTGCCTCTTTAATGGCAGACCTGCTCTTTGCCCTGGAGGGAGACTTATGTCACCTTCCTGCTTGCTCACTGCAAGTAGTCAGGGCCTGGCATTTTTTGCATACTTAGTAAGAAAGTGCAGGGACAACCAGGGCTCCGGCCAGGGCAGATTCCCTCTCCCAGAGGTCACCCAAGGTAACATCCTGTGTTATACTAATAATAACTCTTGCTACGTTCACTGAATGTCACTGCAGGCCACACACTGCACGCGTGCTTTTACATGTGTTATTTTCCATTGCCGACAACCCCGTTGAGCAGGATGCCTGTTTTATCGATGGGAAAACTGAGACGTAAAGAGTTTTAAACAATATTGCGGTCTCTGACCGCTCTCCTGGAGTGAGGCTCCTTCCCTTATTTTCTGTCTCATCCTCCTCTGTGTATCTTTCAAGGACCTTCCAACAATATGTCATTTAGTTTTAATTTTTTTCTCTGTCTTTAGCATGAGAATGAATGCTCTTTAAAGTTAGAGACTTTATTTTGTTCACCTTTGTTTTCCCAGCAATTAGATTAGTGCCTGATGATGTATGGTAGGCATGGGATAAGTGTTTGGGGGCTGTATCTATTTTGAAGGAGCCCTAGTGGTGCAGTTGTTAAGCATTTGGCTGCTAACCAAAATGTCAGTGGTTCACCGCCACCCCCCCCCCCAGCTGTCCTGCAGGAGGAAGATGTGGTGGTCTGCATCTGTAAAGATTACAGTCTTGGAAACCCTATGGGGCAGTTAAATCGACTTGACGACAATGGAGTGTCTGTTTTACACCCAGAAGCTTTTTCAGTGCTTACTTATCAAAGTGCCTATGTGTGACCTAGTAGGTGCTGGAAGAAGTATTTGCTGAATGAATAAATAAATGAATGCCCAGACACTAAGTGGTGGAGCCAGAACTTGAACTGAGGTCTCTCTGGCTCGTAAGCCTTGTACTTAACTATATTGTTAATCCTTGCTCTTCTTAGTGGTAGAATCAGCCCACTGCTCACAGACCCTTGGAGATTTGGATTCTATCTGACTTGTTTTGGTAGGTCTCACAAGGTAGGCACTTGGTATCATTTTGGAGTTTCATTTATTTTATTTTTTTTAATCTCTGCTGCAGCTTGATAAGGAGAAAACAGTGAGTGCTCCTCAAGTCTGAAATAACCTTTTTTTTTTTTAAACTAAAATACAAGGTTTTCTTTCTAGAGCTCCCTGTGGGTGACAGCACAAAGCATTTGACCAAGAATGGTGAGTTTCTTCACTGGCTTGTTTCCATGGTGATGGGAGCAGCTTTGATGGGGCCTGTGTGGCAGGGAAAGGAAACAGAAGACAGGGTGATGTTGCATCAGTGGGGCACCCAGAATCCTCTACGACCACGAGCAGTAGAGTCTGTTGCAAATGACGGTGGACCAAAACTGACCTGTAACTGGGAGAAATGGGTCCTGAAAAACCATCTTGTGTGGAGGGCTTTCTTTCCTAATTGCATTTTTGAGAGATTTGCCTCCAAGAGTTAACAGCAGGACTGCTTCTGTAACTTTTCTGAATGCAGATTTAGTTTAGAGCTTCCTAGTGAGAGAATGAAGGTAGATGCTCACCTGCTAAGGTCCCAAAAGCCATCCCAAAGCTCCTGTGGACGAAATTTACAGAAATATTTCAGAAAGCATTTTCAGTATTATCTCTCATGGTTCAGAGGGTTGTTCTTGTTTGGGGTCTCGTGTGGTTGCAGTCAGATGGTAGCTGTAGCTGCATTCGTTCTGAAGGCTTCCATCATGCCTTGCAGTTGATGGCGGCCTTTGGCTGGGACCTCAGCTGGGACTGTCAGCCTCTCCATGTGGCCCGGCCTTCCTCACAGCTTAGTGGCTGAGTGCCAAGACTGAGTGTCCAGGACAGAGGAAGTGGAAGTTGCCATTCTCTTAAGGCCTGAAAACTGGCACAGCATCACTTCCACCATGTTCTATTGGTCAAGTTGTCAAAGAGCTCAGATTTAAGAGAATGGGACATAGGCCCCACGTTTCAGTAGGACGAGGACTGAAGAATTATCACACCATGTTTCTAGATCACCACAGGTACTTACTGTGTGCTGGGTACTTTGGAGACACACATCTTCTTTTTGTCCTCATGTAGTTTATAGCCTGGGGATAGACTTCAATCTGAAGCCATACAAATAAAAGGAAATTTCAATATGATAAGGACCATGAAGAGTAAGTACGTGCTTTGACAGTCTAGAATAGGGGATTTAACTGAGTGTTAAATCATTTGGAATAGACTGTTTTTAGGGATTGCTTTTAAAATTTAATTTTATGTTTAAATAAAATATTTAAAAGCATTCAAAGCAAAATCTAAAAAATATAGCCAAAGAAGTCTAGTTTCTAAACTTTAACTTCACTTTCTCTGGAAGTCATTATCTTTTTGATCCTGGCTATACAGCAGTTCATATCCGCAAACCAATCCTTAGAAACCCTTTGGGACAGTTCTACTCTGTCCTAAAGGGTTGCTATGAGTCTGAATCGATTCAACAGTAACGGGTTTAGTTTCGTTTGGTATATGTTCTTTACATAACTGCCAAACTACATCATTGGCGCAACTGCCAGCCACGGGTCTGCCATTAAAGAGGCAGATTTCCCAGGCTCAGGGCTCTTCGGCTGTAATAGAAACCCAGTGTGTGCAGCATCTACCTGGCCCCCTTCACATCACTCCTTGGACTTGGGGGAGGTATTGGGGAACTGACTCAAACATGACGCTCATACTGGTTGCTGCTGTGAGTAATAAAGCCCTTTGCCTCTGACCCAAGAGTCTCATGTTTGGCTCTCAAGTCTGATTAGTCTTAAAGGTGCTGATGACTCTGTTTCCAGTAGGATTAGCCTCATGGTCCTAATCCATGATGTGAGATGGCAGTATTGAATTACTGGATACTGGCTCTGAACTGACACTATTCCGGGAGACCTGAAATGTGGCTGTGACCCACGTAGGGTTGTATGGAGGTCAAATTATTAATGGAGTCTTAGTTCAGGTTCATCTCACATGGATCCGGTGGGTCCCTGTACCCATCCTGTAGTTATTTCTCCAGTTCCAGAATGCACAGATAGCAACTGGCAGAACCCCCACTTTGGATCCCTGACTAGTGGTAAAGGCTGTTATGGTAAGAAAAGCCAAGTGGGGAGCCATTAGAACTGCCCCTACCTAGGCCAGTAGTAAACCAGAAGCAATACCGCATTCCTGGAGGGACTGCAGAGATTACTGCTAACATCAAGGACTTGAAGGATGCAGGGGTGGTGATTCCTACCACATCCCTATTCAGCTTGCCTATTTGGCCTGTACAAAAAAAAGATGGATTTTGGAGAATGACAGTGAATTATCATAAACTTAACCAGATGGTGAGTTCAATTGCAGCTGCTGTTCCAGATGTGGTTTCATTGCTTGAGGAAATTAATATATGTCCTGGTACCTGGTATGTAGCTATCGATCTGGCCAGTGCCTTCTTCTCAATTTTGGTTTTGAAGGACCACCAGAAGCAGTTTGCCTTCAGCTGGCAATGCCAGGAATACACCTTCACTGTCCTACCTCAGAGGTATAGCAGCTCTCCAGCCCTATGCCATAATTTAGTCCACAGGGACCTTGATGATCAGTTGACCGAGGAAAAGAAAACTCGTGCCTGCTTTACAGATGGTTCCACACGATATGCAGGCACCACTTGAAAGTGGACAGCAGCAGCACTGCAGCCCCTTTTTGGGACCTCCCTGAGTGACAATGGTGAAGGAAAATCCTCCCAGTGGGCAGAGAGCTTTGAGCTGTGCACCTGGTTCTTCTCTTTGCTTGGAAAGAGAAATGGCTAGATGTGGTATTATATATTCTGATGCATAGACTGTGGCCAGTGGTTTGGCTGGATGGTTCAGGAAATTGGAAGAAACTTGACTGGAAAATTGGTGACAAGGATGTATGGGAAGGAGTTTGTGGATAGACCTCTCTGAATGGGTCAGAGAGGGAAGATATTTGAGTCTCATGTGAATGCTCGCTAAAGGGTGACCTTAGCAGAGAATGATTTAACAAAGTGGTCGGGATGATGCATTCTGTGGAAACCAGTTATCCGCTTTCTTAAGCCACTTCCATCATTGACCCAAGGGCCCGGGAACAAAGTGGCCTTGGAGACAATGCGTGGGGTCAGCAGCACAGATTTCCACTCACCAAGGCCAGCTTGGCTACCACCGGTGCTGAGTCCCAGTGTACCAGCAGCAGAGATCAACACGAGTCCTTTCCTTAAGACAATGAACCAGCAACCTGGTGGCAGGCTGATTGTATTAGACCACTTCCATTAGGGAGAAGGCAGTGTTTCGTTCTTACTAGGATAGACACTTACTCTGAATACAGATTTGCCTTCCCCGTACCCAGTGCCTTTGCCAAAACTACCACCCATGGACTCACACAATGCTTTATCCACCGTCATGGTATCCCACACAGCATCACCTTGGATCCTCACAGCAAATGGGGTACGACAGTGGGCCTGTGCTCATGAAATTCACTGGTATTACCATGTTTCCCATTATCCTGAAGCAGCACAGTTACAATACCAGCTAGGTGGCAACACTTGGCAGGGTTGGGGCAGTGTTCTCCAGGAGGCTGTATATGCTCCAAATGAGTGTCCAGTATATGGCGCTGTTTCTCCCATAGCCATGATTCAGGGTTCTAGGAATCAAGGGGTGGAGATGGGAGTGGCACCACTCACTATTATACTGTGTGACCCACTCCCAAAGTGTTTGCTTCCTTTCCCTGTGACCCTATGCTCTGCAGGTCTAGACGTCTTAGTTCCAAAGGGAGAAGTGCTTCCAATAGGAGACACAACAATGATTCCATTGAACTGGGAGCTAAGGATGCCACCCTGCCACTTCGGGCTCTTCATGCCTCTGGATCAACGGGCAAAGAAGGAAGTTCCCATATTGGCTGATGTGATTGACCCTGCCTGCCAAGGAGTAATTGGATTGTTGTTGCATAATGGAGGCTAAAGAGTATGTCTGGAATACAGGAGATCCCTTAGGGTATCTCTTAGTATTGCTGTGCCCTGTGATTAAAGTTAATAGGAGACTACAGCAACCCAATTCCAACATGACTACTAATGGCCCAGACCCTTCAGGAATGAAGGTTTGGGTCATCCTACTAGGCAAAGAACCACAAGCAGCTGAGCTGCTTGCTGAGGGTGAAGGGAATACAGAATGGGTAGTAGAAGAAGGTAGTTCTAAATACCAGTTACAACCATGTGACCAGTTACAGAAACAAAGACTGTAATTGTTGTCAGCATTTCTTCTTTGTGTGCATCAAATATTTTTGTTTTCTTCACTTATATAAGATGTAAATGGGGCTAGTGCATTTTTAGTTGCATCTGTGTTAGTTGTATCATGTTAGGTGCAAGTATGACTTCGTAATTGTTGCTCCCTCTCCTCCCTCCCTCCCTCCCTCCCATTTTTCCTTCCTTAGCTGGTTTTGCTTCTCTAGAGAACCAAGCCTAATACAATCACTCATATTTGAATCAACTTGATGGCAACAGGTTTTCATACGTTCATAAAGCACCTGTTACTTTCAATTATCATGACATTATAGAGTTCATAGTAATCATTTCTCAGTAATAATTGTTCTTGCCCTGCTAGACTGCTAGGAAGCAAGCAGTAACTTTTATTCTCTTGTTCATAGCTTCATCCCTGAAACCTAACACTGTACGTAGAATGTAGTTGGCATTTGGTAAATATTTGTCATATGAACATGTGGCACTAGAGTTTAGGATATAGATTGGGACCAATAGATTTGGGAATCACCCATAAGGAGGGCATGAAAATGAATGGGAACATCTAGCGAATGAGTAGAAAAAGGAAAGGGCAGTAGGCAAAGATCCATAGTTGGGGGGGATAGAGCATGAAAAGTGAGCAAAGAGAAAAAAGGAACATTTAGATGGCAGGAAGGTGGGACCCCAAGAAAGTCTGTGTCCATTGATACTGTGGAAGAACATTTTCAAGATGGAACTGTTAGGAGGTACATGGCTGAAAATCACTGAACTGGAAATTAGAAGACATTGGCCCAAGCTTTGCTTCTACCATTGATGAGTTGAGTGATTTTGAGCAAATTAGTCTTTCTGAAAATCAGTTTCTTTGTAAGTGAGATGAGAATAATTGCCTGTATCTACTTTTCTACCTAATGGTTGTGGGAGCTTTAAAAGAGATAATAGTGTTAAGAAAAAATGTAGGAAACTTTAAGCCCTCTAAGAGTCTGGGTGAAACAAACACTTAAGCTCTTGACTACTGACCAAAAAGTTGGCAGTTTGAGTCCACCCAGAGATACCTTGAAAGGTAGGACTGGTGATCTACTTTTGAAAAATCAGCATAGCTCTACTCTGACACACATGGGCCTGCCATGAGTCAAAATTGACTTGATGGCAAATGGTTTAGTTTTTTTTTAATAAGTGCTCTAAAACTATAAGGGGAAAAATCTCAACCAACTACTTCTTTGCACTTGTGAAGGGCTCTTCAGTATGATATCCAAAATCAAGAATCTTTCAAGTTTACCCAATTTAAGCCTAAGTCTTTTAAATTATGCCTTAATGGATTCCCTTCCATTCTGCCACCCTGTGGCATCTTACTTTTCCAAACCAAGCATCAAAAGGCTTGTGAAGTCTTGAGGAGTAAGCCTCTTATCATTTTCTCTAATGACAAAGTATTGTACAAAAGAGCATTTTCAAAAGTCAAAGACCTTGACATTTATGTGGCAGAGTTCAGTATTTTCTCAATTGGGCTTTTGGGGTGAACATCGATTGTCCCTGGTTGGGGACACAGTTATTCCTCATAATTTATCATAGGAGATACTCAGGAATATATCAAGTCTGACCTGATTTACATCAGTTATGGTTTATGTTTCAATTAACATAGAAACATGTACCATAAGTAAAGTAGAGTTATTCAGAGTCTGTTCAAATTGCTTGACAAACGCCCATCTTTGAATTTCTAACCTGTCAAATGGAACATGTGGGATGAGCAGTCTTTCTTAACTACTGATTAAAGTGGCAAAATTGGCATCGGTGTGTTTAAACACATCTCCACTGAATGGCAGATATTAAGGCTGGTTTTGCTAAAAGCTCATGCTGGCAAAAGAATGGCACAAGATTGCCGATGCTTTTCCTCTGTCTCTAATTTTTCATCTTTTGTTTTCCCTAAAACTCATTTCTGATGTTTCTAAAAGAGGTTTATATATTTTATCCTTCAACCTGGATCAGTGACCCTTAAAGATGGAGAGAGAAGTCTCCGTAGAGGTGGGTGAATCCACACACATTCAAAGACAGAGACATGACAAAAGACTTGGTTTCAAAAATAAGTTTTCTTAAAACTTTTGAGGGCTCTGTAATCCAGTGTGCTAAGCATTGGACTGGAAGAAAAGAGACAGAGGGTTTTCATTTCTGGCACATCACTAACTGTTCTTCGGAGATTCATTTAAGGAATGTGTCAGGCTGCATGTGTTTTTGTCCTTTTCATACTTGGAAAAAAAAAAAGGAGGTAGTGATGTGAACGTAGAGCACATTTCTGTCACCAAAAAGGGACCAGGATAAGTTGTATATATAACTGAAGGCTTCCAACATGTCTGACAGTCGACACACACATACACACCCAGACATATAATTGTTGTTGTCGTTAGATGCTGTCAAGTCATTCCAACTGATAGCGACCCCGTGTGACACAGCAGAACTGCCCCATAGGGTTTCCTGGGCTGTAATCTTTATGGAAGCAGATGGCTAGGTCTTTTCTCTCGTGGAGCTTCTGGATGAGCTCAAACTGCCAACGTTTCATTAGCAGCTGAGTGCTTAACTGTTGCCCCACTAGGTCTCCTTCCATATTTTTTCTGTCTGTCTATCTACCTATCTTTATTTGAAAATGTCCAATTAGTTTCAAGTTTAGTGTCTATCATGCCAAAGCTGAAATGTGAGGGTCTGTCCCATCATTTGGGGCCTAGTAAAAGTAGAACTATTTGTTAACCTTGATGAAACCTCAGATTTCCCCCTCCCAGGCCGCAGAACCTCTAGAACATTGGGAGATGTTGTTGTTAGGTGCCATCGAATTAGCTCTAACCCATAGGGACCCTATGTACAACAGAATAGGACACTGCCCAGTCCTGGGCCATCCGCAAAATTGTTATGCCTGAGCCCATGGTTGCAGCCACTGTATCAGTCCATCTCATTGAAAGCCATCCTCTTTTTTGCTGACCTGCTGTTTTACCAAGCATGATGTCCTTCTCCAGGGACTGATCCCTCCTGATAACATGTCCAAAGTGTGTGAGATATAGTCTTGCCATCCTTGCTTCTAAAGAGCATTCTGACTGTACTTCTTCCAAGACAGATTTGTTCGTTCTTTTGGCAGTCCATTGTATATTCAGTATTCTTCACCAACACCACAAATCAAAGGCATCAAATATTCTTCAGTTTTCCTTATTCATCACCCAGCTTTCACATGCGTATGAGGCAATGTGGCTTAGGTCAGGCACACCTTAGTCTTCGAGGTGACGTTTTTTGCTTTTCAACGCTCTAAATAGGCCTTTCGCCGCAGATCTGCCCAATGTCACACGTCTTTTGATTCCTTGACTGCTGCTTCCATAGGTGTTGGTTATGGATCCAAATAAAATGAAATCCTTGACAACTTCAGTCTTTTCTCTGTTTATCATGATATTGCTTATTGGCCTAGTTGTGAGGATTTTTGTTTTGTTTTTGTTGAGACGTAATCCGTACAGAATCCTGTGGTCTTTGATCTTCATCAGTAAGTGCTTCAAGTCATCTTCACTTTGAGCAAGCAAGGTTGTGTCACCTGCATAACACAGGTTTTTAATGAGTCTTCCTCCAATCCTGTGCCCTGTTCTTCTTCCAGCTTCTTGGATTATTTACTCAGCATACAGAGTGAATAAATATGATGAAAGGATACAACCCCGATGCACATGTTTCCTGATTTTAAACCACACGGTATCCCCTTGTTTTGTTCAAATGACTGCCTCTTGATCTGTGTTCAGGTTCTGCATGAGCACAATTAAGTGTCCGCAGTTTTAGTCATAATTTGTTATGATCCACAAAGTCAAATGCCTTTGCATAGTCAATAAAACACAGGTAAACATCTTTCTGGGAGATAGAGTTGGCGATTATTCTTCCCTACTGGGCTGGGTTTATCCTTCCTCCTTGCTCCTCATGTCCTTCACCCACCCAGATACCCTGAAACTTGTTGGGGAAGAAGAAACAGTTAGGAAGGGGCTAATTGAGAAGAATGATCAGGTCTCTTTGGAAGCTGCAAGAAGAAATGAAATGGTGGCTTCTTTCCATTTTTCCTCTTTCTCTCTTCTCCATTTTCTTCTGCCTTCCATCTTTGTTCCCTGCCTTCCTCTTTTCTCACTCTATCTTCTTTTCTTCCTACCTCCCCTGCACTTCCCGCTACCAATAACCCACTTGTCCATCTTACTGTTTACCTAGGCCCTAATGAAAAAAAAAATTGATTGAACACTTCCTTCACAAAGTCAGTTTTAAGAAGATAAACCTTTTCATCTAGTCTCTGCTCCATCTGTGGTAAGGCCTCGTCTCCATCAGAGAACAATCATGTTGTGAGCCTGAGAGCATCATCTCTCCATATAGACAGAAGGGCTTTTCCCAGGCTCTTCACTTTCAATTGCAAGTGGGCAAAGGATGCTTATCTCACAGAAAGCCAGCTTTCTTCGTCTCCTGGCCCTCACTGTCTTTTTATTGACTTTCATTCCTTGTTTTTTTTTTTTTAACCATTTCTTTTGGGCAGAGGACACTTATCCCACGGAAAGCTGACTTTCCTCATCTCCTGGCCCTCGCTGTCTTCTTTTTATTGAGTTTCCTTTTTTGTTTTTCAAACCATTTCTATATTTAAATAGGATTTTTTTTTTTATTATTTCAGTAAAATATATGTAACACAACATTTGCAAATTCAGCATTTTTTTTTACGTGTACAATTCAGTGACATTGATTACATTAATCGTGTTGTGCCACTATCACCCATATCTGTTGCCAAACTTTACCATCGATTTTTTTTAAAGGAGTAAAAAGCAAGTCGGCTCTCAGCTGTAAATTTTGGGAGCAATCTTAAATCTCAGGTTGGAAAAAGTTTAATTGTGAAGGAGGCATTTGTTTTGTTAGGCTGCTTCTAAAAATTATTTTTTGACTTAGAGAAAGTAGGTTACATTTGTAGTGTTGATTATTTTGGTAAAATGATCATATGAAGAACTATGCCCAATTCCATACTTTCTGAGGATGAAATGCGTTTTTTTTCTTTGTATACACTGATGCTCTATCAAATGATGCTTAACTCTTCTGTATCTATTCAATTCTATATTCTTCACTCAGTCACAGTCCAGGTTAAAATAGCATGGCCATGACTTTGGGGTTTTTAAAGGCTTCCTAATTGTCAATATTTTATTGGTTTGCTTTCCTCTGGTTCAGCTATCGATGTAGTTGAAAGGCTTTACTGAGAAAGAAACTTGAGAGGAAAGTTTGAAATCCGTGACTGGTAAAATGTCTTTTATCTTTGTGGCCTAATAACCGCCCCCCTCCCCAGGGATGACTTTGCCATCTTGATTGCATATTTTGATTATTAACAAAATTATCCATGTGGCATACCATCAACCCTGAAGCATAAGAGTAATGAAATAATTTGGGAAGTGTGAAATGGCAGATTTAGTTTGTAAGTTATGCCTAGGAGCCCTGTCGGTTAGCACTGAAGAAAAGTTGCCTGTGACTGAGGTTTGGTCAGACTTTGGGGATAGAAGTTCTGTCCCATCTACAGTAACTGCAGCAAATTCATTCATGTTTGATCAATGAGCTGTCATCCCCCAAATCCTCTGCCAAGTGTTTAGTTGCTCCTGCTGCCGTGCTGAGACGGTGGTTCACTTGAAATGATAAATGAAATCCACATGTGGTTATGGTATGGAAATTTTTTGTTTATGCCTTGCAAAAATAGAATTATAGGAGTGGATTTAAAGCAAATTGAACATCCTGAATAAATGCCTTCAGCGTCTTCCCGTTGCAGTTAACATATGATGCAGAAACTTGTTACCATGGCCCTATGGTATTGGGCCCTGTGGTATCTGGCTCCTGCCTGCTTCTTTATTTCTGTCTCACACCTCTCCACTCCACCACTCACTTCAGTGTAGCCAACAGAAAGGCCTCGTACACGTCACACTCTCTCTGCCTCTGTACCTCTGCGTTTCTCCTCCCTCCCTGAATCCCTGTCCCTTCCCCTCATGTGCTGGGTCCTCCTCACCTTTCCCTCCACCCCAGACTATCCCAGAATATTCCCTCCTGACATCCCAAATCCTCCTCTGTCATTATCACTGGCAGATTCTGTTGTAGTCCTGGTTCTTCCACCAGATTGGGAGCTTATTTAGAAAGGGGACCTTGGCTCCTTCTTTGTTGTAAATATATATATAACAGAAAATGTTGAGCTGGTGACTGTTGTGTACAATTCAGTGACGCCAATTACATTAATTGTGTTTTCAGTACAGCCAATATTTGGTGCCAGATTTCCCATCACCATAAACAGACACTCGGTGCTTCCTAAACCACGACTCCTCCTTTATCCTGTCTCCCACCTTTGGTAGCCACTGATGGACTTTGGCCTCCATGCTTTTGCCTTTTCTAGATAATTTCATATAAGCGAGAGTGTACCGTGTTTGTCCTTTTGTGACGGATGTGTTTGACTCAGCATGAGGTTTTCAGCATTCATTTCTCTTATGGCCAAGTAATATTCCGCCATATGCGTATACCACTAGGTTCATCCATTCATCAGTAATGGACCGCCCCCCCGCCACCAGCCCTGGCTGTAGTGAACAGCGCTGCATTGGACCTTGGTATCCATCTAATCTTGGCTCATGTTTGCTGGCATCCCCATTGGCGGCACTGTACTTGGCACCTGAGAGATGGACAGTGTGCATTTGTCGAATCTGTGAATGGAGCTGGGTTGATTTCAGGGAATCAGGAACTGTGGTGTGATTCCCTGTTCTTTCTGGAACAGATGTTAACTATTCCAATGAGGTCTTTAAAAGTTCTGCCCAGATTTTGATTATTGATATCAACAGTTGCCACAGTTTGCTATTTGAGAGTATTTTTTGGAAAATATAAATTTTGGTCCTTTCATTCAGAAGCATTGATTTGATAAAGTTAAGATTGTTTTGTTTTAAATCCCATCTGCAAAGCAAAATGAAATTCAAACTGGTTTGTGTACCATCTATGAATGGCTTTCCCAATAAAACAACAAAAGTGCTAATATTTTCACTGAATTGATTTTATTAGAAACAAATTAATTAGGGAATCTAGTTTGGACTTGCTGAACTGTTGAATAGAAAATGCTTGAAAGGCATATAGATGCAAAATTTGGAAAAACGTGAGCTTTTAGAGAAGGATTTGTTACTTGTGGGTTCAAGGTAGGGCTTTATACTAAACTATATTTTAATCACAGAAATATATTACAGAAAAGGAGCTGTCTCTTCACCAAAAGAATTGTCCTTTGTTAAGCAGTGAGTTTCTGCTTGTGGTGATAAAAAATTTGGCAACAGTTATTAGTGATGGTTACACAGCACAATTAATATAATTGGTATCACTAAATTGTCCATGCGAAAGACTTTGGATTGGCAAAAAACGTTATGTATATTATTTACAACAATAAAAAAAAAGAATTTTCCTTTGTTAATAAATAAGAATATGAATGCCAATATCCCATTAGATTCTCTTTTGAGAAGTCAGATAGTTCCAAACCTATACATCAGCCCTGTCTGATGTATAACTTTGATGTTTTGCCCCCCATGGGGTCACCATGAGCTGGAATTGAGTTGAGGACAACCGGTTTTGTTTTTGTTTTTGCCACCTATCTGTGAGCTCAACATTCAGTAAAATCACTTGTTTTAGAAATTCCTTTCCACACTGGGAGGGTGAATTAAGGTCTCATCATCTAGGAGAGTGTGACGATGTCTAAGATCTGTTATAATTTAGCTTTTGGTAATTACCCAAGGCCATAAACTGGGGTTTCTACAATTGTCGGCTGCAGTTGTAAGCTGCCCCCTATGTGATGAAGAAGCATCATCATCAAAGGTTATTTAGACTGGCTTTGTACCTTGTACAGTTACTTTTTAAGGGATTAGGTGTATTGATGGTATTCATTTTTCTCAAATATTACTCCTTTTAGGGCTTACTAAGACACTCTCTGGTACATATCAAAAGCATCTCATAGCCGGCTTCTATCTGCCACTGAATACTAACTGCTTTGTGAGATATACCAAAAAAAAAAAAAAAAACTAAACCCAGCGCTATAGAAGGCAGAAAAAATATCCAGTTAAGCTAACCCATTCTGAAAGCATTAAATTACTTAAAATAATACTTTATTATCCATATATAGGCTTAGAAATAGTTTTTACTTATTTCAAATAGACTTGATAAGAAAATAGCTTGACTTAAAATGACAAAAATGAAAATTTTCATAAAATCTCCTGATGTTCTTTGCATCAGAGTCGTGCTTACCCTCTGTGTAAAAGTAATATAAGATGAATTGTGACTGATCCTTAACTTCTGCAAAGGTCTTCTAAATTTCAGCCAGGCAGAGCCATTTTTAATTGATTAGGGATTTGGGGAGCCACCGAGGAGTTCGTGCAGCGGTAGGAAGCCGTGTTTTGACTTTGGCAGGAAAATAGGGATTAGCAGGAGATAGATATAAGAAACAGCTCACTGTGTACAACCACCCAAAATGGGGTGAGATAGTCTCAGTGAGTGACCAGGAAGGAGGAAGGTTCAGCTGACCGTATCAGCACTGTTTGCTGTTAATTCCAAGTCATGGCGACCCCATGTGTATCAGAACTGTGCTCTGTAGGGTTTTCGGTGCTGATTTTTTCAGAAGTCCGTCACCAAGCCTTTCTTCTGAGGTGCCCCTGGGTGGACTCAAACCTCTGGCCTTTCAGTTAGCTGTGAGCAAGTTAACCACTTGTACCCTCTGGGAATTCCTAGCTGCCCTTAAGAAAATCAGCTCTGTCCATTCGATTCTGACTCGTGGTGGTGACCCCATGTTATAGAGTAGAACTGCTCCATAGGGTTTTCTTGGCAGTACTTTTGCAGAAGCAAATGGATAGGGCTTTCTTCTGCAGCCCCACTGGGTGGATTCAAACCACCGACCATTTGGTTAGTAGCCGAGCGTAAACCATGTGTGCACCCAGGGCCTGGCTGACTGCAGGGGCGTTTCTACAGGCACTGGCGTTGGAGGGCTGCCTGTGCCATTTTGTAAAACAATGCATCCTTCCATGGCCACGCACTCAGATGCACAGAAATCCTCAAGAACTGGTTAAAATGTTGAAAAAGGACACTGAAGTGACCCACGGTAGAGTTCCCAACTTTAAAAACCACAGAAGCCCCACTTGCTCAAGTAAAATGTGCAAGTCCCTAGTGCCAAGGCAAATGAGAGAAAAAAAAAAAAATCCAATTCAAAGTAATCTCTCTGCAGAGAGATCATCAGAATCAGAGAAAACCAAGGGCAGGAGAAATTAGGCCGTATAGGACAGCCGGTTTGATTTGAGCTCATGTTGGGAAGAGTGGAGGGTTGTCCCCTGGCAAGTCTACTGTGTTGGTACCTGGGACTGGTGCTCACTTGCTAGCAACTGTGTCTCAGAAAATTGGAAAGAGTTGAAGCTTGGAAACAAACTGCAAATGAGGTGTCTCCTAAGACAACACAGCTCTGTTCGGGGGTGGTGGGGATGGGGTCAACTCAGCCTGTTCATGTTGGTGAACTGAAACACTGAAGAGATGAGGAAAGCCAAGAGCCAACTGGACTGCTCAAGACATCGTCTTTTCCTGTGAGGGTTATCAAGAGAACAGTGGAGCCGTGACCCCTCCTCTCCTTTCTACCCCCCTTGTCCCCTGTGCTGGAAGATACTTCATTAACTGAAACCGTTAAAATGTAAAGTAAGCAATAAACGACTGTTCAGATGGTACCAGCTCCCCCCCCCCCGCCCCACCAAAAAACAGACACTAAATTCCAGGCACAACTTTAAGCCCATCTGTGTCAAGAAATCCCCATCTAACACTGATGTTAACAATTCCCTGGGTTAATGGGAGATTGGGTAGCATTTTATTGACAGTCTGCACTGCCATTTCGGATCTAGAACTCATTTCCTAGAGGTTCATTTACCAAGCAAATCAGTGCAGGCCCACGCTCCTCCCCCTTCCCCACAGGCTCCCCACCAGAGAGGAGGGAGGAGGCAGACACTGCGGTCTACACCTGGTGCTGTCTACACCTGAAATAGAGTCCCTGGGTGGCATAAACATTTAAGCACTCCACTAGCAATGCATAGAGCCGCCAGGAGCCTGAATACACTCTATGGCAACTGTTTTTTTTTTTTTATCTGGGTGTTGTTTTCTGTTGGTATGACCTCAGGCAAAGTTTGCACATTTTGAGTTTGAGCCGCCTGCAAGATACCCAAGTGGCAGTGTCCAGGAGGTAGTGGGGTTTATGGGGGAGATCAGGAGTAGGGTTTCAGGGGAGACTCATCAGCATGGAGATGGTGATTGAAGCCTGGTCACCCAAGGGCTCTGCATCCAAGGAAATGAGAGAGGGTGCAGAGTGTATTTAAATTTTCTTAGCCAGCTTCTAATTGTGTCTCTGTTCTAATCAGTGAGAAAAATTGTCCAGGATAGTCTTGCTAGCATTTGAATATAATTGAATCACCCATTAAGGGTCCTCACTTGCTCCCCACCCCTGGGCCCAGTGAATGTCCCGGTGGTGTTTGTTGCTGTAGTTACGCTCACCCCACATCGGAGCAGTTGTCAGATTGCTCATCTTCTGGTTCAGTAGTTAGCCGTGCGACATGTAGAGCAGCAAGGGCTGAAAGCTAGCCACCTCCTGCCAGTGCACTTTGCAGAGACTCATCACCCCGTGACACCAGCAGATCGTCCAGTGAAGTGTGGCGCTCCTGAACTTGGAGGCCCGACCGCCTCTCCTGGCCAGTCCCCTCAATGGATCTGCTCCAGATTCTGCTGGAAAGCATCCCGCAAAGGCAGGTACTTTCCATCACTCTCAGCAGGGAAGCAGTCTTGGATCTCAGAGATCTAAAGAAGAAAGATTCTCACCACCATATGTTGCGCCTAAGCTTTAGGAGCAAAAACAAAATGTGCAAGAGCTGTTTCTGTCTTTCTTTCTTTAACACACATTCATTAAGCACTGAGGTTAGGCTTCAGAGATACCGTGATTGCCAAGACCCACAAGGCCGCTGCGTTCCAGGAGTTTAGGTTCTGGAAGAGATAAATAAGTAAAATGAATCAAGCCAGTACTGACGGTGGAAGCACTCTGAGAGAAAATAACCGGGTCACCTTCCTTAGCGAGGGAAGTTCTCTCAGAGGAAGCGACGTTTAAGATGAGCTCTGAAGGATGCAAAGAGGTGAGGAAAAAAGATTACCACACCTGTTGCCGTGGAGCCCATTCCAACTCATAGCGACCCCATGTGTTACAGATTTGGACTCCATCAGGTTTTCTTGGATGTAATCTTTTTGGAAGCAGATTGCCAGGCCTTTCTTCCATGGTGAAGCTGGGTTGGTGTGAACCACCATTTGGTGCAGATCATCTGCTCCACCAAGGGTCACAGTCAGAGAGTGGGAAGGCCAGGGTGGGAGAGGGCCTGGTGATCCTAGGAAGCCAGAGGAAGCTAATAAGACCGGTTACAACTTCTGTCCCCAGTTCTGCATGCCTGTTCTAAAATTGGCACCTTGCTGCTGTGTGTCTCACCTGTGCCATGTCAGACTCCCAGGTAGCCTGTACATTGCCTGTGACAAATTACAGCAGTGCCCAAAGGCCTGTTGGATTGACTCCCTTAGCTTCCATCATCGCCCTCATTTCAGAGGCACTGGGTTCACCTATAGAAACACTTTCTGCTAAAGACTACGTCTAAAAAAAAAAAAAAAAACATCTAAGAGGTGGCTTATTGGGTTTGTGCATTGATCTTTAAAGAAGCAGAGTAGCAAAGGTCTGCCTGTAACTAGGCTGGGGCCTTTTAAGCTGACACGTTAAAAATATATGCATATAAATTCTTCTCGACATTTGGATTTAGCGGTACCATTTCAGGAGGCCAGCGGGCTGGTGAACATAAGTACCGAATACTGACTGATCCAAACCTCCCTCAGATCTGTCGTCTCCCCTAGGGCAAGTGTTCCTTCCGGAGCCCTGAGCCAGGAGGCCAATCAGAGCCCCATTGTTTCTACACGCATTTTCCCAAGGGCCACATCCTGGGGAAAGGGAGGAAAAAAAAAGGACCTGGGGAATATATGCAAGCCTTGTGTGGGATTTGCATATGATTTGCATAGTGCTTGATAAGCAGAAATCTAGTCTTAGAAAATATTCAAATTAAAATTTTATCACAGCTACCAGTGCAGCTAGTTCTTAATGTTCCCCCCTGTATTTTATTCTTTTGCTCACATTGGCTGTCTGTGGTTCATGTATCTTTTTGTTATAAATTTACAGCCGTGAATCAGAGCATCAATGAAGAAAAAAGGTAAAAGTCTGGGTCCACCAGAGACCACTCCTTGGCAAATGAAGCTTTTATTCAAGCCCTTCCTCGTCACGTCTTTCTCAACCATAAAGTAAAAGTGCCTTTATTTTGGGGCTGTCTTGGAAAGTCAAGGGAGCCATATGTGTGATAGAAAAAAAAATGAGCTTTGCTTCAAAGCTACGTGGATTCAAGTTCTGACTTTGTTCTTGTGAATTGTACAATTTTAGATTAGTTTCTTTATCTATCTGAACCTCAGTTTCTTCGTTTATAAGTAACTGGGGGCTGTTGTTAAAACTACGTATACTGCTGAGTCCAAGGCTAGCAGTCAGTGCAGTTACTCCATTTACGTAAGGAGTCCCTGAGTGCTGCAAATGGTTAATACTGTCGGCTGCTAACTGAAAGGTTGGAGGTTCAAGTCCACCCAAAAGTGCCTTGGAAGAAAGGGCTGGTGATCTTCTAAACAGCCGTTGAAAACCCTGTAGAGCAGAGTTCTACTCTGACACAGAGTCACCATGAATTGGAATCAACTCCATGGCAGCTGATATGTAAACTGTTCTTAAGCCTTATTGTGGGCATAATGTTTGTCGCCCCAGGGTGTTGACTGAGCGATTGTGGAATCCTAGCCTTCCTGGTTCTCTGGGGCTGGGGCGACAAGAGCGCTTTGTTGATCTGAAGAGCTGTGCTGTGTATTATAAGCACTCACATTTACACTTAATATTCAATTAACACATGCATCGTCTTCATTAGAAGCAATTAAAGAAACAGCTGCAGGTAAAGATATTTTGTGAAATTTCTGGATGAGGGGCTGTTAGACATTCATGTCTATCCTTAGAGGGTTTCTTATACCACGTTTTACAGTCATTTGTTAATTTGTGAATTCCTCCTAATTATCGGAGCTGCTACCTGAAAGAATCACAACGTTACGATGAGATTAGATGTGGCCGTTCAGGTATATTTATAAGTAGATCCATGGAATATAAAGTTTGACTTAAAAAATATTTAAAACATTAGATGTATTTGTATGCAATTGCTAACCAAATGACCATTACTAAGATAGTAGGAAATTCACTGTTTATTATTTAAGTGCTGACTTATGAAGAATCATGTTTTGAATTTACAAGCCAAAGAGCAACATTGTTACTAGTTGAAATTTAAACTCTCAGGCCTTCTGTTAGGACCAACTAACCAGTTGCCATCAAGTTGGCTCTAACACACGGCGACCCCATGTGTGTAATACATCAGCTATAAAACGGACTGTGGTAGGTGCTTTGAGTTAGCTACTGAAAACTTTAAGCAACTTTACTGTTGGTGATATGATTTTTTTTGAAGTGGGAAACAATACTTGGTAGATTTCCATACAAACCAAAGTAACACTTTCCCCTCAATTTACACATTTGCATGTGGTGTACCTTAGAAAAATTGGAAAAAAAAATCACATTTATATGTGAAAGGAAGGAAGGTTCCAGGCTCAGATAAACCAAATAACCAAACCCATTGAAACTGAGGATCCCCTAGGAAACTGCACCATAGGGTGTCCAAGGAACAGCTGGCGGATTTGAACTCCCAGCCTTTTGGTTAGCAGCCTGAACTCTTAACCACTGCACCACCAGGGCTCTAGGCTCAGATACTTGTATTTAACTTACATGTCCGTCAGAGCATGACTGTGATGCCGCACTAGACCTCGAGAGACCCTGCCCTCCAAGTCCCAGCTTTGCTGTCCAGTTGCCCCTGCCCTCCAAGTCCCAGCTTTGCTGTCCAGTTGCCGTGACAACTCACTCCCTCTCTGCATTCAGAACGCGCCTCCACAGATCTCCAGATGCCCACAGGGGGCGGTACTGTCTGCTAAGAACTCCCGGACCCAGAGGCCAATAGCTGGGAGGGGCCACAGAGAGGGTCACAGGCATGATGGCACTCATGGTGACCCCACGTGTGTCAAAGCAGGACTGCGCCACTGGCTGGTGTTTTTGGAAGCAGATCACTAGCTCTTTCCTCTAAGGCGCCTCTGAGTAGACTTGAACCTCCAGCCTGTTGGTTATCAGTCGAGCACATTAGTCATTTGTACCACCCAGGGACTCCCATAGTGTTTTTAGGCAAATTGTCCCACCAGCCGGGGCTCAGAGAAAATCCAGTTGATCCGAAAGAAGGAGACCTCCTCGGCAGCAGTGCGGCGCAGCACAGTGCGTGGCAGCAGAAGTGCACGTGCTTTTTGGAGGTGTTCCCTCTGCTGTTCACTTTGTTAGCCTACTAATTGGGGAAAAGTTGCTATGGCCAGATTTGCAGCTGACAGATTTGTTTTACACCATGTTGCAAGAGAGTGTTAAATGGAGGTCTGTGAACAATCTGAAGCAAATGGAGATAATTTGGGGGAAAAATGAGTGTAACTTCCTAGTAACCACAGACTGAATTATGATTTTCCAGTTCAGCTTCCACCCTTGCCAGTACCTCTGCGTTCCCGATGCCGTTGGCATGCTTCCAACACTGGAAAGCCTGGAGAGCAATTCCTCAGAGGTGCACAGTCCTCTCAGGTTCTGTGTCTGCACCTTCTATTTCTACTGAAAGCCTTATCGTTTGTAAAATGGAAAATATGGGATTGACTGCACGAAACTAGACTATGTAGAGTGAGTTTTATTAGTAGCATCATAAAATGTATTTACGTACATTCAAGAGATTACCACTTCTAAATGCAACATTGTTGCTTCAAATGGTTTCTTAACTAAAATAATATTTTAACCTGTAGACAAGCTATGTTCTCTGACATTGTGCTTGATATGAAATATGTACAATTTTTTTCTTATTAAGCATTTTTAATAACACTATAGTATAAAAGCAATAATTCATTATAGAAAGCTGAAAAATAAAGAAAAAATTGAGAAATAAATAATGCAAATAAGAATACGCATACTACCACCACCAGAAATGACAACCACTTAGCAAATATTTCCTATCTTTTTTTTAAAAACAGGAATACACACATTTTTTAAAAATTGTAATAGTTCCATTAGTTTTATATGCTTCCATTTTCACTTGTTATAAAATACGCATCATAATGATGGTCATTTTTTAGCACTTATTTTTTTATTAATTGAAATCTTCACTTAGATACATGCAGTTTTAAGAAAAAACGCAGTGAGATCCTTTGTGCACTTTGCTATGTGGTAACATTTTGCAAAACTGTAGCATAATATAAGGATCCTTGGTGGCACAGTGGTTAAGAGCTCGGCTGCTAATCGAAAGGGTGGTAGTTCGACCCCACCAGCCGCTCCATGGGAGGAGGATGTGGCAGTCTGCTTCTGCAAAGATTACAGCCTTGGAAACCATATGGGGGTTCTACTCTGTTCTATAGAGTCACTGCAAGTCAGAATTGACATGACAACAAGGGGTTTGGTTTTCGGTTTTGGTTAATTTTCTGGAGATTTAGCCAATTTGTTGCAAGTATCGGTAATATGTTCCTTTTTATGGATATGTATATACCTCAGTTTGTTTAACCACTCACCTGCTGAATTCAGGACACCTTGGCTGATTCTAGTTTTGGGCTATTATAAATAAATCTGCTATGAACATTCATATACAGCATTTCTTTTTTAACGTAAGGTTTTATTCCTTTGAGATAAATGCACAAAAGTACAATTGCTGGATGGCATAGTAATTGCATGTATAGTTTTATTAGAAACTGCCAAACTTGTTTCCTGAGTGGCTGTCCTGTGGTACATTCCCACCAGCTGTGTAAAATGGACCCAGTTTTTAGGCATCCTCGTCAGCATTTGTTGTTGTTACCATTTTTATTTTAGCCATTCTGATGAGTGTGTAGTGCTATCTCATTGTGGTTTAAATTTGCCTTTTCCTAATGGTTGATGATGATGAACATCTTTTCAGGTGCTTATCTGCCACCAGCAGATTCTCCTTAGTCAATGTCTGTTCATGTCTTTTGCCCATTTTCTACTTGGGTTCTTTGTTTTTAATATTTAAATTTGAGAGCTCTTTATATGTTCTAAATAATAGTTCTTCGTTGACTGTGGGCTGTGCAAATGTCTTCTTCCACTCTGTAGCTTGTCTTTTTATCCTCTTCGCATGGGTTTCGCAACAAACCTGTTGCTGTCGAGTTGATTCTGACTCACAGTGAACGTTTAGGACGGAGTAGAACTACCCCTTAAGGTTTCCAAGGAGCAGCTGGTGAATTCAAACTGCCGATCTTCGGATTAGCAGTCGAGCTCTTAACCACTGTGCCGCCAGGGCTCCTTTCACAGAGCAAAGAGTTTACATTTTGATTAGGCCTAATTTATCATTTTTTTTTCCTTTTATGGATAATGCGTTTGATGTCAAGCCTAAGAACTCTTTTCTAGCCCTAGACCCTGAAGATTTTCTCTTGTTTTTGTTTTTTTAAAAGTTTTATAGTTTTGCATTTTACATTTAAGCCTGTGATTTATTTGAGTAAATTTTTTATTTATTTGGAGTAAGTTTTTATGTGAAGTTTAGGTTGAGGTTCATTTTTGGGGGGGGAGGGGTGGGCTATGGAATTTTTCCAGAACCAGTTGTTGAAAAGAGTATCTCTTGTCCATTGAATTACTTGTACACTTTTGTCGAAAATCAGTTTAGCATATTTGTCGGGTCTATTTTTGATTTCTGTGTTCTGTTCCAGTGATTTATGTACCTGTCTCTCTACCATGACCCACTGTCTTGAATACTATAGCTGTATACCATAAAACAAAACCGAACCCTTTGCTGTCAAGTCAGTTCCAACTCATAGTGACCCTATAGGACAGAGTAGAATTGCCCCATAGGATTTCCAAGAAGTGGCTGTTGGATGCAAACTGCTGACCTTGTGGTTAGCAGCTGAGCTCTTAACCACTGTCCCTCCAGGGCTCCCATATAACTAGCCTTGATATTGGATAAGAGATCCACTCATTGGTGCCAATGGTTTGCCTTCAACTCCTAATCTAAAGGAAGAAAGGCCTGGTGATCTGCTTCCATAAAGATTGCAGCCATGAAGACCGTGTGGAGCAGGTCTGCTCTGTAACAAAAGGAGTCATCACGAGTCAGAACTGACTCAACATTAATGGTTTTTTTTTTTTTTTTTTAGTGTTGGGTTGAGTGATTCTTTCACTTTATTCTTTTTTGTTAAGATTGTTTTAGCCATTCTAGGGCCAGGCCACTTGTTGTGACTGGTTCCTTTTTCCAGTTCCTCATGCCCACCCATGGTGGTCTCATTTTCCAGTTTTCTCCCCAGAGGATATATTGTTTTAATGAAGGAATAGTTTTCCTTTTCCCAGGAAATCCTATCTTTCTTTTTTCTCTTAAACCAAAACCAAACCCACTGCCATCGAGTTGATTCAGACTCATTGCAACTCTATAGGACCGGGAAGAACTGCCCCATAGGGTCCCAGGCTGAGTTATTGTGCTGTAGGTGAAATGTCATGGCTTTTATGTATTTACTATTGTGCTTTAGGAAACCCTGGTGGCATAGTGATTAAGCACTATAGCTGCTAACCAAAAGGTTGGCAGTTCGAATCCGCCAGGCGCTCCTTGGAAACTCTATGGGGCAGTTCTGCTCTGTCCTATAGGGTCGCTATGAGTCGGAATCGACTCAACGGCACTGGGTTTGGTTGGTTTTATTGTGCTTTAGGTGAAATGTCATGGCTTTTATTTATTTACTATTGTGCTTTAGGTGAAATGTCATGTTGTTGTTGTTAGGTGCTGTCGAGTTGGTTCTGACTCATGGCGACCCTATGCACAACAGAACGAAACACTGCCCGGTCCTGTGCCTTCCGTACAATCGTTGTTATGCTTGAGCTCATTGTTGCAGCCACTGTGTCATTCCACCTTGTTAAGAGTCTTCCTCTTTTCTGCTGACGCTGTACTCTGCCAAGCATGATGTCCTTCTCCAGGGACTGATCCCTCCTGACAACATGTCCAAAGTATATAAGACACAGTCTCGCCATCCTTGCCTCTGAGGAGCATCCTGGCTGCACTTCCAAGACAGGTTTGTTCGTTCTTTTGGCAGTCCATGGTATATTCAATATTCTTCGCCAACACCACGGTTCAAAGGCGTCGACTCTTCTTCTGTCTTCCTTATTCATTGTCCAGCTTGGACATGCATATGATGTGATTGAAAATACCATGGCTTGGATCAGGCGCAGCTTATTCTTCAGGGTGACATCTTTGCTCTTCAACACTTCAAAGAGGTACTTTGCAGCAGATTTGCCCAGTGCAATGCGTCTTTTGATTTCTTGACTGCTGCTTCCACGGCTGTTGATTGTGGATCCAAGTAAAATGAAATCCTTGGCAACTTCAGTCTGTTCTA
Organism: Elephas maximus indicus; assembly: GCF_024166365.1. Taxonomy (NCBI): domain Eukaryota; kingdom Metazoa; phylum Chordata; class Mammalia; order Proboscidea; family Elephantidae; genus Elephas; species Elephas maximus. The sequence goes on along the minus strand of NC_064838.1, from coordinate 71,324,376 downwards.
CGTTTATCACGATGTAGCTCATTAGTCCATTTGTGAGGATTTTTGTTTTCTTTATGTTGAGGTGTAATCCGTACTGAAGGCTGTGGTCTTTGATCTTTATTAGTAAGTGCTTCAAGTCCTCTTCACTTTCAGCAAGCAAGGTTGTGTCATCTGCATAGTGCAGGTTGTTAATGAGTCTTCCTCCAATCCTGATGCCGCATTCTTCTTCATATAGTCCAGCTTCTCGTATTATTTGTTCAGCATACAGATTAAATAGGTATGGTGAAAGAATACAACCCTGATGCACACCTTTCCTGACTTTAAACCAATCAGTATCCCCTTGTTCTGTCTGAACAACTGCCTCTTGATCTATGTACAGGTTCCTCAAGAGCACAATTAAGTGTTCTGGAATTCCCATTCTTCGCAGTGTTATCCATAGTTTGTTATGATGCACACAGTCGAATGCCTTTGCATAGTCAATAAAACACAGGTAAACATCCTTCTGGTATTCTCTGCTTTCAGCCAGGATCCATCTGACATGAGCAACAATATCCCTGGTTCCATATCCTCTTCTGAAACCAGCCTGAATTTCTGGCAGTTCCTTGTCGAAATACTGCTGCAGCCGTTTTTGAATGATCTTCAGCAAAATTTTGCTTGCGTGTGATATTAATGATATTGTTCTGTAATTTCCACATCTGGTTGGATCACCTTTCTTGGGAATAGGCATAAATATGGATCTCTTCCAGTCAGTTGGCCAGGAAGCTGTCTTCCATATTTCTCGGCATAGACAAGCGAGCACCTCCAGTGCTGCATCTGTTTGTTGAAACATCTCAATTGATATTCCATCGATTCCTGGAGCCTTGTTTTTCACCAATGCCTTCAGAGCAGCTTGGACTTCTTCCTTCAGTACCATTGGTTCCTGATCATATGCCACCTCCTGAAATGGTTGAATATCGAGTAATTCTTTTTGGTATGACTCTATGTATTTCTTCCATCGTCTTTTGATGCTTCCTGCCATGTTTCATATTTTCCCCATGGAATCCTTCACTTTTGCAACTCGAGGCTTGAATTTTTTCTTTAGTTCTTTCAGCTTGAGAAATACTGAGTGTGTTCTTCCCTTTTGGTTTTCCATTTCCAGCTCTTTGCACATATCATTATAATACTTTGTTTTCTCCAGAGGCCCTTTGAAATCTTCTGTTCAGTTCTTTTACTTCCTCAATTCTTCCTTTTGCTTTAGCTGCTCGATGCTCAAGAGCAAGTTTCAGAGTCCCCTCTGACATCCATCTTGGTCTTTTCTTTCTTTCCTGTCTTTTCAATGACCTCTTGCTTTCTTCATGTATGATGTCCTTGATGTCATTCCACAAGTTGTCTGGTCTTCGGTCACTGGTGTTCAATGCATCAAATCTATTCTTGAGATGGTCTCTAAGTTCAGGTGCGATATACTCAAGGTCATATTTACTATTGTGCTTTAGGCGAAATGTCATGGCTTTTATTTGTTTACTGTTGTGCTTTAGGTGAAATGTCATGGCTTTTATAAAAATGCAATTAGAATTTCCATTTTGTGCTTTAGTTTGTATCTTTCCTTGTCATTATTGGGCATGATTGTATAAGTCTCATTCTTTGTAAGGACTATGTAGAATTTTCTCTGAATGGTTACACTGCAGTTTTGTAACTGTTCTCGTGTAGATGTACATTTGGGCTGTTTTAAACTTCTCACTGTTAAAAACAACGCTGCAGACATTCTCGGGCCTTCCTAAAAGCTTGTCAAGAACATGTACTCAGTTTGATGAAGTGTTTTTATGCTATATGCTGAGGTAACCATGCTGCCTTCTCCTCCAACTCTTGCTATGCAGAGGGTATTTAAGTTTAAAGTCATCAAATAAAGCGAAAATTGAGCACCGCCATAATCACTTTTGAAAATCCATTAAGTCATCCCATTTCTGCTTTCACATTTTCAGTGAGTTCAGCTCAGCCAGAGTCCCCTCCAGCATTGGAATAGATCATTGTTTCTTTGGTTGAACCCAAAAGAAGTGGTTGACTTATGTTATGGAGCCATCTTTTATCAAAGATACTTGTTCTCTGTTTTTTTATTGTTGTTATTTTCTTTTGTTTTGTTTTTAACTCACCTTTTGTAGTTGAAATTTATAAGACAGAGATGTGTTTGATGCTGTAGAGTCCCTGGTTGGTGCAAATGGTTAATTCGAATCCACCCAGAGGTGCCTCAGAAGAAAGGGCTGGCAGTGTACTTCTGAAAAATCAGCCACCAAAAACCCTATGGAACGCAGTTCTTCTCCGACATACATGGAGCCACCACGAGCCAGGATCAACTTGATGGCAGCTTTTTTTTTTAAGTGATGCTCTACCATTGTAATGGAAACCCTGGTGGCGTGGTGGTTAAGTGCAATGGCTGCTAACCAAAGGGCCTGCAGCTCGAATCCGCCAGGTGCTCTTTGGAAACTCTGTGGGGCGGTTCTACCCTGTCCTGTAGGGTCGCTGTGAGTCGGAATCGACTCGACGGCTCTGGTTACGGGACCATTGTAATGAACTACCTTAGTAGATTGTCCTGTTGGACACTTCTTGAATTTTATGATTAAGCCCTACTTGGTCAGTGGTGCGTTTTTATTTATTTATTTTTGTTTTTAATGTACTGTTGAATTCAATGTGCTGCCATTTTATGTAAGAGTTCATATGAGTTTATCTTTGCACACTTTTTATAAGCCCCTTAATAAGTAACTTTACGCGTGTTCTGTAATGTACTGCTAAGAAAACTCTTAAGTCATATTTTTCCGACACTTTTCACTCCTCTTTTTAAATAGCCCTTAACACATTGGCAGAAATTACTTCCAAACTGATGACGGCAGTTTTCCAAATTGATTTATTCTAAGCAAATGTCTTCTACATTCCTTGAAGTTTAGAGGCCACGGGGGTTCTGTTTTTAAGGCCCATATATTGCTCTTTTAAATTATACTTCACACTCCAAACATATGGAGTTTTCGTTCATCCTTTCGTGGCACGTGTAAATGAATGCTGTGATTTTGTCTTTATTTGGCCTTGTGATTCTCGATGCCCACACGCTGTGATTGAGACCAAATGTGTAGTGGAAGTTTCATTAGAGAGACCAGAGAGCATCAGGTCTGAATGTCTCTCCCCTTTATTTTTGGATTCTTTCATCTTACGAGATACAGTAACGCCAGCTGCTTGAATACTTGGGTAGCGCGGCCTTAGAATATCAGTGGAGCTTTCCCTTCTCCTCTCTGTATCACGAACCAGGACCAAAAGCAAATTTGGAATGCACTTTACAGTGTCTTCAGGAAGCTGGAAGTTTATTTATTAACATTAAACACTGATGAGATTAATCCTCGTTTTTAATATTTGATTTGTAACTGATTAATTGCCTGAAGCTTTTGCTGTAGTACAGATTTAGACTACTGATGCGACTGGGAGGTGTAGCAGGAGCTGAATCACACAGCAGGCTGTGTGGTGGGCAACCTTCAAACCCAGAGCACCTGGAGCCCAGCTGACGTGGGAATACTGAAAAGGAGAAGGAGGCACTGAACATTTTTGGTGGTGACTCTACGGGAAAGGCTGTGTTGCAATTGTCTGAGAAAGTAAAGCCTTGGAAATTGGTGCTGGAAACTCAAAAAAGCTGAATTGTGTGAGAAAGAGAGAAAGATGCACGGACTCTAACACCTGGGCCCTTGCCTGAAAATACGATCCTCACATGTGGAGTTTCATAGGCTTCTCTTGGCATTGGGGCTGTCCATGATCACAGAATGGCTGTTTGTAGCTAGGACTGGTTTTGTACTTCAAAACATATTTGAGGGTTTGAATTCTTTTCATGTCTGCAAGAACCCTAACTGAGAGGACTTCATGCCGATCAAGATGTGATGGGCTTCTCTGTGTTGGTGTGGCCAAAGTGCCATCTTGCAGTCTTTACCTTACAGGTAAGGAAACTGAGGCTCAGCATGCGCACACAGAAGACCACAGCAGAGCTGGGCTTGAATTCAAGCTTGTTTTTCTTGAACTGGGGCAAGAGTATCTCTGGAGGTTGTCCATGGGTACATACATGAAACCAGGGACTGTGTGGTACACTGAAAAGAGTCATCAGCTTAACCTGAATATTTGGTGATAAAACCTAAGCATTTGAGCTGTAAATAATTTTAAGTATTTTTGTAAAAAAGTGGACTTGGATTATGCTGGTGTGTGCACAGCACAAAATTCTCATGGAATTTTAAGAAAAAATATGAGAGATCAGGAAATTTGGGCTTTCTCTTCAGATCGCTGGAGGGACTTCATTCACTGTACGGTGACGTAAGGGGCACATTAGGAGAAATGTTTAGAGCTTCTGGGTTACTCCCTTTGGAATAGTGTAAGGATTCTCCACCATGCATAAAACCTCAGTCAAGGAACTTAAGACACAGGTGAGCAAAGAAATGTGTAAGCCAGAGCAGAAGTGCGTCAGCTCGCCTTCAACCAGCAGGTGGCGGGCGTGGTTGTTTATGTGCCGCCCTTCTGGGTTTTGGGAACAATATTCTTTAACATTCACCTTTGAAGAACCTATCCAACGCATAAATTGAGAAGCCGAGATAGAAGAGAGCAGTATATTATGCTTGATCATGACCTGATGGCATCATTTAAGATTGATTCTTTTTCCATATTCCATACTCAGTAAAGAATTAGAATAATTCTTTGTTCACACTTTAGTACTGGGAAGGGCTTGCCCTTGATAGAGTGTGCTGGTAGTATATGTTTTAAAAGAATGGATTCACATTACAGTGACAAGTATGTTTCCTGTGAGATCAGTGCCTGGTAATTGACTTAGCGGCCTCTGACATCTCTTGATGGGCTGACAACATGCATTTTCTGGGTAGAAGATGACTGGCTGTATCATGGTATCACAGTCCAGGAAATCTCACCCTTTCCCGTGGGTGTTCACGGACACCCATCCATTCAACATTATGGTAGGGATTTCCTCCCTCTTAGCTGAAGAATGGTTATTCTCATTTTACTGTGACAGCTCCAGGCACTTTTACATGTAACCATTTTCATTCTGTCTCTGAACATGGGAACATAACCTACAGATTATCCATAAATGGGTAAATGCAAAGGAGAACAGCTTCTTTTATGCTCTTGGTAGATCAGGAATTTTCCCACTCTGGGCTGAACTAGCACACACAGGTAGAGCAATGACTGATTCTCTAAAATACTTTCTTGCTATGGAATGAATTCTGTGGGGCTGAGGACAGGAGCCCAGATTTTCAGACTAAACCCTATACATCTATGATGTAGGTAATCTCTGCTTTTTTCTTTTGCCTTTTACCACACAAATGACATGAAAACATTCTGTAAATCTCAAAGTGTGAAAAATTCCCCAGTGTCGTCTGGAGTCAAAGATTTCAAGTGAACACAGTTTATCGTAATACTGGTTTGGGGAATTTTTTCCCCCTTCTTGGGGATATAGAAACCACTTTGCATAATGGAAAATGCATATCTAATTTGGGATTAAATTTTTAACTCCCTCAGATGTGATGCGGAAACCAGTTTTTTTCTACCAACGATTCTGCACTGTTTTTACGTCTACCACAAATAGATTGTATTCCTGTCAAAGGAGTCTGGGTTCAGCCAGATTCCTTATAGTTATCTGAAGAGTGAAATTGTACAAAACTTTTACTTTTGGGACTTTGGACCACTGTGTGCAGTGTGGGAAGGAAATCTGTCAAGGAGTGAAACAGTGGGGAACTGGGTGATTTCCCCAGCGTTGGATCGTTAGCTGTGGAAGGTCTAACGCAGTCCAGTTCTGCTCACTCTCTTTGTTAATTGAGGCACGGAGAGGGCAAGTACCTTTCCTGCGATGACATCACTAATTGGTAGCAGATGCCAACACTAATAGTTTCTTCTGGGCTGTTCCTTTAGAAATTCTAATTCTCTGGGTCAGTGGTAGGGCCAGGTTTATGCATTTTTAATCCTATTTTTTTAAAATCCCCCCTCCTCTAATATTTTGCCAGATATAGCAGTTCTTCTACTCTGTTTCTCTTAATTTACAGAAGTGGTTCTGAAACCAGTTGTGATTCTGGCCCCCAGGGGACATTTGGATTGTCTGGAGATATTTTTGATAGTCACAAGCCAAGGTCGCTACTGTCATCTAGTGTGACAAAACCAGGGATGCTGCTGAGCATCCTACATTGCATAGCAATGAACAGCAAAGAATTATCCAGCCCAAAACACCATTAGTGCTGAAGTTGGGAAACACCTGGTTTATGGTGATCAGTAACGCAGGCTCCAGACTCTGCCAAACCTGGGGTCGAGTCTTAACTCCACCACTTACCAGCTCTGTGACCTTGGGCAAGTTACTTCATTTCTCTAAATTCGGTTTTCCGCTCTGTAGAATGGGGATATAACAAGGTACCTCACAAGGTCGTGATGAGGAGGAATTAGGTAGAGATATTTAAAGTGCCCAGAAAAATGCACGTAATAAATTTCCAATAATCATTAGGTCTTATAGTTCATTATCATCACACTGCATGACTTTTAGTGATGATACAACAGGATGAGACATAGCTAAAAACAGTAAAATATAGCCTCCAAAGATAGTCAGCAACAAAAAGCAATTTGGCACATTCGAGGTGTTGAACACGCCTGTTGATTTTTATTGGCCTAAAACGTGGATGTGGTTGTGTGTGTGTTGCGTGTGCACCCTCTGCAGCCCCTGTTTTCCACGTCTGTCTCTTAGGAGTGACGAGTAGCAAGTATTCAGGCCCTGGGCCCACTGGCCCTGTTCATCCACACTAACTGCAGATGTAGTTGAGATTTCTCGGGAAGAAGTAAAGGTAGAAAAGCTCCAGAAAACCAGTTCCTGGAGAGTTGACTTCAACTCATGGCAACCCCATGTGTGTCAGAGTAGAACTGTGCTCTGTAGGGTTTTCAATGGCTGATTTTTGGGGGAATAGATTTCCAGGTCTTTCTTCTGAGGTGTCTCTGGGTGGACTCGAACTTCCAGCCTTTTGTTAGCAATGAGCGTGTTAACCACTTACACCACGTACTGACTCCAGGTAGGCTCCAGTGGTCCTAAAAATGGTCTCAAAGAAAGTGCTCGTCACTTGCTCCTTCTTTAACCCCATGAAAAGTGAGTAAGTGGTGGTGGGGAAGGAGATGTGGAGCGACTGTGGAACTTACTCACAGCATTACCTTTATAAAAATGGTACTTAGATTGTAAACTCCTTCCAGGCAAGGACCTCTGTTACCCTTCTCTTGTAGCCCATATTACCAGGCTGGTGCCAGACACAGTGTTGACACTCCATAAACATTTGCTGAGGGGTCGATGGTTTTGTGGGCAACGTCTAAGCTTTCATGTAACCTGTATAAAAGCCAGGAATGCCCATGACCCAGTCTCTGCTTGAGTCACATCCAAGCATCCTGATAATGACAATAATAATAGCAAAGGCAAACACATAGAAGGTGCTGTGCGGGTGAAAATCAACTGACTCTGGCTCCGGGCGGAGGCAGGGGGATGACTGGTGTAGCTGCACCTGGAGTTGGGAAGGGATGCTAGTATTTGACTCTCATGAACTAGTCCAGGCTGGCTCCAGTATACCACTGTCTCATAGCACTTGTGTGCCAGGCACTGTGCTTAGTGCCTTAGGTGTAGTATCTCATTTAAACCTCTCATCAGCCCTTTTGAGGTAGATGTACCATCCGCATTTTACAGATGAGAAAATTGAGGCACAGAATGTAAGCAGCAAACCCACGGTCAGACTCTGGTAAGTGCCAGAGTTGGGATGGGGACCTCATGCAGCTTGGGTTCAAAGTTCATGCATTTCAGTATTGTTATACTATTGTCTCTCAGCAAAATCCAACTTTTTTCCCCTAAGAAGTCACAGAGGGAAAAAGCTCTTGGTGCATTGCTAAACTTGATTAAAATCTCCTTTACTATCTCATTGCGATGCCAAATGCAGATGGCAGAATTGAAGAAACTCTTTAACAGTCCAGCATATTCCAGAGAGGGCAGTGGTTCCTCCTGGCTCTGTCTCTTTTCTCCCACACATGCAGCCCGTCTCTCCCCTTCCTGCGCCCAGCACACGGCACACTCCTGACACAAATGCCTCCGATGGCCTCGGGAAATGTAATTAAGTTTTACTTCTGGCTACTTTTCTCCCAGGAATTGGCCACTGTGGAATTCTGATGACCCAGACTCTTCACGGCATTGTGTTTGCTCCTTCTGTTTAAACTACGTTCCTCAAACCTTGCCCTCCATCCTAGCCCACGCATCACACACCCACACACCCCAGCCTCACTTAGCCATCTTTGTGTCACCCGTCAAGGCTTTTCCTGTTGCTGCTTTCTCCACGAAGGCTTCCGAATGTCACCAGACAATAAAAATAAAGGCATTTTGAAAATGAAAATGTCTTAATTTGAAGATTTTCCCCCTGCTCTGATTCTAGGTAGATAAATGCCATTTTCAGTCCCTGCGGAGGACAGGACACTGCTGTTTTCTTATGTGAGAATGTTCTTGTTTCATGCTCGTTTTTCCCACTGGGTAATTGCAGGTATTTTTAAAAGGCTTACCTGTGGCTGTCAAGTCCATTCTGACCTGGCAGCCCCATGTGTGCCAGAGTAGAACCGTGTTCCCCAGGGTTTTCAGTGGCTGATTTTGGGGGGAAGCAGATCACCAGGCCTTTCTCCTGAGAAGCCTCTGAGGGGACTCCAACCTCCAACCTTCTGGTTAGCAGCTGTCTTAGTTTCTTAGTTCTGCTATAACAGAAATACCACAAGTAGGTAGCTTTAAATGAACAGAAGTTTATTTTCTCAGAGTTAGGGGCTAGAAGTCAGAATTCGGAGCACCGGCTCTAGGGGAAGCCTTTGTCTTGTTGGCTCTGGAAGAGTCCTTGTCTCTTTTCAGCTTCTCTTCCTCGGTTTCTTGGGGCTCTTCATGTGGTGTGACGTCTCTTTCTCCACTGTGCTCGCTTCTGTGCCTAATCTTTTTTATACCCCAAAAATGATTTTAAGACACATCCTCCACTAATATGGCCTCATTAACCTAACAACAACAGCAGCAAAAAACCCTATTCCCAAATAGGATTACATCCACAAGTATAGGGGTTAGGATTCCAACACATATTTGGCGGGGGGTGGGGGGCACAATTCAATCCATAATGGCAGCCAAGCACATTGACTGCATCATTCAGGGCCTCCCTAAATGGCTAATCTGGGTCCTGTCTTCTAGTGCAGATGGATATTGTCCAGGAGAAAGGGTAGGGAAGCCCACTACTTGTCTCTTACTGGTGGACTTTGGCTGTGGCCACACAGCACAAGGTGCAGCTGTTGAGTTTCTGGGGGGCCTAAGCTGTCTGTGTGACTGAATGTGATGGACCTTCCTGTAACTGAGGGCAAGGAAGAACCGAGGACCAAGACCAGCATCAGAGCTTTGACAGGGCCATTTGAGGTGGGTGGTTTCATCTTTCTCTGTGGCCTCTGCCACCAAGATATTGAAACAACATTTCTCAACATTTTTCCTTGAGATTTATAGGTGTTTAAAAGAAATTCATGATCAAATAAGTCTGGGAACTGTTCATTTAAGCATATTTTAGTCTGGTTTCCTTCCCCTCTTCCCTCCAGGACTTCTCAGAGCCTTTGCTGCGCTAACGCTGGACTGAGTGTCTACAAGGTTTTACAAGAGCCAGCACTTCCACGCTTGTTTGCCACAGAGTCCTTTCCTCTCAAAGTATTTTATGTGACTTGTGTGCAGCAGAAAACCACCCCTGGGAAACCCTGTATTAGAGAAAAAATTGTTGGATACTCAGAGCTGGCTCTAAGATCCACCCTGAGCAGGAGCAGATGTTCCTTCTCTTGAGAAAGTACATTTTCAAGTCACTAGCTGTAGTCACCAAGGTGTCTCTGTCTTTTAATGTTATTTGTACAGGGTTCTAGTTCCAGCATAATAAGGAACCAAACCCGTTTCTTTGAGTTGATTCTGACTCATAGAGACCCTGTAGGACAGAGTAGAACTACCCCATGGGGTTTCCAAGGAGTGGCTGGTGGATTCAAATTGCCAACCTTTTGGTTAATAGCCAGGCTCTTAACCACTGCGCCAGTCCAGTCTAACGGTACAAGGTAAACAGACACACAAATGGAAAGTTGTAAGAGGTAGGAAATTAGAATTGTTGGCAGTCACTCTGTGTCTGTCAACACCAGAGTCAGTGTAACCAGGGTTAGAACGGAAAGGCGTGTGGACCTCTGCCTAAAATTTTGGATGAGGCTCCTTTCTGGATGATCATATGGACAGTGTTTGAATTTTTTTTTTTCTTAATGATTTAGGGAAAGCTTTGCCTAGAGGCAACGACGTGGGGCGGACATCTTTACAACACGAGCCCTGGATAACTGATTGTAGGCGCTTTGTATACCTTGCAGTGTAAGTGCGGGTTGATGCTGAAAGCAAGGATGGAGTTAAGCTTCCCTAGAGAGGGTGGTGGATCACAGTGCTTTATACGCACAGGTCTGTGGTGCTTTAAAAACTTCCGGATTTCTAGACCCCACTGCTGGAACTTTTAATTTAAAAGCTTTGGGGTGAAGCCCAGAGATACGGATTTTCTAACAGTGTTCCAGGTGTTTCTCCTCGTGAAGCCAGACTGGGGAACCCCTGGTTTTGCTCAGTTCAGATCCCCACCACCATTAACAGTGGGGTGGCATTGGACAAGTTAGTTACTTTCTCTGTGCCTCAGGCTTTTTTTTACTTTTCTTTTCCGTTAAATGAGGCAAAAACAGATGCTGCCTCATAGTGTTGTCATGAACATTAAATGAGAGAAAGGTCTTAGAACAATAGCTTATACATATACGTGCTCCATAAACATGACTCTGTTACTGGTGGTGGTAATGATGTTAGACTTGAGAATAGGAAACCTGGATATAACATTCGCCTGGGCCACCTTACATAAATGGCCTGATTTCCCTGTGTCTCTGTTTTCTCCTCCCTGCAATGCATGCTGTAAAAATTGGCGGTCTGTTGTGAGTATTCCCTGACATACCATACGGGACTTGGTCAGCTCTAAGCCTGATGCAGTTGGGAGCTGTTGCAGTGTCATGGAACAGTGTGAAAGTAGCCTGCTATTTGTTTAATGATCGTAACTATCACTTAGTATGGATTTGAATTTCCTAATGGACATATTTTTCTATTAGATTTTAACATTTTGGGGTCCCTTTTGCAGCACTTGGCATATTGCAATTCTTGAAACCCATACTCTTTTGCTGGCGGTTCTCAATGGGGTGATCTTGCCCAGCCCTTGCCTTTATCACCAAGGATAGCTGGCAATGTCTCCAGATATTTTTGGTTGTCAGAACTGGAGGGCAGTGCTACTGGTATCTAATGGGTAGAGGCTAGGTATGTGACTAAACATTCTACTGTGTACAAGACGGAGTTCCTGGGTGGTGCAAACTGTTAACACACTTGGCTGCTAACTGAAAGGTTGGAGGTTTAAGTCTACCCAGAGGCACCTCAGAAGAAAGGCCTGGCAATCAGTTCTTAAAAATCAGCCATTGAATTACAAGCCCAAAAGACAGAAAGGGCCACATGAACCAGCAACTACATCATCCTGAGACCAGAAGAACTAGATGGTGCCCAGCTACAACCGATGACTGCCCTGACAGGGGACACAACAGAGAACTCCTGAGGGAGCAGGAGAGCAGTGGCATGCAGACCCCAAATTCTTATAAGACCGGACTTAATGGTCTGACTGAGACTGGAAGGACCCCGGTGGTTATGGCCCCCAGACCTTCTGTTGCCCCAGGACAGGAACCGTTCCCGAGGCCAACTCTTCAGGCATGGATTGGACTGGACAATGGGTTGGAGAAGGATGCTGGTGAGGAGTGAGCTTCTTGAATCAGGTGAACACTTGAGACTATATTGGCATCTCCTGCCTGGAGGGGAGATGAGAGGGTGGAGGGGGTTAGAAGCTGGTGAAAAGGACATGAAAAGAGAGAGTGGAGGGAGAGAGCAGGCTGTGTCACTAGGGGGAGAGTAATTGGGAGTGCGTAGCAAGGTGTATATGGGTTTTTGTGTGAGACTGACTTGATTTGTAAACTTTCACTTAAAGCACAATAAAAATTATTAAAAAAAAAAAAAAGTCAGCCATTGAAAACCCTGTGGGGAACAGCTCTACTCTGACACACATGGAGTCGCCATGAGTTGGCGTCTACTCAATGACAAGAAAAAACGTACAAGACATTTTCCACAATGAAGAATTATTGGCCCAAAATGTCAATAATGCTGAAAGTAAGAAATCCTTAACCTCCCTGAGGACCGGCACTGTGAGTTGCTCATTGTCTTGAACCCTGACACAGGAATGGCTATCTAGTGGCCCCTCAATAGATAGCTATTGAATGAAGGAATGTACCCTCAGCCTTTTGATTTGACATCTCCGTAGACTGGCTTCATGACCTCCAATTTTGGAGTTTCAGTTTTTGACTTATCTCCTCACTTCTGATTTTGTTATTTTTATTATTTTAAAAAGTTAATTGCACCATATTACAAACAAGGAAAAAACAGAAAATAATATAAGCAGTGCTCAAAGCATGGCCCATGGACTGGTGCCAAGCTACAGACTTCCAGTCGGCCAGAGTGCTAAGTACCAAAAAGCAAGAATAAGAGATGAGATACTTTTGTAGTAATTTGTGTTGCCAGGCCATTTCCATGATATATACAAATGCATTGGTCTGTAGCAGATTGGAAATTTAAATGCTGGTCCTTCACCCCAAGGCTTTGGAAAAGCACAGGTAACTGATGCTTGAATTCCCACATTGCAGACTTCCCAGAGTTTTACATTTTGCTATCTTAACATCATAGCTGTATCTCTGCTTCAGTCTCACTTGGTCCCCTCCTATCCTTTCTTAAAGAAAGGAAATGTTATGGGTACACTTATGTAGCTTGCATTGTGTGCTAGGCACTGGGGTGCCCCTCGTTTGCAACGGGTTCTGTGGTGCCCCACGTGGCAGCCCACCTCTATGCATCCCCTGCCTCTTAGCTCAGGTGGAATCTTAGGATGTGGACAGAACCAATGGTTAGAAAGATAACAAATAAAAGCATATTTCCTGTACTAACACTCTGTGATGGTTAAGATTGTGTGTCAACTTGGCTAGGCCATGATTCTCAGGGTTTTGGCAGTCGTGTGATGTTGTGATCACTTCCTTGTGGAGATTTGATACGTAATCACCCCCATGATGGGATCTGTTGAGTAGTACCAGCGGGGGTGAGCCTATGGCAGCTTGCTGCCCCCTCAGCCTTCATCTCTCCCCACTGGGCGGCCTAGTCCTTCCTGTGCTTCCTGACGGCGCTTTTGCTGGTTCTGGATCCCCCAGCTGGCTCCTGTTCTTCTGATCTCTGGATCTTGGGACTTGAGCTAGCAGCTTACCTGCGGTCTTGCCTGCTGATCTTGAGATCTGTTGATCTTTACCACCTGTGAGCAATAGCCCTGCCGTCCAGCCTGCTGGTCTTGGGTTCCCCAGCCCTTTTGGCTACATGAATCTGGAGAAGCCTCTTTCATGCCCCACAGACTTGGAATGTTGCAGCCTCTGAAAACTGCAGAGCATTTCCTTGATATAAATCTCTTTCTCTCTCTATAAAAATTTATATGCTTTACTGGTTTTGCTTCTGTAGAGAACCCAGCCTAAGACACCCTCTCTGACTCTTTTAGATTACCAAAACCCATGGCCACAGAGTTGATTCCAACTTATAGCAACACTACAGAGTAGAACTGCCCCATAGAGTTTCCAAATTTATAATCTTTATGGGAGCAGACTGCCACATCCTTCTCATGAGGAGCCGCCGGTGGGTTCAAACCACCCTTTCAGTCAGCCGCTGAGCTTTTAACCACTGCGCCACTGGGACTCCTTTCTTTTAGACTAGGGACTGGTAAAATACACCTGTTTTCATAAAGTTTTGTTGGCACCAGCCATGCCCATTCATTTACACATTGCCTGGCTGCTCTCACCCTACACTGCTGAGTTTCTCAGTTGCTACAGAGCCTGTGTGGTGCACAAAGCCTACAATAATTACTGTTTGGCCTTTACAGAAAAAGTTTGCTGATCTTTAATTTAGATGGGTTCTTTTCCCAGGAATCCGGGCAGGCTGCTCATTTGCATGTTACATGTAAACGGTTTTTGTCTCAGTGTACCAGATGGGTCATGTGTTCATACAGGGAGAGGGATGTACCCAGTTTTCTGATTTTTTTTCTTTAATTCAACTTTTGCTTTATTCCTGGCCAGCTTTTCTCCTGAATTTGTTAGTAGGGTTGTTGGTAAATTTAGCGTTTAAATCAGTGGACCTGCCCTCTCATGGCAATAATCAAGAAATACAAAGATGGTGTTTAAAAGAATAGTAGTAACAGGTAGTATTAGTGCCAGGACCCAGGCCGTGAACTTTACCTGCTTCACATCAGTGCAGGTCTGTCCTTCATCCCCATTTTTCAAATGAGGAAGCTCATGCTGGGCCATGAGAAGTAATAGCTCAAGGTCTCCCAGCTTGGTAGGGGCAGAGCCAGGATTCTGACTCAGATGTCTTGACCGTGAGCCCAGTTTTAACCATTATGCATCAGGGCCTGTTGATTATTGGTGTGTTGCTGTGGTTTATTTTGGACCATGTATTTTTGAACATTAATTTCAAGCTTTTGTCTGAAAACCAAGATGTCATTTTAGTTGGCTTTTCTCCTCTGAATTTGTCCTTGTTTAATTATGAAAATGACTTGTGTGTTTAGTAAGATGCCATTTCCCAAACAACATACAGAATTCATTTTGTTGACAGGAAATAATTTCTTCTGTAATTTACATATGCTAATGGACGTATCGTTTGACATTTTGTTTTCTCCCAGCTCATTCTGGTTTCTAGACTGGGGATCCAAAAAAGGCTGGTTCTGCCCTCTGGGGGATGTACACCCATGATTAACCTAGTTGCAAACTAGCCGGTGGGCAAAGATGCCTAAGTATAGGTATTTGGGCTTTTCAATTTGTTTTATGTTTTATGGAAACTGATGTCAGGAAGGATGGTCTGTGTCCTGAAGGGTGCCTAATTTACTTCAGAAAATGAGTATTTATGTTGGAGTCCTGGGTGTGCTTTATGGTTTTGTTTGATGCATCTGTGAGGTGACAGTCTGATGAGCGTATTTTGTTTGGACCTGGTGCTTTCCTCCCTGCTGATCTTATTCCCAGAATTAAGATTCGAGTTATAATTGGTCCTTTGGCATCCTGTAGATGGTTCCAGCATGTTATAACAGCTTGTTATATATAGAAGGCTAGACCTTGAGGCCTCCCATGGAGAAGATGTTCCCTGTTCATCTTGTTTCGTTGTAGCAAAATTTGCTTAATCTGAAGGTGAAAAGAATTATTAGAAGATAGATGGCAGAACACTTTCTGACCCTCCAGCTTTCTAAATTTTAACCGTGGTCTGAAGAAATCATATTAGGGCAGAAATCTGGCCCATTTTCTCCTAAAAAGATCTGGAAACTTTTTCAAAAAATAGTAATATTCTTTGTTCCCAATGGGTGTATTGATGTCAGAGTTGTCAGGGGACAGGCACTTTGAATGTGTGTTGTTGCTGTGTGCTGTAAAGTCGATGCTGACTCACAGTAACCCTATAGGACAGAGTAGGACTGCCCCATAGGGTTTTCTAGGCTGTAATCTTTA
Organism: Elephas maximus indicus; assembly: GCF_024166365.1. Classification (NCBI taxonomy): domain Eukaryota; kingdom Metazoa; phylum Chordata; class Mammalia; order Proboscidea; family Elephantidae; genus Elephas; species Elephas maximus. The sequence continues at coordinate 71,308,734 of NC_064838.1, read as the reverse complement.
TGGGAGCAGATCGCCAGGTCTTTTCTCCTGTGGAATGGCCAGCGCGTTCGAAGTGCCCACCTTTCAGTTAGTAGTCAAGCACTTAACCATTGCACTACCAGGGTTCCTTTTCAAATGTATGGCTAGACCAAAAATAAAAAGGTGAGGGCAGTGAGAATGGGTGTTTGAGTATTTATTCCAACTTGTCTGAGTGCTCTGGGTCATGTCCCTGGACAAGGCCACGTTTCCTAGAACATCTTGCACTTGGCCCTCATGGTGCTCACCACAGTTGTAATTATTTACGTAATTATGCACTTAACGTCTGTCTCCAGTGCTTGGCTCTAAGCTCAGAGAAGACAAAACCTGTGTCCAATATCTTCCCCCTCGGATCTCAGAGCCCTCAGGACGTGAGACCGTCACTCAGGCAATGTTTGTGGACTGAATGTATCAGTGACTCAGTCAAGTCTTACCTCACCAAAAATATCAGGTTTCCTTAGAGGCTGAAACTACGCCTTCTCTCTCTCTCTTTTTTTTTTTTTTATATTTGTCCACATGTAACAACTGGCATAGTGGAGTCATTTTGTAAATACAAGTTAAATTGAATAGTTGAGTGATTTCTATGTGGTCAACTTATAATTTGGGTCTCTTCAGTATTATTCTGGGCAGGCTATAACCCTCAGACTCCATCCAGAACAAGGAGAGAGCTCAGCCAAAACCTGGGACCCTGGTCCCTTCGACATTCATTCATTCTGGAATTTGGGGGATGAGAAACGTAGAACCTGGGACCACCATCGCTGTGACACAGGGCTGATGTGGTGCCCTTTTCTCCAGAGGTGGAATTGGAGGATCTAGGGTAATTGTACACCATCACATGGTTGTTAAGAGCATGAATTTGTGAGTCAGACAGACTCTACTTCCTAACTGGGTGACCTTGGGCCAATTATTTAATCTAGCTGAGCTTCATTTTCCTCTTCTACAAAATAAGGGAAAAAAAAAGGAACCTACTTGCAGTTGTTGGGATTAGATTAGATATGTATGTAAAGAATAAGGAACCCTGGTGATGTAATCATTAAACACCTTGCTGCTAATCAGAACTTTGGCGGTTTGAACCCACCCAGTGGCTCTGTAGGGTAAAAGACCTGGCAGTCTGTTTCCGTAAAGATTACAGCCTAGGAAACCCTATGGGGCAGTTCTGCTTTGTCACACGGGGTCATTCTGAGTCAGAATCAGCTCTACTGCACACAACAACAGCAAAACATAAATGATGTCTCGTAGCATGTAAAAAAAAGCAATTACCAGGCATCTCTAAGGACAGGAGGTGTGGATACAAGTTCTAGTGTTTACTGGGTGTAGCCAAGTATAGGGAAGAATCTCTCAGTTGTAGACCTAGCAAAACTGTATGCTTTGCAGGGTGGATTTTTATTTTCTTTTGGTTTGGGCATTGGACAGACACTTCTCTGAAGTAGAGGAGCGAAAAGGGGCTTCTGAGCTGATGAAAAATTCAGAACTGGGTTTTTTTAACAAAAGAGATGACTTGTGCCTGATAGCTTTGCCACTCAAAGTGCCTTCCCTTACATGGACCAGCAGTGTTGGCATCACCTGGGAGCTTGTTAGAAAGGCGGACCTCGGGCCCCTCTCTGTTGTTGTTATTCATTGCCTTCACGTCGATTCTGACTCATGGCAACCCCATGTGTGCGGAGTGGAACTGCTCTATAGGGTTTTCGAGGCTGTGACCTTTTGGAAGCAGATCGCCAGGCCTGTCTCCTGAGGTGCTGCTGGGTGGATTCAAACCACTAACTTCTGTTAAGTAGTTGAGTGCTTAACCATTTCCACCACCCAGGGCCTCCTGGCTTCACCCTAGTCTTACTAAATTAGAATCTGGATTCTAACCATGTTCCTAGGTGATGTGGATATATGTGAATATTTGAGAAGGGTTAGCTTACAAAATTCATTTGTTCGGTGTCTTAATTCGCTTGCTAGTAAGCAACATTATTGGTGCTTATAGACTGTGTTGGTGAACAGAGTAGCCAAAAATCTTTTAAAAGTTAAACTTGATTGTTAAAATAAAGCATTTTACTGGATCACTGGGTTTTAAATGAATAGCGAACGGGAACCTTCTTTTCAGCCATGGCATATTGATATGTAGTCCATCATGTTCTTATTAAAAGTCAAGACTGCTATTTGTAAAGAGAACTGTACGATTCTCTACAGCCTGAAGGAAACGTTTTAGGTGATTTTGAACCAAAAAACAAAATCAGTTAATTTTAACCAACTGTCATATCATTCCACCCTCTTAGTATAAATCGTTCTTTTCATCATTAAACCTCTTCTTCTGAGATCGGTGGCAAAGTCCATGGTTTGTTCTACCTGGGAGGCAGTGGCATAGCACAGGCTCTGGAGTTTGAATCCCAGCTCCACCGTTTACTGTGTTACCTTGGGCAAGATATTGAGCCTGTCTCTGTTTGCTCATCTTTAAACTGGGGCTAATAGTAGTACTTACTAACGATGTTGTGGAAATTCAATGTAGGAATGTATATAAAATTCTTAGCCCCATCCTTGACACATGGTAAGTGCTCTGTAAGTATTAGCTGTTGATATCATTGGAGCCCTGGAGGCACAGTGGTTAAGAGCTATGGCTGCTAACGAAAAGGTCGGCAGTTCAAATCCACCAGCTGCTCCTTGGAAACCCTATGCGGCAGTTCTGCTTGTCCTGTGGGGTCACTATGGGTCAGAATCGACTCAATGGCAGTGGGTTTTTTTTTTAATTGATATCATTATCCTTATTCTCTTTGTCATCATGTTTGCCACTGTGTGTCCCTTTTTGATATCTCATGATGATCTATGTTTTCTGTAGAGCACGACAGATACACTCTTATTTCCATCTTTCCTAGATGGCCCTTCCTTCTTGTTGTTGTTTTCTGGAAAGGAAGTTTGTCCTAAGAGATTCAAATGTCCTTTGTTCTTCAGGGTTATCTTAATCCCATCAGCCTCTTTTATATTCCCTATATTTCAAACATATAAGATTTTAAATTGAAAAGTGCTTCAAAGATATACATTGCCCTGGGGTTAATGATGGTTTGGAATAAAGGATTTGGTTCCCTTTGAATCTGAACCACACTTGGGAAACTGACATCAGACTACACCTCATTTCCACTATTAAGCCTTTAGGGAGGCCAGGTGGAAAACACAAGTTGAGCAGAGGCTTGTGACATCGGTGTCCCATGTGGTTTAAGAGATGTAAAATGCATCAGGTGCAAAGAGCCTAGCAATGGACGGACATTTTCCAACTTTTAAAAACAATGAATTTTTTCAACATATGGGCTGGAATTTCCGTGGTGAGATTGAGGAAAACTTTTTTTTTCTTAAATTTAGCATTTTTTAAACTTTATTACTCTTTCCTGATGGAGACTTAATGACATTAGAGGATTATATTTCTGTTGGAAAGCTGCAATCTGGAATGGTTAACGGGAAACCCACACCTTCATGGGCAGACAGCACTACATCTTTGGCACAAGAACTTTCTGGGTTGTCAGTAAACTCAAGGGGTAGCCAAGCTTTGAGAAGAGGCTCAAAAGAAAATGTAAGATGATTAAATCTTTGTTAAATAGCATGACTCTTCACACAGAGTATGGAAGCCTGGATGCTAGAATTCAACTGCCTAAGTTCAAATTCAGTTTCTACCTTTTACTAAGCTGTATGGATTTGGGCAGGTTTCTCCCCTTGTCTGTGTTCAGGTTCTCACTTCTAAGACACGGGTTACCATAGTTCCCTCTTTAGAGAGTGGAGAGGATTGAATTAAATAATGTGTGGAAGCACTCAGCACAGTCCAGCAATAAATAGTAGCCATAATGGTAATGGTGAGGACATCCCGAAAATTCTCCTCTGCGTGTCAAAGTGAGCAAAATGGAAAAACTATTTGAATTAATAAATCTATATGAATCCCACTGTACCATCAGTGGAAGGAGGAATAGAACAGCTCTTTTTTTCCTTATCTGTGTTTTGCTGTGTTTGATTCAGTTATATTTTAGAAGTCGCAGTTGACTGTTATGTAATAATCTGTACCATAACTGTGTGTGACTGGATGTAGTTTTTTTTTTCCTTTTAATTAGTGCATTTACTTTATCTGTTTTTAAGCCTTTGTGGGTTACATTGAAGTGTCTTCCAGTGCCATCTGGGACTGCAGGTGGTGAGATGCTTGTTCCCCACCCCCCCGCCCCCCAGTTTGTACTCCCAGCCGTCATATTGCTAGAATGTGGGGAGCTGAATTATAGAATGAGACCCCTCCCCGCAAACACACACACTGGCAGGAAAATGCACTGTGTGTAATAAGGGGCTGATGGCAGTGGGTGGGTTTTTATAAAGACCCCTGTGATGATTGTAGCTGGGCTTGGTGTTCTAAGGTGGGAGACTGTTTTAACTTTTTGAAATTGATACGAATGAAATAAGATGATGGCAAGAGGTATTTTTGTGTTCAAATTTCCATTATTTGACAGTTGCAAAATACATATATGTAATGGCTGCATATGGAATCTATGCTTAAAATTTTGCATTTCTGAAGCAGCCTGGTAATGAAGTCAGTGTACCTGGTATTCCTACACTTGAGGCCCAGCCCTTGGAAACCTACGGAAGGAAATACAGTGGGCAGAAAGAGACAGCCTGTTCCCCACACACATTTATGTCACGCCCTTGCTTGTTAGCTGCCTCAAGTCAGTCCCCAAATCACGGCCACCCCATGCACAACAGGACCCAACAGTTGTGTTCCATAGGGTTTTCACTGGCTGATTTTTTTGGAAGTAGATTGCCAGGCCTTTATTCCTATAACCAATATTTATACTGTGGTTATTGGGTAACTAACCAGAAAAAAAAAACCATACAAACTGGTTCCAGTCGACTTGATTCTGACTCATAGCAACCCAACAGGACAGAGTAGAACTGCCCCGGAGAGTTTCTAAGGAGTGCCTAGTGGATTCAAACTGCCAGCCTTTTTGATTAGCAGCCATAGCACTTAACCACTGTGCCACCAGGGTTCCCTTTGGGTAACTAGGAGAGAGCAAATAAAATTTGGTAAGTGGGTATATAATCATATATGATATAAAAAGACATTGTTCAATGCAAAAAATACAGTCACTGCTCATGTGCCATTAGCACAAAGGAAAGGACTCAGTAGTTTCTGTTGAATGAAGATGTGGACTTGAAGCTTTTAATATTAATAGAAACTAGTGATGATGCTGAATTTCCAATGCCCTCTATTGTGCGTGTCTCTGTGCGTTACAACTGTAGGATGATTAGTTTGGGGGATAACTTGTGAAAGCACCAAATGATGTTTCTATTCCATGTCACAAACATCTGCAGCTTAGAAGAGTAAGGGCGAGTGGTAAACCTTCCGTTCTGAAACAGTTTGATGCTGCTGTTGCCTTCTGTTCTAGGTCTCATATATAGAGACTTAGAAAAAAGTAACTTTTTAGAGGTTTTTTTTTTTTTTCTCATTCCATTATCAACAGTGGAAAATATATGGAAGTATCAAGAGTCACCTTAGTCAGCTCTACTCTCACCATCCGGAGGGATCCCTGTTAACATACGGCTGTATTTTTTCTGGTTCACTTGCCTTGCATACATCTCTGTGGGAAACACCCCCTCCACCCACATGGAAATAGAACGTGTATGTATACATAGTTTGAACATAGTTGGAGTTGTGTTTTATATACTGGAAACACGTAAGTGCACTTAGACTCCATCCATGTAACTAAAACATTTCACAAAAAGAAAGTGAAATCCCTTTCATCACACCTGGTCTTTGCCTGACCCCTACCACTGCTAGATTTAAGCAGACTTTGTTGTGGTTCCTTCTCACTGTCCCAGGGAAAGGAAGATGCAAAGAGAAACAAGAGAGCTGGATTCTTGGCTTTTGAGCTTCCAAAAGTCCACGTCCTGAGAGGTTAAGAAATTTTTGGGTGTAAGTTTGATTTTGGCTTCCTAAACTGCTTTGACATCAAACGCTGCGTAAGGGGTGATTTTGTTAAAAGTGACATAGTTTCTTGTGTACCCCTCACCCCCTTTTACACTAAATTGGATAACACAGAAGCTTGCAGGTGTTTGGACTTTTTTCTAAGGGCATTGGAAAGCCCATGGAGGAATACTAGCTGGGGAACTGTAATCATATTTCTGCTTTTAAAAATTTACTTTGATATCAGGTGGAAGAGACCCAAATTGCAAGCTAGGTGACTGGTTCAGAAGCTTCTGTAGTAGTTCAGCAATGAAAGGTGTGATGAGAAGTGGGTCCATTCATGAGATTCCAGGAGGTAGTTTTGAGTTTAATGCAGACTTCCTTTGGGAAAGAAACGACAAATAACCTAAGGGCTGCTTACCCCACTGAGGTTTTTTTGAAATCACAAGTGACTTCTAGATGCATACTTGATAAGCTATCTTGGTGGACGTCACCTGACTATTCAAATGCCCTGGAGCCCAGCAATTTAGGATAATAGGAGGTTATATTTTTATAGTTACCTAGGCCAGGAGCCCTGGTGGTACAGTGGTCAAGTGCTTGGCTGCTAATTGGAAGGTCAATGGTTCGAACCCATCAATTGCTCTGTGGGAGAAAAGACCTGGCAATCCGCTCCCATAAAGATTACATCCTTAGAAACCCTATGGGGCAGTTCAACTCTGTCTGATAGGGTCTCTGTGAGTTAGAACTGACTTGATGGCAGTGGGTTTTTAGGCCAGGTCTATAACCTGTTTGCTCAGTTTTGGGCATTGTGATGTTTTCTCAGATGTTCCCTCTAGTAGTTCTGTCATTGGCTTACTTGTCAGAATTATACTTTCAGTCTCTTGAAAACTTGTGACAGTTAATGCCATCTGTCAAAGCTGTAGGCCTCTTCTTGGCCTTGCGTGACATCTACCAATACTCTAGTGATTCCTAAAATGTGATCATGGGAAGTTGAATGGGTAACAGTCACCGTAGTGGGATAGTAACCCCATGGAGGGCCAGGAAAGAGTTCAGTTACATCTATGGATTCAACTAGACTGCCCTATTCCTGAACTTTAAGCAGTGGTTCTCAAATGAGGAAGATTTGTCCCCCGGGAGACATTTGACAAGGTCTAGAGATGTGTTTGGTTGTCACTACTGGTGGGTGGGGAAGAGTACTGGATCCCACTTTGTGGAGGACAGGGATGCTGCTAAACACCCTGGAAAGCACAGGACAGGTCCCTGTAACAAAGAATTGTCTGGCCCCAAATGCCAAGAGTGGCAATGTTGAGAAACCTTGAATTAAAATAATATTTTATTTTTTTCCAGTGATGTAGAGTTATTTCCCTGTTACTCACTTTGAATGATTATGTATCCCACTTCCCTCTTGAAACATTTAAATAAAGGCAAGTGACAACATACTTTAGGGGTGAAAATAGATTTTCTTAAAAGAGCATTGAATTATTTACCCCTTCGTGTGCAGAGTTTAAAAATATTTAAATAATAACTTCATACTTGCGTATAGAAATAGTAATAAAACTCCTTTTAATTACTTCTTGCTTAGTTTTCATTTTAGACGACACGTATAGAAATAATTATTGAAGTTTGAAAGTAGATATTGCTCTGTTCATCTAACTAGTGTTTGATTCAGTTTTTTTTCCTCCCCTCTCAGTAGCTGAAGAAGGTAGGTTTCTAGATGTTTACACATAAATATTCCTGGAACATGTTTGAACTGGAGTGCTACATTGTCTAAACATGAAAACTTGGTCTAAAATATAGCCACTTTAGATGAAGGGGGAGAAAAGTTGGCATTTAGTGAAAATCATTTGAAAAATTGATTTTGGAGTCGAACGAAGCGTATTGAAGCATATTGTTGCTTTCACATATGTGATAAAGATTATCTCTTGGATTCTCTGAAAATCTGGTGGTGTTTTCTTCTTGCTGTTTGCAAGGACGGTATGCCTGGGATGCCTGCCTGCAGTGAGAAAGAGAAGGAAGCAAGGAATTTAATAGTCGACTGACTGATGAGCAGTGATTTAGTTTCATTGGTGGATATGGATTCTTAGTGGTTGAAAAAGTAGGCTTATTATTCACACACACGTGCCCCAATGTCCAGGAGAAGCTCTCAATGTAGATAGGTAACCAGCATCACAAGGTCCCTAGGTGGTACAAATGGTTTGCACTTGATTGGTAACTGAAAAGTTGGCAGTTTGAACTCACCCAGCAGTGCTGTGGAAGAAAAGACCTGGCAACATGCTTCCATAAGATTACAGCCAAGAAAACCCTGTGGAACGGCTCTACTCTACAACACAAGGTTGCCATGACTCAGAATTGACTTGACAGCACAAGTCAACCATCATCACAACGAGGGTGCTGGATATACCTGGGGCACTGGCTGCTGGGTCAGCATCCTCAGGCAAATGGAGACCGGGACTTTGGACCTGTAAGGAATATTGACTAAATTGGCTGCTTGGGCCTTACTTCCAGAGAGTGTTTGATCTGCTTTGGGTGTCCTTCAAGAGTATCCCCTGGACTACTAATTTGCTTTGTTGTTCTTGCGGGTGGTTGAACTGGCTAAAACCAAGGCTGCCTGGTTGTTAATGAGCCTGAATAAGCCTACCGTGTGGGGTTGCATGCCACCAGATTACTAGTGATTCTAGGAGAGCAGTGAGCAAAAAAGGCAGATAATGGTCCCTGGGTAAGCCTATATTGGCCTTAAAAAATTGTCATGGAATAAAAAATAGCAGAATTGTAAGAGGTACTGGGAACAAAGTGGGGCAGGAGATGGGGAGAGCAATTTGCAATCCCACTACCCTAAAACAGCTATTTTTATGTTTTATGTTTCCATCCAGGCTTTGACTATATACACACACACACACACAAAATCACACTAACAACATGCATATTCAAATTTGTATCCTGCTTATTTTACATACCTAGATTTCATAAATGTTTTCCATGTTAGTACAGAGTCATTGCTATGATAAGTAGTAAAAGCTGTGTTGTAGTTTGTATCAGTGCCTCTCAGACTCTAACTGCGTTCTCATCACCTAGGAGCATTGTTTCAATGTGATTCCAATTCACGAAGACCTGAGAATCTGCATTCCCAACAAGTTTCCAGGGGTGCTGATATGGCTGCTACATGACTAACATGTTGAATAGTAAGAGTTTAGATCAAGGTGTCTAGAGTGAGATATGTCTTTTAGGTTGTAGGAAAATAGTATTAGAATTTTGATTTCTGTTAATTTTTTTACAAAATTCTTTCAAAATGTTTACTTTTGTGAAGGCTTTATGAAAAGTCCTACCATTGCTTACACGGTGGTGGTGGAGGTGTCCTGTAGATTTGATTCTGACTCACAGTGACATAATTCATAAATATATAAATATGGATATAAAATGTCTTAAAAAAAAAACTGATACAGTATGCAAACAAAAAAGTTTGCAGACCACGAGTCTAAGCAGGGATCTTCAAGATTCTGTAGTCTCCAGTTTATCCTAAAGCAGAGATTGTTAAACATTTTCTGTATAGGACCAGATAGTGAATGTTTTTAGCTTTGTGGGCCATGTGTTTCGTTCCGTACGGCTCTACTCTGCCACTGTAGGTCAAAAGCTGACATAGACTGTACAAAAAGGAATGGGTAATGGTGTGTTTCAGTATAACTTTGTTTACAAAATTGGGCTGCAGGGGGGATTGGGCACATGAGCAATAGTCTGCTGATCCTGTTCTAAAGCCAGAGAACTGGGTACAGGAACAAAATGAAACATAAGTGCAATGTCGAGTTTCTGGAATGCTTTAATAATAGTAACAAGAACTGTGATACCAACCAGTACTTGCGTAATGTCATGTGCCAGATACTGTTGCAAGCACTTTACCTACATATTGACTCATTTGATCTTTGCTAGGTACAATAACTGTCCCCATTTGAGATGAGGAAAGGAGGCATAGAGAAGTAATGTGACATCCAGGGATTCAGACTCTTATAATCTGCCTCCAGAGGCCATGGTCCTGTGCACTTCGATGTACTTCCTTAAAGAAGACCATTTTCGTTTGCAAAGGCTCAAGTCTTATATAAGACTTTTTTTGTTTTGTTTTAACATCTGAAAAGAGAAATAAGATATTGTTGTTGCTGTTGTTAGGTGCTGCTGAGTCAGCTCCTACTCATAGCGACCCTGTGTACAACAGAACGAAACATAGCCTGGTCCTGCACCATCCTCACAATTGTTGCTGTGTTTGAGCCCATTGTTGCAACCACTGTGTCAGTCCATCTTGTCAAGGGTCTTCCTCTTTTTCGCTGACTCTCACTTTACTGAGCATGATGTCCTTCTCCATGGACTGGTCGCTCCTGATAACATGTCCAAAGTATGTGAGACGTAGTCTTGCCATCCATGCTTCTAAGGAGCATTTAGGCTGTCCCACTTTAAAGAGGTCTTTTGCAGCATATTTGTCCAATGCTGTATGTTGTTTGATTTCTTGACTGCTGCTTCTGTGGGCATTGATTGTGGATCCAAGTAAGATGAAATGAAATCCTTGAAAACTTCAGTCTTTTCTCCATTTATCATGATGTTGCTTATTGGACCTTAGGGTATAGTATATGTTCTATGGACACTTGAATGTGTATTATGCTGTTGTTAGGTGGAGTGTTCTATAGAAGTCTATTATGTCCTGTTGGTTGATGGTGTTGTTGAGAGTTTTTTTTTTTTTTTTTTTTTTAAACCTCTTGTTGTGATTCTGTCTAGTTTTTATCAATTGACGAGAGAGAGGTATTGAAGTCTTCAGCTATAATTGTGGATTTGTCTAGTTCTTTTTTCAGTTCTGTCAATTTTTACTTCACATGTTTTCTAGCTTTGCTATTTGGTGATGCACGTTCAGGATCACTATGTTTTCTTGTTGAATTGACCAGTTTATCATTACATAATGTCTCTCTCTTTCTCAGATGTTTATTTTATCCGATATTAGTACAGCATTTCTGCTTTCTTTTGGATTCGTATTTGCATGATGTATCACTTTTTATACTTTCGCTTTCAACTTGTCTATAGCGTTATATTTGAAGTGCGTTCATGAAGATAGCATAGAGCTGGGTTATGTTTTTTAGTTCACTCAGCCAACCGATTTTGCCATTGATATATTTGGATCATTTACATTTAATGGAATTATTGACATGGTAGTGCTTAAGTCCATCATTTTATTTTTTATTTTCTTTTTCTTATTCATTTGCTTTCTTTTTTTCCATCTTCCTGTGTGTTACTTGAACATTTTTAGCATTCTATTTTTATTTCTAATGTTTTTGAGTGTATCTCTTTTTATAGCTTGTTTAAGTGTTTAATGTACTATACATCTCATCAAAGTCTACTGATATTGTCATTTATTGGTTCAAGTGAAATGTAGAGACTTCACCTTCTTTTATGTCCCTTTGCCTCTATTTATGATTGTCTTAAATGTTTCCTTCACGTACATTTAGAAATACACCAGACAGTGTTACATTGTGTTTTCATTTGACCTTCAAAATTAATTTTGAAAGCTGAAAAGAAGGAAAATGATTTGTGTTTACCCATAGTTTTTACTCTTCACAGTGTATTTCTTCCTTCCAAAATCCCTACTTTTATATTTCTTTCTTGTTATGAGAACTTCTTTAGCCAGTCTTGTAGGGTATGTCAGCTGTTGACAAATTCTCTTAATTTTCCTTCATCTGAGAATATCTTCATTTCTGAAGGATAGTTTCACTGGATATAGAAGTCTGTGTTGACAGTTCTCTTCTTTCAACACTTGAAAAATGCTCCCCCCCTTCAGCTCCATGGTTTCTGATGAAAAATCCTCTGTCATTCATTTTCTTTTCCCCTGTAGGTAGGATGTCCTTTCTCCCACTGCTTTCAGGATTACTTTTTTTTTTTTCCTTTAATTTTCAGAAATTTAATGTTTTTGTATGGATTTGTTTTTGATTTATCCTATTCTGGGTTCACTCATCTTGAATTCTAAGTTTATATCTTTTGCCAAATTTGGAAAATTTTCAGTCATTTATTTCTTCAAGTAAGGTTTCAACGTTGTTCTCTTTTTTCCTCTTCTTCTAGACTCCAATGACACGATATTAGATCTTTCCTTATGGTGCCACAGGTTGCTGAGACTATGTCTCTATCTGTGTGTGTATATCTGTCTGTCTATCACCTATCTATCTAATTGGAGTTAAATTCATATAACATAAAATTAACCATTTTAAAGTAAGCCATTCAGTGACATTTAGTACAATCATAATGTTGTACAACCACCTCCCATATACAGTTCCAAACCATTTTTATCACTCCAAAATAAAACTCCATGCCCATTAAGCCGTTACTCCCCATTTCCCTTCCTTGCAGTCCCTGGCAACCACCACTCTGCTTTCTGTTTCTATGAATTAACTGTTCTGGATACTTTATATAAAGACAATCATATATGTGACCTTTGGTGCCTGGCTTCTTTCACTTAGTGTAATGTTTTAGAAGTTCATCCATGTTCTAGCATTTATCAGAACTTCATTCCTTTTTAAGACTAAGTAATCTTCCATTGTATGGATATACCCAATTTGTTTATTCATTCATCTGCTGATGGACATTTGGGTTGTTTCATTTTTTAACTTGTTCATGTTTTCCAGTCTATTTTCTCTCTGTTTCTTAGACTGGGTAATTTCTGATGTTCTATTTTCAACCTCGTTGAATCATCCCTCTGTCTCCTCCATTGTGATATTCAGTCCATCCATTGAGTTTTTTATTTTATTGGTTATATGTTTCGCTTCTAAACTTTCTGTTCATTTCTTCTTTATACCTACTGTTTGTTTGCTGATGATTTATTTTTTCATTTGTTTAAATGTGTTCATAATTGTTCATTTGAAGCATCTTAATAATGAGTGCTTTAAAATTCTTGTCAGGTAATTCTAACCTCTCTGTCATCTTGACGTTGGCATCTACTGATTGTCTTTTGTCATTCAAGTTGAGATTTTGGGGAGGGTCTTGGTATGATGAGTGATTTTTTAATTAAAATCAGGACATTTGGGGTATTATGAGACTTTGAATCTTATTTAAACCTTCTATTTTAGATGGCTTTTTCTGACACTGCTCTGGCAGGGGGCAGTGGGGAGTGCCACCTTGTTACTGCCAGGTGGGCGTAGAAGTCCAGGTACCCAGTCTTCCTCCATTCACCCTCAATGTCAAGAGTGAGTCCTTATTTACTATTGGGTAGGATAAGAGTTTTGGCTTCCCAGGTGGTTTCTAGAGGGGATTCGTTACAGCCCACTATGGATGAAAGTTCTGGATCCCTACTCAGTCTTCTGTGACACCACCCCAGTGAGGGGAAGGGAAGGTCGGGGTACCCCATTATAGTTTAGTAAGGTGGAATTCTAGGCTCCCCACTTGTCTATTGCAAGCTTGTATGGCGGTGGAACCATAGGTTTTTGGCGTCTCTCCCCACCCCCCTCCAACCCCATGGTGTCTGGCTAGACTAGAGTGGTTATTATCTAAAAGTTTTCTGTGTTCCTAAGTTGCCCCTTTCCTGGTCCTTTGGCAGAGAGAGCTGACTTTTGTTGGGCGGGTTTTCAGTCTGCATCCACTGGCATTTGTAGGTTGCTGATTTCTTCAGCTCCAACTCTGGAATATATGAGGCAAAAAGAAAATCCGCACAACTCACCTCCATGTTGAGGCCCTTCCCACGGTTCCTAGCTGGTCTGGCTGTCTTCATCTCTCCATTTTTCAGTCTTTTCGTTTGTTTTACATAAAATATCCAGGGTCTTAATTGTGCTCAATGAATAGGGAAATTTGAATAGGAACAGGGAAATATCCATTATCTGTTTTCCTGGAAGAGGATGTTATGCCCCTTTCCCTTTTATAGACACCATCCAGACATTGACTCAGCTGTATAATCAAGAACACAATGAGAGCTGCTGAGTTGGTATGAGGTATTTTTTAGTAGAATAGTTTTAAAGGATGTAATAATTACTAAGAAAACTAGCTATATACATTCATCCAGTTCCTTGCTTTCCAGCTCTTCTCAGAGACCCTGAGCTGGGAGGTCACCAATGGAAGAGTAGAGAGGGTGAAGTGCTGGGAAGTGAGTGACAAACCCCACCATCTGGCCTCCTGCCGCTAAGAGGGTCACATGGCACCAGCAAATTAGCTCTTCATCTCTGTGTTTGCTTGAGGTGCCAAATGCTATATTTAAGCCAAGAACTGATTTTGAAAATATTTTTCTACTTCTGTTTTGTCAAACGTGTTCCTCGGCGCATTATGTTAGGGCTTGTTCTGCTAAAGCCTAGCGGAGCCTTCTGCTTCATCAAGCTGATCTGGCTTGCACTACTCAAACATTAGACCCTGGTTTTGGAACAGAAGCCTCCTCCAGAGACAGTGTGACGTGTGATTTAATTTCCAGGCAGGTAATACCTACCCAATGAGACATGGAGCTTTTATTTTTTTCATTGTTATTCTTTTATCTATATGAGACTTCTTTTTTAGATATTTTCTGCTCAAGCTGGTTTCACTGCGTTTTCTCTTTCCAGAATCTTTCTAAGTATGGGGAGAAAGCAAATGTTAAGCTAGTCTTCTTTTATCAAGAAAAAGGAAGGAGAGTGTAACTGATTTATTTTCATAAATTGACTTTCCTTGAACTTTGCAGATACGATTGTGACTTCAGTATGTATGAACAGAGCCTACGTATTAAGGCTATAGATAATGTCAATGTCTAGGTTAGTCAACATAAAAGCACGTCATGCAAAATTTTGGTATCTGGATGAAGAGTGCGATTTTCTGCTAAGCTTGAATATTTTTAGTTTGTGGATGGAAAATGGTTGAAGCCTTTTCATTTTCTGTGAGTCTTTTGGAAAGAGGGCAAAATTGTCATAGTGCCTGTTTCTTTGACCATTGGCGGACTAATAGCTCATTAAAGGAAATCGATTGTTCCTGTGAGCAGTGGAGGGCTTGATCAGGATACGGGAGCTGCTGTGAGCATTGTTTGGTGTTGGTGCTTGAAGAAATCTTGTGCATTTAGGGCAACACATGCTTCATTGTTAGAGTATAGGATAGTAGCGTACATCAACGGAACAATTACCCAATTCACAGCAGCCACATTTAAGTTGTGTTTGACTTTGGGGAGCCTTTTATTACTTGGTTCTTTCATCTTCTCTTGTTCTCTATAAATGTATTGGTGCTTTATTCATAGCTTCACAAGTCAGCCTGTGCCACTCTGAAGACCTCATTATTATTATTTCCGCGTGGGAAAACCCTACATTGGTGCTCTCAACATGCCCTTTCTCACCTTGCTCTTTGTCATCCATTGTAGCCAGGCAGAAACTTTGGTCCCCCAATTCCTATCCCACTCTTTACATTTAATGTGTGTTTTTCAAACCAAATCTAAGTGACTTAATGATTTTTCTCAGGAATTGGTGTGAAGTGAAAAATGTGACTGAACCACAGTGAGAAACATCAAAGCCCAGGTCACTTGAAGTCCCCAGATCCTTTGAGGTGAATTTTCTACCCAGCTCATTTGAGTTCTCTTCCCTGTTCAGAGCAGGCAGAAACCGAATTTCAATTGGCAGGGCTGTGATTCTAAGAGGGTCTTAGAATTTTTTTTTTTTTTTACTTCCTTTTTTCCTTGATGTTCTCCTCTCCTGTCCCACCCTGTGCCTGGCTCAGAGTCTTATATTTCTTCTTTGAAGCTAAGGGTACTTTATCTTAGGGGACCCTGTGAGGCACTCTATAAACAGAAGGTTCTGTGTAAGTATTCTGACAATTACTGAAGCACTCTGAATTCAGGATCTGAGAAGTAGGCTAGGCTTAGAACCCTGATTGCACATAAGAATCACCAGGGAAGATAAAAATATTTGCATTTCCTAGTCCCTGCCCCTGCCTCCATTCTGATTTAATTGGTTTGAGATGGGAACCCAGGCATTGGTATTATTTTAGTTATGTCCCAGGTGATTCTAAGTTTAGCAAGGTTCAGACCTTCAATGTAACATCCAGTTAATCACTTAACTTCTAAGTAAGCCTGGTGGTCCCTGCCATTAGAGCCCTCCACATCCTAAGAACAGTGCCTTTGTGTTCTCACTGTAACTCTCAATTGTTGTCACTTAATCTTTTTTCTTTTAAATATAGGCTTATTGTAAAGCAGGAACTCTCAGTTGTGAGTTGGGATCTTCCTAGGGTGTGGGCTGGTCTCCAAATGCCTTGTAAAACTTGTTGCTGGGTGGAAACCCAAGATTCTGCTCAGCAGGACTCATCTCAGCCAATAAACAAGAGATGGAGGTGGGAGGTAGAAAGGCATCTTTATTTTGTTGTGCAAGGAAAGGAACGGTCAGGGCTGCTGCTGCCAACTGCTCAAAGAGGGCAAGGGGGGGGGGTTACTCTTAAGGGTTTACAAGCAGAAAATTCATACAAGTTACATCAGGAATATTCTTAATCATACTATGCAGGCGCAACGGAGTTTACATATAACTTCACACATTGTTTGTTCAGAACATGGTGGTTAAACTCCACTCAGAGATGGAGAAGTTACTATGTATGAAGTACTTAATGAGCTAAAAGGTTATCCTGAATGTCAGCATGGCCCCTAGACTGATTTCCGCCAATTTCCTCTAGTTTTGGGCAGCAGTTAAGGAGAGAGCATCAGGATTTTAATGTAAAGCTATGGGGGCGTGCCAAGTAAAGGAACCACGATTTTTTTTTTTAAATAATTTTTATTGTGCTTTAAGTGAAAGTTTACAAATCAGGCCAGTCTCTCGCATAAAAACTTATACACAACTTGCTACATATTCCCAATTACTCCCCACCCCCCACGAGACAGTGTGCTCCCTCCCTCCACTCTCTTTTCAAGTCCATTTCACCAGCTTCTAAGCCCCTCTACCCTCCCATCTCCCCTCCAGGCAGGAGATGCCAACATCGTCTCAAGCGTCCACCTGAACCAAGTAGCTCATGCCTCACCACCATCCCTCTCCAACCCATTGTCCAGTCCAATCCATGTCTGACGAGCTGGCTTCGGGGATGGAGGAACCATGATTTTAATGTAACGCTACGGGAAGCACCAAGCAAGCTGCTTGAGGCGGTGGAATTTTTCACAGCCTGGGGTTTCCACCCTGCAAAAAACTTATTTAAAGTCAGTATAATTATTTAAAGATACGCATCCCTCTTATAAAGACTGCTCTGAAATCAAGCAAAGAAAAAGATGTCATGAGTTCCCAGAAGTTTAGGTGTTGACATGTTGCAGTCTGTTCATCTGACAAGTATTTGACCCCTTCTGTATTTTCATAGAGGGCGCAGTGATAATACAGTGGTGGAATTCTTACCTTCCACGCAGGAAACACAGTTTCGGTTCCTGACCAATGCACCTCAAGCACAGCTACCACCCACCTGTCAGTGGTGGTTTGTGTGTTCCCATGATGCTGATCAGGTTTCGGCAGAGCTTCCAGACTTAACAAGTCAATGTTAAGAAGACAACGTAATAAAAATGGGCAAGTACAATTTGAGTAGGAACTTCATAAAAGACTGACCCACTGCTGTTGAGTTGATTCCAGCTCATAGAGACTGACCCTATGAGACAGAGTAGAACTGCTGCATCTTTTGCCTGCCAAGTGGCTGGTGGGTTTGAGCTGCTGATCTTTTGGTTCGCAGCTGAGTGCTGAACCACTGCGTCACCAGGGCTCGCTATGAGTTGGGATCAACCTGACAGACACCAACCAGTTACAAAAGGACTAGATACTTCCATAAGCACATGACAGGGTACTCAACATCATTAGTCATCAGGGGAATGTAAGTTAAAGTAACAAATAAACGATATTATATATATATATATATATATATATAGTGCATAAAATAAAAAATGAATACCAGATTCCCTGACTCGTGGCGTTGGCACTCTGCACTGTCCTGACAGCTCACACAAACCTAGAAATCCTGTCCTTTGCTTGCATACCCTCAGCCATGCAGTGTACCAAAAGCAGGAGTGGGTGTGTGAACGCAGTCTGGTAATAATCCATAGGTCTTGATTAGCTTGCAGTCTGACGGTATGGAAAGGCTGACCTGTTTAACATGTTTGTTTTATACATTAAGTCCTAATCATAAATCTTAAAAAAAAAAAAAAAAAAATTGCTTCCTTGTGGAACAAATAGATTTCAGTGGAAGATACTTTCAAAATGTGTTACTTTCAAGTCAGATGGTGGGAGGGAAGGCACTAACACTTACGGAGAATTATATTACGTATGCTCATATATTTCTCGTGACAGCCCTGGGAGGTAGGTAGTATCATGCCCATTTTACTGATGAGGAACCTGAGACCCAGAAAAACTAAAGCACTTGTCCAAGAACACAGAGGTGGCAATGGAAAGTCAGGATAGAAACAGGTCCACCTTGTTCTGGCTTGGCTGCCACTGGGGTTGTTTTAATTAGTAGTATATTGTCATACTTCATTCATTCATTCATTCAGTCATTAAGTCTATGTCAGCCTCTCTTCTAGGCTTGGAACCAGAGCTGTGCATAAGCCCGCTGGGGTCTCAGCTCTTATGAAGCATGACAGATAATAAACAAGAACGAGGAAATTAAGGTAATTCCAAAGAATGATTAACGGTTATGAACACAGTGAACCAAAACAACAGGATAGACACTGATGGGGGAGGGACTTCTTTAGATAGACTTGTCAGAGAAGACCTCTATTGAGCCAATGGCTATAATGTCTCAAACCTATGATTCCAGCTTCTTGGTCAGTAGCCCTATAATAAAAGATGTGTATGTATATTCATACAAAACAATTTCAGCAGTAATAGAACCACCTCTCCTATATATCCATACATGTGTATGTATGTATGTATGTGTGTGTATATATATATGTATATGTTGTTGTTGTTAGGTGCTATTGAGTCAGTTCCAACTCATAGTGACCCTGTGCAAAACAGAACGAAACACTGCCCGGTCCTGCGCCATCCTTAAAATCGTTCTTATGCTTGAGCTCATTGTTGTAGCCACTGTGTCAATCCACACCACCTCATTGAGGGTCTTCCCCTTTTCTGCTGACCCTGTACTTTGCCAGGCATGATGTCCTTCTCCAGGGAATGATCCCTCCTGACAACGTGTCCAAAATATGTAAGATGCAGTCTCACCATCCTTGCTTCTAAGGAGCATTCTCGCTGCACTTCTTCCAAGAGAGATTTGTTCTTTCTTCTGGCAGTCCATGGATATTCAATGTTCTTTGCCAACACCACAATTCAAAGGCATCAGTTCTTCTTCGGTCTTCCTTATTCATTGTCCAGCTTTCACATGCATACAATACAATTGGAAATACCATGGCTTGGGTCAGGCACACATTAGTCTTCAAGGTGACATCTTTGTTCTTCAACACTTTAAAGAGGTCCTTTGCAGCAGATTTACCCAATGCAATGAGTCTTTTGATTTCTTGACTGCTGCTTCTGTGGCTGTTGATTGTGGATCCAAGTAAAATGAAATCCTTGACAACTTCAATCTTTTCTACATTTATCATGATGTTGCTCTTTGATCCAGTTGTGAGGATTTTTATTTTCTTTATGTTGAGGTGCAATCCATACTGAAGGCTGTGGTCTTTGATCTTCATTAGTAAGTGCTTCATATCCTCTTCACTTTCGGCAAGCAAGATTGTATCATCTGCATAACGCAGGTTGTTAATGAGTCTTCCTCCAATCCTGATGCCCCGTTCCTCTTCATAGAGTCCAGCTTCTCGGGTTATTTGCTCAGCATACAGATTGAATAGGTATGGTGAAAGAATACAACCCTGACACACACCTTTCCTGCCTTTAAAGCAATCAGTGTCCCCTTGTTCTGTCTGAACAACTGCCTCTTGATCTATGTAAAGGTTCCTCATGAGCACAATTGAGTGTTCTGGAATTCCCATTCTTCGCAGTGTTATCCATAGTTTGTTATGATGCACACAGTCGAATGCCTTTGCATAGTCAATAAAACACAGGTAAACATCCTTCTGGTATTCTCTGCTTTCAGCCAGGATCCATCTGACATCTTCAATGATATCCCTGGTTCCACATCCTCTTCTGAAACCGGCCTGAATTTCTGGCAGTTCCCTGTCGATATACTGCTGCAGCCATTCGTTTCTGAATGATCTTCAGCAAAATTTTGCTTGCATGTGATATTAACAATATTGTTCTATAATTTCCACATCTGGTTGGATCACCTTTCTTGGGAATAGGCATAAACATGGATCTCTTCCAGTCAATTGGTCAGGTAGCTGTCTTCCATATTTCTTGGCATAAACGAGTGAGCACCCCCAGTGCTGCATCTGTTTGTTGAAACATCTCAATCGATATTCTGTCAATTCCTGGAGCTCTGTTTTTCGCCAGTGCCTTCAGAGCAGCTTGGAGTTCTTCCTTTAGTACCGTTGATTCCTGATCATATGCTACCTCTTGAAATGGTTGAACATCAACTAATTCTTTTTGGTATAATGACTCTGTGTATTCCTTCCGTCTTCTTTTGATACTTCCTATGTTGTTTAGTATTTTCCCCATGGAATCCTTCACTATTGCAACTTGAGGCTTGAATTTTTTTCTCATTTCTTTCAGCTTGAGAAACGTCAAGTGTGTTCTTCTGTTTTGATTTTCTATCTCCGCTTCTTTGCAGGTGTCATTATAATACTTTATTTTGTCTTTGAGAGCTACCCTTTGAAATCTTCTGTTCAATTCTTTTACTTCATCATTTCTTCCTTTTGCTTTAGCTGCTCGACGTTCACGGGCAAGTTTCAGTTTCCTCTGACATCCATCTTGGTCTTTTCTTTCTTTCCTGTCTTTTCAGTGGGCTCTTGCTTTCTTCATGTATGATGTCCTTGATGTCATTCCACAACTCGTCTGGTCCTCGGTCACTAGTGTTCTGTGTGTCAAATCTATTCTTGAGATGGTCTCTAAATTCAGGTGGGATATACTCAAAGTCATATTTTGGGTCTCGCGGACTTGCTCTGATTTTCTTCAGTTTTATCTTGAGCTTGCATAGGAGCAGTTGATGGTCTGTTCCACAGCTGGAGCCTGGCCTTGTTCTGACTGATGATATTGAGCTTTTCCATTGTCGCTTTCCACAGATATAGTCAATTTGATTACTGTGTGTTCCATCTGGTGAGGTCCATGTGTATAGTTGCCATTTATGTTGGTGAAAGAAGGCATTTGCAGTGAGAAGCCGTTGGTCTTGCAAAATTCTATCATTCAATCTCCGGCATCATTTCTATCACCAAGGCCATATTTTCCAACTACTGATCCTTCTTCTTTGTTTCCAACTTTTGCATTCCAATCACCAGTAATTATCAGTGCATACTGATTGCATGTTCGATCAATTTCAGACTGCAGCAGGTGATAAAAATTTTCTATTTCTTCACCTTTGGCCCTAGTGGTTGCTGTCTAAATTTGAATAATAGTCGTATTAACTGATCTTCCTTGTAGGCGTATGGATATTATCCTATCACTGACAGCATTGTACTTCCGGATAGATCTTGAAATGTTCTTTTTGACGATGAATGCAACACTGTTCCCCTTCAAGTTGTCATTCCCAGCATAGTAGACTATATGATTGTCCAATTCAAAATGGCCAATACCAGTCCATTTCAGCTCACTAATGTCTAGGATATCAATGTTTATGCGTTCCATTTCATTTTTGATGATTTCCAATTTTCCTAGATTTACTTCGTATATTCCAGGTTCTGATTATTAATCGATGTTTGCAGCTCTTTCTTCTCATTTGGAGTCATGCCACATCAGCAAAGGAAGGTCCCAAAGATTGACGCCATCGACATTATTAAGGGCCGACTCTACTTTGAGGAGGCAGCTCTTCTCCAGCTGTCTTTTGAGTGCCTTCCGACCTGGGGGGCTCATCTTCCAGCACTATATCAGACGATGTTCTGCTGCTATTCATAATGTTTTCACGGGCTAATGCTTTTCACAAGTAGACTGCCGGGTCCTTCTTCGTACTCTGTCTTAGCCTGGAAGCTCAGCTGAAACCTGTCCTCCATGGGTGACCCTGCTGGTATCTGAATACTGGTGGCATCGCAGCAACACTCGAGCCCCCACAGTACGACAAACTGACAGACACATATATGTATATGTATATGTATGTGTGTGTGTGTGTGTGTGTATATATATATATACACACTCTAGGGTGTAAAAGATAAAAGAAAGGCAATCCAATGTATATGTTCAGGAACAGTTAAGGAGCAACTGTTCCTTGTTGTGATTCGATCCATTTGTCTACCAACCTGGTGGAACTGCCCCATTAAGCATCATCACAGTGAGTGGGGAGAACTTGGGGCATTTAGTAGGGAGCTGCTAAGAATAGGGGTGCACAGTGCCCAGAGATTCGGAAGAAAACACACAACAACAAGGAATTCCCCTGCCCGAGATGCCAGTGATGTCCCTGCTGAGCAGCACTTGCTGTTGCAGGCAATAGGCTGAGGCTTGTGTCTGTTGAAGTCGCTTGTGTTGAAGGCCTGAGATTTGTTCAGCTAAGGCCTGAATTCTTTTGTCTTCAAATTTTATTTTGATCGTTCACATTCTATGACAAAGGCCAGGACTTTGACCTGATCTAGTTTATTACTTTCTGTGCTTTTCCTCCTGTTCTTTGCTATGTGAAATGACAAGACAGAAAACAGGTTTCTTGGGTTTGTTCTCCTCTCCTTGTATGTGAAACTCAAAAAGCTATGGCACTTGGGCTTGCTGGTTTACTCTCTAGGGAAATAATGGCCGTTAAGAGCAGTTCTGTCTGTGACCCAAGAGCCCATCAGAGGGGAAGCCAGGCTGGCAGATGTGATGTAGTTGCTTTGCATAAATCACCTTCCATTTTCGAGGTTGGCATCTGGCCAGTGAGTGCCCTAATTATTAAATGTCTTTTATAGCCCCATTATTTGTAATCACTTTTGAGTAGCAGCTGGATGACTACAGTGGGATGGAAAGAAAATAGCAGAGTGTGAAAATTGTAACCGTCCTGGAATTATCTGGGGAGGCAGCCTATGAAGTAAGAACTCCCTCCCTGAATATTCTTCAGCCATCTGTGTTATATGCTACACTCTCTAAAAACAAGGCTGTGGTCAGTCCACAGAAATGAATCTCTACAAAAATTCTAAACTTAATGGGTCTTCAGTGTGTAAAATAAATCGAAAACTCCGCACACAGCCACATCCACACAACAGATGCTCAGTACATATATAAAGATATAAAGCTAGTATATAGTCTCACTATATATTTTACGAGGAGCCTTGGTGGCACAATGATTAAGAACTTGGCTGCTAACCAAAAGGTCAGTGGTTCAAACCCACCAGTGGCTCTGAGGGAGGAAGAACCTAGCCATCTGCTGCTGTAAACATTACAGCCTAGAAAACCTATGGGGCAGTTCTTCTCTGTCCCGTAGGGTCCTATGAGTTGGAATGGATTTGATGGCACACAACAACTACTTATGTTTTTTAAAGTCTATTTTGGAATATTTTATTTAAAAAAAAAAACTGTACCGATAGTACAGAGAGTTCTTACATATCCTTTACCCAGTTTTTCCTATTCTTAACATCTTGCATAACCATGGTACATTTGTCAAAAGTAAGAAGTTAACTTTTGTACGTTATTATTAATGAAACTCCAAACTTTAACTGGGCTTTTGCCAGTTTTTCCTCCAGTGTTCCTTTTCCATTCTTTGAGCCGACGCAGAGTACACATTGCATAGTTGTCTCCCTCTAGCCTCCTCTGGGCTGTAACAGGTTCTTAAGTTTTCCTTTGATTTCCAGGACCTTGGTATTTTTTAAAAATATCTGTATGGTTTTAACAAAACAAAGTTTCACTCTTCATTGTCAGATACCTTCCTCAGAGGCACAAAGGTGAAGGGAGAGAGAGATGAATTTTGAAGTTAGAAGACCTGGGGTTCTAAACTTGCATCTCATCACTTCAGCACTGGAAGCCTGAATTTCTTCATCAGTTTTAAAGAGGGAAAAACGCCTCCTTTTCCCTGGGTTTTCTGAGGATTGAATGAGATAATGTTCACAGCATCAGAATTTCATCATTGAAGGGAAATGTGTATTTATAATGATAAGAGATTTTCTGTTCTGCATAAATTTTTTTTTTTTTTATAGTGATATAAACTGGAGATTGAGACCCGGGGATCATTCAATAAATTTCTCTGAAGATGACCCAGGGCTTAAAATATGTCAAACTCTTCTGCTTTCTATGGGGGTAGGGTCAGGGTATTTTTAACCTGTTGTGTTTCTTCTTGTGTGTTTTTTTTTGTGAAAGCCCCCTCAGAGCCGACAGATATGCTTACCACTGGCAATTTTAGAAAAATGCAGGAAGTTTTTGAGAGACACACAATCCTCTACAACAGGGGTCAGCAAACTATAGACTGCAGGCCAGATCCAGCCAGCTGCCTGTTTCTGTAAATAAAGGTTTATTGTAACACAGTCATACACAATTGTTTACATATTGTCTATAGCTGCATTCCTGCTTTAAAAAAGCCAAGTTAAGTAGTTGCAGCCTACATCTTTATGGACTATAAAGTTTAAAATATTTAGCATCTGTCCTTATAGAAAATATTTGCCAGCCTCTGCTCTAGAATCTCTCCCTGATACCTGAGATATTTTTCTTTCCATTCTTATTGGTCTGGAACCAGGGCAATTGCTTGTGACTCTTGTGTTTGGCTTTGAAACATATTTAAAGAGAGGTGCTGTGCCAAGAACAGACTCACAAGGATGCTCTGCTGTTGGGAAATGGTCTCACCAATTTCAAACCCATCAAATGATGTGGGTATCATTGGTGGTCTCTGTTCTCACAATCTAACAGAAGTTACAAGGATGCCCTTTATCACTGCTCTTATCCAACATTGTGCTGGAGGTCCCAGCCAGAGCAATTAGGTTAGACAAAGAAATAAAGGGCTTCCAGATTGGCAAGGAAAAAGTAAAATTATTTCTATTTGCAGACGATAATCTAACAGAAGTTAAAGCGGCATGCAAGTCTGTGAGACTTCCCAACATAGGTCAGAGCTTCTAGAGCTCAGGCCCCAGCCTACTGTTGTGCAAATGATATCGGACCACATAAGAATAGGGTTTGCCACCTAGATTATCCATGGCTGTCTGAGAAAATTAATTGTGGTGGGGCTGGGAGGGTAGGGGAACAGCTGCGTTAATTACTGTGGATGTTCAAGGCTATGGAATGCCGATGGATCTCAGTTTGTATTTGCATAAAAACGTTAAAAATATTTTATTTGCCAGCACAGTCCTGGGTGCTGGTTTCTGGGAGGGAACCTTGCTTGTCCCCAGGCTGAGTGTTCTCTGGAAGCTAGTACCATTCAGCTCATGGTTTCTTCATATGGTAGGCATTGAGAGGGCTACTGGGACAACTTACAATGTGGCAGTTTAGATGGGAAGTCGTCTGTTTTTGTGTTCAGACTCACAGGTGTTTTCCTAGTGGTATGATGAGTGTAACTTCTTTAGTAAAATAATATTTTTTATCTTTCTTTTATTTTGAAAAATTTCAAACCCATAGTAAAATTGAAAGAACACCATAACATATGCCCCCATCACCAAGTCACCAGCTGTTTATATCTTAACATACCACTCCATCTCTCTATATTTGCACATATTTCCATTTTGCCAAATTATCTGAAAGTAAGCTGTAGCTATCATGACACTTCATTCCAAATAAGCAAGCATTACCCCAAAACAAAGACACTTTTTGCATGCCATGATACCATTACCACATCTCAGTAACATCATCAAACTTCCAGTCTGTACTCAGCATTTTCCCAAATGAACCAAAATTGTATATAGTGTCGCTGTTGTTTTAATTCAGGATCCAGTCAAGCGTAGACATTACAGTGTGATAACACCTGTTGAGAAAACAATTTACTGAGCATTTAGTATGTGTTGGAGCCCTGGTGGCACAGTGGTTAACCATTCGGCTGCAAACCATAAGGTTGGCCGTTCGAGTCCACCACCTGCTCCTTGGAAACCCTATGGGGCAGTTCTACCCTGTCCTATAGGGTTGCTATGAGTTGGAATTGACTCAACAGCAATGGGTTAGTATGTACTAGACACTGTATTAATGCAGGACCATATTGAACTCACAGCAACCCTTTTGGGCAGATATTACCATTGTCCCCACATTTTAGATTAGGGAACTGATGCTCAGAGAGGTTCAGCAACTTGCCCAAGGCCACACAGCTGGTGAATGCTGAACAAATAAAATCTGTGTTGAGACCCAGTGCTCTTAACCAATGCCACTGATAGAAGTACACTCTGTAGGGATGTTTATCACATCAATAAGCTCCCCAAATACCAGTTGTGCTTTTGGAAGACTTTCCAAAGGCAGAAACTGTTTTAAAAACTGTTGCAAGTATATGAACTTGAATATAGAAAGAATATATGTTTTCTTTGTCTTTCTTTAAACTGTACTCCTAATTTGTACTTATCATCATTCTTACTATGAACCTATCACAGGGTCCCTCACTGTTCAAGAACACAGGTAGTTAGACTGACCTGGGAATGAGTCCCACCTCCGACCCTTACCAAATGGGCAGTGGGGCAGTATCTGAACTTTAGTATTCTCTAAAATGGGACTGGAAAAAAATCAACCTCATTGGGTTGGAGAGAGGATTCAAAAAGATGATGTCTATTAAGTGATTAGTTAGCACTGTGCCTGGCATGTGGAAACCTGTTGCCATTGAGTCAATTCCGACTCAAAGCGACCCTAGAGGACAGAGTAGAACTGCCCCGCTGGGTTTCCAAGGAGTGGCTGGTGGATTCAAACTGCCAACCTTTTGGTTAGCAACTTAACTACTGCACCACCAGGGCCCCAGTATATGGAAAGTGCTCGGTAAATTTTGGCTTTTCTCACTTGAATACAGCAGACCAGCTAAGCAGAGTTCTCGTAGATTCCAGTAGATTCTTTCCAAGAATTTAGTGTCTTCTTGACAGTCACAGACATGCATGTCTTCAGATTCCACTCAAGGTTCTGCGTGTAGAGACTTCTGACTTCAGCTTTTGGTGAAGTCAGACAGTTATTAATTTATTAGGGCTAGATATAAGCTCGGAAACCCTGCTGGCACGGTGGTTAAGAGCTACAGCTGCTAACCAAAAGGTCGGCAGTTTGAATCCACCAGGCCCTCCGAGAAAACCATGGGGCAGTTCTGCTCTGTCCTATAGAGTCACTACGGGTCGGAATCGACTCGAAAGTCCTGGGTTTCGGGTAGATGTAAGCTCACCTCAGCTGTTTTGCTTTGCCAATAGGTGGCCGTTGGCTTTCTGCTTCTCCTTTATTTGCCGATAGGTGACCGTTGGCTTTCTGCTTCTCCTTTATTTGCCAATAGGTGACCGTTGGCTTTCTGCTTCTCCTTTATTTGCCGATAGGTGACCGTTGTCTTTCTCCTTTACACTTTTCTGTACAGATGTTATTCTACTATCCTAGTTTAACTGGAACAAATACAAGAAACACAAAAATCTGTAAATAATGAAAAATAGAGATGGAATTGAAACCTAAGCTTATTTTTCTTTCCATATTTAATTCAAATTTTTTCTCACTTTGGGATGGAATGTGTTTTGAGAAGATTCACCAGGAGAAAAAGAACAGAGGAAAAAGCAGGTAGGAAATAATAGTAAAATAGATTTCCTGAAGTGCTAGCAAAGTGTTTCATGCTTGTCCATCTGGGGAGTTAAACCTAAATCGTAGTTTCTAGAGCTGCATGAGCGTCAGTAAATCTGTCCCGCAGCCTCTGGTTCACATCACAGACTCACCTCACTTTAAAAAAAATTTTTTAAAGGTTTTACAGAAGTATGACTGAGAGAACAATAGTCTCTGTGCTGCTCTTTGTTTTTGTCAGGTGCCGTTGAGTTGGTTCCGACTCATAGCGACAATATGAACAACAGAATGAAACGCTGCCTAGTCCTGTGCCATCCTCACAATCGTTGTTATGCTGGAGCCCATTGTTGCAGCCACTGTGTCAATCCATCTCATTGAAGGTCTTCTTCTTTTTTGATGATCCTCTGTTTTACCAAGCATGATGTGCTTCTCCAGGGACTGATCCCTCATGATAACAAATCCAAAGTACGTGAGACATAACTTCGCCATCCTTGCTTCTAAGGAGCATTCTGGCTGTACTTCTTCCAAGACAGATTTGTTTGTTCTTTTGGAAAAAAAAAAAAAAAAAACCCACTGCTGCCGAGTGGATTCCGACTCATAGTGACCCTGTAGCACAGAGTAGAACTGCTGCATAGAGTTTCCAAGGAGCACCTGGCGGATTCGAAGTGCTGACCTCTTGGTTAGCAGGTGTAGCATCTAATCACTACGCGACCAGGGTTTCCTTCTTTTGGCAGTCCATGGAATTTTCAGGATTCTTTGCCAACACCATAATTCAAAGGCATCAGTTCTTCTTTGGTCTTGCATGTTCATTGTCCAGCTTTCTCCTGAGTATAAGGTGATTGAAAACACCATGGCTTGGGTCATGGATTCAGTCTTTGCCTGTCATACCAGGTCCCACCTGCCTAGAGTCATGAGTGGTGCACTGCTACGAGCTCAGTATTGAGGAAGCAGCACAGGAGGTTTGCAGAAAAAGGGGAACGTTTGTGAGAAATAGGGAGGTGGGCTCATTCTCAGTGCCTATCCTGTGTATTGTCCTAGGGGGCACTGGGTGGCTTAGACCAGTGATTCTCTCATGTGTTAGAATCACCTGGAGGGCTTATTAAAACAGACTGCTGAGCTCCACCCTCAGAGTTTTTAATTCAGTAGGTCTGGGCGAAGCCTAGAGTAGCTGGGTGGCGCAAACAGGTAATGTGCTCGAAGTTGGAGTCCACTCAGAGGTGCCTTGGAAGAAAGGCCTTATGATCTACTTCTAAAAAAATGGGCCATTGGAAACTTTATGGAGCACAGTTCCATTCTGACACACATGGGATTGCTGTGAGTTGGAACTGACTTGAAGGCATCTGACTTTTTGTTTGTTTTCATTTATTCAGAGCTTGCTTTAACAAGGGAATCAGTCACCATCACCTGTGTTTTGAGAGACACAAAGACTGTCAGGGGACTAGGAAAGTTGTCTAGTAAAAACGGGAAGGCTTTTCAAGTATGGGAGCTCCTGGGTGTTGCAAATGGTTAATGTGTTCGACTGCTAACCGAAAGGTTGGAGGTTTGAGTCCACCCAAAGAAAGACCTAGCGATCTTCTTCTGAAAAATCAGCCCTTGAAAACCCTATGGAGCACAGTTCTACTCTGACTCACATGGAGTCACATGAGACAGAGTCGACTTGACAGCAATTGGGACTGAGGGTGAAGCCTAAGAATTTACAATTCAAACAAGTTTGAGGGTAATTTCATTGTTGGTCTAGGGACCATACTTTGAGAAGCACTGGCTTAGACTAACCTGGGAGACAACGAAAGTTCCTCATTTCTACCCCCAAGAATTGCTTTAGGAGAATTGCTCACCTGGAGTGCAGGGCCAACTAGACCAGGGGTCAGCAAAACACAGCCATTGGGCCCAATCTTCTGCCCGTTTTCGTAATTAAAATTTTATTGGAATACACCTTGTTTACGTGTTTACATGTTGCCTATGTTTCCACTGTTTTCCACTACAAGGGAGAGGTGAGGAGTTGGAGGAGACTGTATGTTCTCCCAAAGCTGAAAATATGTGCTATCTGGCCCTCGGCCCTTACACAAAAAGTTTATCTCAGCCAGTGCTTAATGTCGTTTGTAGGGAATGGAGGATGTTGGAAGTACTTCTGTAAGGAATCGGCAAATTGAGTGTTCCCAATTTGTGCTTTTATTAGATATGTGGTTTTGTTTCGTTTTCACCTAAATACATATGATAATGGAAACTAGTCGTTATTCCTCACCAGACCATTCCCCTGATGAATTTTCTCACTGGAACTAGCAGTTTCTCAAAATGAAGAGAAACATGATATTTCTATCTGTTGCTTTTTCCATCTCTAATACATTTTTTGCATTTGTTTGAGTTGTTGGTGGAAAAAAAAAATCACAAAATTAAGAGGGAAAAATCATTCTCACTGTAATGCATTGTCAGATGAGTGATGTTGAACTTCTTCCAGACTTTGGTAGAAACTGTTGCAACCTTTGTCGAAAACAATTTGTCAGTACTTATCAAGAACCTGTAAAATAATGCTCGTGCTCATTAATCTAGTAATTCCACTTCTAGGAAATTTCAGCAACAAATTATGTTTAAGGGTTTTCATTACAATGCTGTTAGAATAGTAAGTTTTTTTTTTTTTTCTTTTAAGGAGGTAGTCTCTATTAACATGAAACTGATAATACTGTAATGAACCCATATATCTATTTTCGAACCATTTAAAATGAAGCTGAATGTAGGGAAGCCGATGTAATCTTTTGGGGGGAAATTATTTCAAGAGCCTTAAACATTTTTATCCCAGATTTTCTTCTTCAAGGATCCCAAGAAAATAACCAGGAAGACAGATAGATTTTGGACAATGAGGATAATCACGGTGGAAGCAATTTCTATGCTTAATAGTTGGGAATAGTTAAATAGGTTGTGAGATAAAATGATATGTTACTTTTGAAAATGTTTCTGAACACTAGTAAAATATTGCCAATGCTTATGAATTATTCTTGAGAAAAGTTAGATATTTGATTCTACATACCTCGTATTTAGTAAGTATGTCATGAGACTGTTCTGCTGAAACCTGTTCATCATCACGTCAACCTAAATGTTGGAACCCATTTTTTTCTTCCTTTGCAGTTTTTTTTTTTTTTTTTTATTGCAGTTGGCGTCTTCCTGCATTACACTGGCAAACTCTATCAGTTCCAGCTTTAAATTCTATCCCCTATCCTCCCCCTCCTTCCCCTCTTACCAGGCAGGCACTTCAGGCCTCCTGTGATCAGCTCCACTGGTGTCTTCCCAACCCCCTCGCTTCTACTCTTGACCCCTGTAAACCATGCTCAGCACAGCTGCAAAATTAATCTCAAAATTTAGACCAGCTCTTTCCACCCCCATGATTGCAGTCCCTTCAGTGGATTCCTACTGCACTTAAAAGAAAATGCAAACTCCTTATCATGGCCTGTGAGACAGGGGCAGATTATCCAATCAGCAAGGTGCTTACTTACTAATCTGTAGTGAATAATTGCACACGGATTTCACCACATCCAAAGATAAAATAAAAAGATGTGGTGAAACCCATGTGAACTTATTCACTCTTTTCTATTTCAGAACCTTTGCAAAGCTGACTACCACCTTGTCACCCTCTAGCTCTCATCTAAACAATTGCCTCTGCCCAGAGGCTATCCCTCTCCATCCTACCTAAAACACACCTGTCACTCCCTGCTCTGGGGCTCTGTAGAGTCATTGCTGTATCCTCAGAGCTCACAGAGTATCTGGCTGTAGGAACTTAATAAATATTTAATGAGTGAGCGAATGAATCCCCCTAAATATATAAGTGTATTATAAATGTTGATCTATTTATATATGTCTGTGTATACACGGGTCACACAATACTGCAATGGATTGGATTTTGTCCCCCCAAGATACAGGTTGTAAATCCTAACCTAATACCATTTGGGAATGGGTTTTATTATGTTAACGAGGCAGTACTAGTGTAGGGTATATCTTAAATCAATCCCTTTTGAGATAAAAGAGCAGATTAAATGCAAGCAAGCAAGCAAGCAGAGATGGGGGAAGACAGGTGCCACGCTACATAAAGATCGCCAAGGAACCGAGAAACAGAAGGTGAGATGAGACAAGGACCTTCCCCCAGAGCTGACAGAGAGAGAAAGCCTTTCTCTAGGCTGGCACCCTGAATTGGAATTTTGAGCCTCCTAAACTGTGAGAAAATAAATTTGTTTGTTAAAGCTACCCACTTGTGGTATTCCTGCTATAGCAGCACTAGATAACTAAGACAAGTACCAAAATTTTTTAATCATGCCAAAGTGAAGTTATAGGTGATTTCAATTTTTTTTATTGTACTTTTGAGTATTTTTAATTTTTGTTTTACAATAAGAAAAATGTTAGGAAAAATGTATTAGATGTTCAACCATAAAGAGAAGTGACGTTCTGACACATGCTACGACATGGATGAACCTTGAAAACATTATGCTGAGTGAAGTAAATCAGACACAGAAGTACAAACATTTTATGATCCCACTTGCGTGAACTATCTAGAATAGGCAAGTGTGTAGAGACCAGAGTCCATCAGTGGTTACCAGAGTGGCTGGGAGGAGAGAAGCAAGAGTTAGTCCTTGGGGACCCTGAGTTTCCGCTAAAGATGGTGGAATAATTTGGAAAGAGTTGGTGGTAATGGCTGCAAACATGGTGACTGCAATTAATGTCACCAGTTGTACTTGTGAAAATGGTTAAAGGCAAATATTTTTTATGTGTATTTTACCAGATTAAAAAAAGGTGAAAAAATGTATTAGAAAGCAAAAAATAGCAAGCATCTTTTTGGATAAAGCTTATTTAAATATATTTCAGATTGTAAGTTTGAGAGACTAGTTAAACCAGTTAGACTAGTTAAACTATAAAACTAGTTCGTTTTGTATTTCAGTTTATAATTTGGGGTGTGTGTTTAAAACTTATCCTTTATGAATCTAAAGTGCTGACCTGACACACGTTTTTCTGCTGGAATAGCTCTGCTGCAGTATAAACCGTTTTTATTGCCTTAATAAATGTACCTTTCCTACAACAATAATCATCCCTTGAAGAAACTGTGCACTAAAACAGAATCGCTTAAAAGTATGATTAAAGATCCTTATGCAAGTTTTCCTTAGCACTGACAATTTGAAATACAATGATTTCTGAGTTCTGATTGTATCGAAGCTCTGTTCAGTGGCCTCCTGGATGTGGGTGCTCTGAAGCACGTTTGACACAGGCAGGGAGCTGAGTTTTGCCTTCTTGTTTAGAAACGAATGAGCTGAGTACTCAGAAGTGTTCTCTTTGAACACCTAGTTTTTTGACCATCAGATTTATTTCTGTAGACTCGCATTCTCCCTTAGTATCTATATCCTTGGAGATACAGATTAGAATAAGCAGAGTTCTCGCATAATCCATCACCTTGAACATGATGCTTCTGGTTGAGTCGGCAGAAAACTATCTGGCATGTGAGAGGAAAAGTGGAGAAACCACACAACTTGATTATGTTTAGGGAATCATTTCATGTTTACATAAAGATGAGAAAATTTTGCCACATATATAATTGATAAAGTATTTATATCCAGAATATATAAAGAACATCATCTTATCAAGAATAACAAGACAACCCATTTAAGCAAAGAGGCAAGTCATAGAAGAAGAAAACATAAAAGACAATTAAAAAAAAATATGATGGAAAGCGCAAGCTATTGGTGATCAGTAAGTATAAATTAATGTAACACCAGTATGCCATTTTATCTTTATTAGGTTGGGAAGAGCTTTAAAAGGTAGACTGTGCAGAAGAGTGTTAACACAGCGGGCCTGACTGCCGGTCTTTGAAAGTCCTGCTCACAAGATTGGCCCTTGGCTGACGTCAGGGAGTTTGGATTCCAGGAGGGTTTCCCCCATTCCCAGAACTGATAAGAGGGGCTCACTATGCAAACTGCAAGTAGTGTGTTTTATGCTTTTCTTCGGAGAGTGTGGAGTTCCGGTGCATGCCAGAAAGAGGCTGCCTACGTGACCAGACCCGTACAAACTCTGGGCCCTGAGTGTCTGATGAGCTTCCCTGGGCCATTTTTTGTTACAACTTCTTCCTGGGAAAACTAAGCTCCTCCTGTGACCCCTGTGGGGCAGACTCTCAGAGGCTTGTGCGTGGTCTTCTCTGGACTTCACCCCATGTGCCTTTTCCCTTTGCTGATTTTTCCTTTTATTGTGATAAATCATAGCTGTGAGTAAGGCTATGTGCCAAGTCCCGTGAGCCCCTTACAGTGAATCATCAAACCTGAGGATGGTCCTGCAGTGTCCCTGATGGCTCAGTGGTTAAGCGTTCGGCTGCTAACGAAAAAGGTCAGCAGTTCAAATCTACCAGTTGCTGCTTGGAAACCCTATGGGGCAGTTTTACTCTGTCCTATAGGGTCGCTACGAGTCAGAATCAACTCGACAGCAGTAGGTTTGGTTTTTTGGTTTTAGATAAGTTGAAGGAGCCCTGGTGTCACAGCGGTTAAGCACTTGGCTGCTAACCAGAACGTCGGTGGTTCTCACCCACCAGCGGCTTTGCAAGAGAAAGATGTGGAAATCTGCCTCTGTAAAGATTACAACCTTGGAAACCCTGTGGGCCAGTTCTACTCTGTCCTGTAGGGTCTTTAGGAGTCAGAATCAACAGCAGTGGGTTTTTATTTTTTTTTTTATATAAGTTGAAGATGCGTATGTCTACTTCTAGGTTTAAATAGTCTAGAGGAAAAATTGCACACACTTGTAAAAAGGGGGAAGGGGATCTTACAAAGACATTTATAGCAGTATTTGTAGTGGGAAAAAAACTGGAAATAGCTTATTTTCTAAGCGTGGTTAAATTTCTATAATATAATATGAATGAAAAAAGGAGGGGTACATTTTGTAAATTTAAGATACAGAATTCCAGATACCTAGATTAAAACGAACAAACACATTGCCATTGATCTGATTCTGACTCATAGGGACCCAACAGGACAGGGTAGAGCTGCCCCATAGGGTTTCCAAGGTTGTAATCTTTATGGAAATGGACTGCCACAACTTTCTCCCACGGAATGGCTGATGGGTTTGAACCACTGACCTTTTGGTTCGCAGCTGAGCACTTTAACCACTGTGCCACCAGGGCTCCTTTCTATATAGAGATAAAATATAAAAATATAAATTGAACTCTGTTCGCGTATGATGTGATCCTATATGTAGTGTGTCCACAGGAAAACTTCTAGAGCTAATAGAAGAATTTAGCAAAGTTGCAAGGTATAAGGTCAACAAACAAAAATCAGTTGGGCTTCTATACACCAGCAATGAAAAATCAGAAAGGGAAATTAGGGAAACAATCCCATTTACAATCGCATCTAAGGAATATGAAGGATTTATACAAAGAAAACTATAAAATACTGCTGAAAGAAATTAAAGATGACTTAAATAAATGGAAATTTGTCCCATGTTCATAGATTGGAAGACTTAATATTGCTGAGATGTCAATACTACCCAAAGCAATCTATAGATTCAATGTAATCTCAATCAAAATTCCAACAGCCTTCTTTACAAAAATAGAAAAACTAATCCTCAACTTTATATGGAATGGCAAGAGGCCCCAAATAGCTAAAACAGTGTTGAAAGAGAAAAACAAAGTAGGAGGACTCTCACTTCCTGATTTATAAAGCATACTTTGAAGATACAGTAGTCAAAACAGCCTGGTACTATGTAACAATAGACACATAGCCCATAGAATAGAATTGAGAGTCCAGAAATAAATCCACACATCTATGGTCAACTGATTTTTGACAAAGGTCCTAAGTCCATTCAAGGGGAAAGAAGAGCCTCTTCAATAAATGGGGCTGGAAAAATTGGATTTCCACATGCAGAAAAATGAAACAGAATCCATGCCTCACACCATACACAAAAACAAATTCAAAGTGGATTACCCTGTTGCCATCAAGCCGATTCCGTCTCATAGCGACCCTATAGGACAGAGTAGAACCGCCCCATAGGGCTTCCAAAGAGCACCTGGTGGATTCCAGCTGCTGACCTTTTGGTTAGCACCCATAGCTCTTAACCACTGCACCACCAGGGTTTCCCAAAATGGATTAAGGACCATTTTGTGGTTTCAGTTTTAAGGACCTTAATGTGAAAACTAAAACCATAAAATTCTTACAAGACCAAGCAGGGGCAACACTGTCAGGCTGAATTTTCAACAATGGATTATCTAATATAATAACAAAAACCCAAACAACAAAAGACAAAATAAATGAATGGGACCCCGTAAAAATTAAAAACTGTTGTTCATCAAAAGACTTTACCAAAAAAGTAAAAAGACAAGCTACCGACTGGGAGACTTATCTTCAGAGACATATATCTGATAAGAATCTAATAACTAAAATATATATAAAACTTTGACAACAACAAAAAGACAAATAGCCCAATCATAAAATGGGCAAAGGTCCAATCACAAAAGGACAAATATTATATGACTTCAGTTATATAAAAAGACAAGAAAAGTCAAATATATAGAGACCAAGGTTTATTAGTGGTTACCAGGGGTGGGAGGGAAGGGGAAAGGGGGGTTAATGGTGATGGATAAATTGCATTCAGGGTAGGGTTATATAGCCAGTTATTGTAATTGCTGTCAATAAGTTGTACACCTGTAAAAAATTGAAATGGAAAAACAAAATCAGTAGATTTAATAGGTAGAAACAGGGAGCTCCAGATTTTCTTTGAGCTCAGGAAGAAGGAACAATCTAAATAGTTCCTGCTGCCTTAGAAAAGCAAGTGTTCGAAGCATCGGTGTTGAATTAAAAATATATATATATATATATATATAAAATGAAGACAAATCCTGGGAAAAATTCTATGCCCCATTTGAATTATAAAATTGTCTTAAAATAAACTCCGAACTCTTCTTGAAAAAAGTTCCACATAATCCTGACCTATGTTCTTTTTCCCATTTACAAAACAAGTCCTGAATTTCAAAGAAGGTGAAGATGATACAACAGACCATCTCTCTTGCAATTTTAGTATTTCATTGGCTCACTGCCCTTGACAATTAGCAGATTTATAGAAGTGTTCCCTGGATAATTGGCAATTAATTTGAGATTAGATGCCCAAAATCACAGTATTCTTAATGGAATGCGAAGGTTGGGGCATTTCGCTCACAGGTGTCTGGCAACACAGACAGAGTAAATGTTAAGCGGCAGTATGGTTAACCCTGCCCTTTTACACATCCGCGGTAGAGAGGACTTCTGGTTTGAGGGTCGTAAACTGTAGCTAGCCTGGCTGGACTTAACGTAAAGCTCAAGAGTAGACAAAGAGTGTCTGTATCTTAAGAATGCTCTGCAATCTGCGTGCCCTGGTTTACCTTGACAGTTACCGTATGTGATCCACAAGGCTGTGTGAGCCTGGGGCATATTTAAACGATGGCTGCAACCATGAACTCAAGCATGACAAGGACTGTGAGGATGGCGCAAGACCGAGTGCTGTTTCCTTCTGTTGTGCATAGGATTGCTATGAGTCAGAACCGGCTGGACGGCACCTAACAACGACAACATGGCATTTTTGGACTGAAGAGATTATATGTCCAGAATCTTCTTCGGATTTTTTGCTGTGGACCCACAGACAACTTTGCTGCTCGTGACTCAAATAATAACTGTCACTGTCTTTTTTTTTTTTTTTTTTATTGTGGTATATATCTATGTAAGAAAACATTTGCCATTTTAACAGCCCTCACCTGTACAGGTTAGTGACATTATTTATGTTCATTGTGTTGTTCATCCATCACCCGTGTCTGTTCCCAGATTTTTCCTTCAGCAGCTTAGTATTCCCTAAGGAATGAGTCATCCTTTGCCTCTTCCTTCCACCCGCCCCTGGTAACGACTAACAAATGCTGGTCTCTGTACCCTTGCCTATTCTAGATACTTCATATAAGTGGAATCAGACAGTATTTGTCCTTTTGTGACTAACTTATTTCACTCAGCATGATGTTTTCTAGGTTCTTCATGATGTGGCGTGCATCAGGACTTCATTTCTCTCTATGGCTGAGTAATATCCCATTGCATGTATGTATCCCATTTTGTTGATTGATTCATCTGTTGATGGACATTTAGGTTGTTTCTACCTTTTGGCTATTATGAGTAGTGCCGCAAGGAACAGTGGTGTATCTGTTTGCCTCCCGACTTCCAATTCTTTCGGGTGTCTACTTACAAGTGGGATTGCTGAATCATATGGTAACTCTGTTTAACTTTTTGAAGAACTGCCAAGCTGTTTTCCAAGTGTCAGTGTCTTCTTAATGTCTAGAACTGTGGTCTCCTAAGAGGAATATAAAACCCTACATTTCTAGGCAATGAGAATGTTGTTGGTAAACATTGTTATCTTTTTAGTCAAATTCCAGAGTACCTTATACCCTACCCCTCATTTATCGACCATCTTGTGATCTGACATTTCACATTCACGACAACAGTAAAAAATCTACTATCTGACTATTTTGTACAGTAACCTTGTACATCTAGCAGTAATGAATGCTGAAGTCAAGGCAAGAGCAACACTGGCTGTGATGGTTAAGGTTATGTGTCACCTTGGCTGGGCCATGATTCTCAGTGATTTGGCAGTTACATAATGATGTGATTTGGCAGTTATGTAATGATGTAGTCATTCTCCATTTTCATGTAACACTGATTTTCACGTAACAACCTGGTCTTTGGAACCTGACCATGTCAATAAGTGAGGAGTGGGTGTACTTAGAGGTATAGTTAGCAGATCTGAGCATCATATATCAACGATGTACCAGTTGGTTTCGTTTTCAAATTTTAGCGTCAGCACTTTTCTCATCCATGAAAATATTATATACTAGGCATGCACTAGATGTTTGTTTCCAATTTACGTATCTCCACACATTTTTCGTACAAGTAGGTACTAGGTATATCTTTAATCTGCCTGTATTTTGCTCCTCACTATTTCTATGCCAGTAGGATAAATTTTGTGTTTACTCTTCTTCAAAATGTGCATTTTAAAAAAGAGTAAAAGACCATGTTTAGACTGATCTTAGTTCTGTTCCCACTCACTTCAACATTTGTATGTTCTACATAATGATATTAATGATAGTGTCCATTTTTCATTGAGTGCTTTCTCTTTGGCAAGCGTTGTCCCAAGCATGTCACATGTGTCATCTCATTTAATCCTCAGGACAATGCTGTGACACAGCTGCTATCATATCGGTGTTCCCTTTTCACAGATGAGAAAAGTGAGGTTCACAGATCCCATCTGTCTTAATTACCAAGACTTTATTTTTCTTTCAGCATTCTTTGTGGAAAATTAAGAACTAAGCAACTAGAACAGTGCCTGAAACATAGTAATCTCTCAATAATATATAAACTTTTGAAATCAACTTTACTGCAGTACAGTTTGCATATAAGAACATATACCTATTTCATGAAGACAGTTCCATATATTTGGGAGAAATCTTTGAACACTGTTAGCACTACCACAATCAAGGTATATTGGCATCTTCCTCAGAAAGTTTACCTGTGCTTTCCCCTTGCCCCTTTGAAAGCCTTTTGATTTTGAAGTTATTATAGATGCATAGGAAGCTATAAAAATAGTACAGAGAGGTCTCACGTTCCCTTAGTGCAGTTTCCACCAATGGTAACACCTTATATAATTATTGTCCAATTTCAAAACCCAGAAATCAACATTGGTACAATCCACAGATCTTATTTCTTGTGGCCCATTGCAGTTGGCCTCTGCTCACCCTCAGCCCTCAGCAGAACCCTGATCTGCTTTCTGAACTATAAGTAAGTTTAGTCTGTGTAAAAATGGTGCCATGGTGTCAGACCTCCTGGTCTAACTTCAGGGGAAGGAGAGAAAATCAAGATCAGCATCAGCCCATGGCTGATTCCTACACGGTGGGGGTCAGACTTACCTCCATTCTCTAACCTTTTTACCAGGTCTGACACCAGCTATCCTTCCTACAACACTCCTTACTTCTCTTCAGGGTTCGATAATTCATTGCAGTGGCCACACAGAACTCACCGGCCATATTCATGATTATAGACTTTATTAGAGAAGTAACAGGTTACAGTTCAGGATCAACTTAGAAGTAATAGGAACAGCTCAGGATATAGCTCTTCATTCAGGACAATTTTTTCCTCAGCCACGCTCTGAAGGAGGCCTCTCTCTTGGCCCTCGGCCTGCCCTCTGCCCTGCATGGCCAAGTGTTACAAAGCTCTTGAGCTCTGCCACTAGGTGCCTGGAGGCACCCCATCCCACCAGCAAGCTTCCTGCCTGAACGTACTCAGAAGTCTTGCTCTGTGTGTCAGCACACCCACTGTAGCCACCATGGGCTGGGAAGCGGACTGCTCAGTCTCGTGCAGTCTCCTGCTGGTCTCCTGGTTTTGCTGCCACCGTTTCACTGCTGCCGGACTCTGCTGTGCTTCCCACCGCTTTTCCCTGCTGCCACGCTGTTTTTCACTGTTTTCAGAGTTACAGCTCCTTCTCTCAGTCTCCTGAATCTAGGGAGCCTAGGAGGTTCTCAACGCAGGGACCCAGGGTCCAAAGGATGTGCTTACTCCCAGCTCTTCAACTTGATGGTAGTGAGGTTCCCCCAACCCTCTTTCTGGTATTGCTTTTTGTAAGCCTGGTGGGATGGCAAAACTGACCAATTCCCTACGAGGGTTCCATGTTATTATTTCCATGGTCCCACCCCCGCAAGGGTTCCATGTACCTTGATTGCATTAGCAAAACTGTCAAATTCGCTTTGTGGGCCACAAGCAATTTATTTGCATAATGCCACCCAATCATTTTGTGGGAGTCACAAGCCCATGGCTAGAAGGGCCATATTAACACAATTCACTGCACCACAGCCTGTCTTGTAACTTTATGTAAATGAAACCATACAGTACGTTCTCTTTTGTGTCTGGTTTCTTTTGGTCGGCATTATGTGTTTGAGATTTATCAGTATTATTGCGTGTGTTAATAGTTGGTTCCTTTTCACTGTTGTGTATCTTCCCACTGTTTCAATATACCACAGTTCCCTTACCCATTCACCTGTTGGATTGTTTCCAGATTTTGGGTATTATGAATAAAGTTGCTGTGAATATTCATCTTTGAGTCTTTTTGTGGCCGTATTTTTTTTTTTTAACATAAGCATTTGTTGTTGTTGTTGTTAGTTGCCATCAAGTTGATTCAGACTCATGGTGACTGCACGTGTGTAGAGGAGAATGGCTCTATAGGGTTTTCAAGGCTATGACCTTTTGGAAGCAGATCACCAGGCCTGTCTTCTGAGGTGCCACTGGGTGTTCAGACTGCCAACTTTTCAGCTAGTAGTCTTGTGCTTAGTGGTTTGTTGAGTCCAATTGTTTGGTCACTTGGTAAGTGAAGGTTTAACTCTGTAAGATACTGTTGTTTGTTTTCCCAGAAGGATGAAACATTTCATAGGGCCACTAGCAATTTATAAGATTTCATGCTGCTCTACAACCTTGCCAACACTTGATATTGTTGGTCTTTTTAACTTTTGCCATTCTAGGTGGTATGTACTGGAATCTCATTGTTTAATTTGCGTTTCTCTGATGACTAATGATATTGAACATCTTTTAATGTAATAGTCAATCATTTATATTTTTTGTAAATCGTCTATTCAAACTTTGTGCCCACTTTTTTGGGGGGAGGCTAACTGGGGGTGGGTGGGTATTTATCTTCATTCAAAAAGTATTT
The DNA here is from genome assembly GCF_024166365.1 of Elephas maximus indicus. Lineage (NCBI taxonomy): Eukaryota > Metazoa > Chordata > Mammalia > Proboscidea > Elephantidae > Elephas > Elephas maximus. The sequence continues at coordinate 71,267,511 of NC_064838.1, read as the reverse complement.
GACAAATAGTTGAATTTTTATTGATTGACTTAAGACCAACTTGAATATATGTATTTTCCTTCTGGCCACTTGAGACCTTAGATGTAATACAACTGAATTAAGATAGTTCAAACTGGGTTTCGTTAGTCTATTCTGTAATGAGCAGCTGTAGCAGGAAATCTTATTTTGAACATGATATTAAAACAAAGGTCAGTAGTTTCCTGCCCCGTGTAGGAATCAGCACCATCTTAACCATCACTGTCATCCTCACAATTTACCCTTTTTGACCAAGGGGAAGTTATCATCTGTCTTAGTCATCTAGTGCTGCTATAACAGAAATACCACAAGTGGATGGCTTTAACAGAGAAGTTTATGCTCTCACAGTCTAGTAGACTAGAAGTCCAAGTCTAGGGCATCAGCTCCACGGGAAGCCTTTCTCTCTCTGTAGGCCCTGGAGGAAGGTCCTTGTCATCAGTCTTACCCTGGTCAAGGAGCTTCTCAGGTGCAGAGACCCCGGGTCCAAAGGATGCACTGTGTTCCTGGTGCTGCTTTCTTGGTGGTCTGAGGTCCCCAACTCTCTACTCACTTCCCTTTCCTTCTATCTCTTGTAAGATAAAAGGTAGTACAGGCCATACCCCAGGGAAACTCTCTGTACATTGAATCAGGGATATGACCTGAGCAAGGGTGTTACATCCCACCCTAACCCTCTTCAACATTATCCAGTCTTGCCTGGTTAACCACAGGCAGAGATGAGGATTTACAACATATAGGAAAATTACATCAATCACAAAATGGAGGACTACCACACAATACTTGAAATCATGACCTAACCAAGTTGACACGTATTTTGGGGGGACAGTTCAACCTATGACATCATCTAAAAACATGGATTTTGTGAGTCATTTGGTTGCTGGATTGCTGCATTGTTTCTGTAAGGCTCGAAATGCTCTTACCTTATTTTTACCCTGTCTAAAAATGGAAGGACAGTCTTAGCCTTGCTATTCTTAGCTGTAGCTGAAGGGACTTTCTCCATTAAAAGTGAATGTTAGCTAGGTTGATCTACAAACCTTCTGTGGATCCTGTGGACTGTCATTTGTGTTTATGATTTAGAAGAAAAAAGGTTTGTTAGCTTCTTTCTATACACATTTTATAAGAATATAATGTTTTTACTTCTGTTAAGTATCCAAAAAACCAAACCTATTGCCATCGAGTCGAATTTCAACTCACAGCGACCCAATAGGACAGGGTAGAACTGCCCCATAAGGTTTCCAAGGCTGTAATCTTTATGGAAGCAGAGTACCACAACCCACCGACCTGTTGGTTAGCAAGCGAGCACTTAACTATTGCGCCACTGGGGATCCTTCTATTAAGTATTAAAAAACTAAAACCAGACCCGTTGCCATCGAGTCGATTCTGACTTATAGTGACCCTAGAGAGTTATAAAGAAGTAAACACGGACTCCCTCCTCCCAGATTACGATTGCTTAAAAAACAAGAATAAATAAAAAGCAACTTATATTGGTGTTTGAAAATTGATTCAGAATAAGATCTATAATCTCTATCTCTGTCTATCGATCTGTCTACATAATGAAGAGTAAAGTCTCCTCCCATATTTCCCAAGGCCAAACCCTTCTCCCTAAAAAGGAAATCACTGTTAAAATTTTCTTATGATTCCTTCCATTAATACACGGTCTTTCCACAAAGGATCAGACAGTATGAACTAGTCCATACATTTCCCACAATACCAGCACATCATATCTGCTTTATGCAGAGTGGTCATTCTATGGATGAACTATGCTTTTCTTTATTGATCCCTTTTGGCTGTTTCCAGGTTTTTTTTTTGTTTTGTTTTTATTTTTGTTCACTTGTTATAAAAATTCTGCAATAAACAATACTGGAGATTTTGGCAGACTTCTTTTTTTTTTTTTGGCAAGTATATCAATAGGGTAAATTCCTACCAACGAATCCCTGGTCTTAGAACACTTTATAATTTGATAGCTATTGCTAGACTATCCTCTTTAAGGTTCTAGCCATTTCCTCTCTCACTAATAGTGTGTGTGAGTGTCTATAGCACATATTTTAAATGTAACAGCCTAGTTTAAATTCTTTGTTATTTTAGCCATCTAGTGTTATGTGAGATTGGACCCTCAAGTTAATGCCATTTCAAGGTTGTTTTATCTTTATTACATCCCTGCTTGCTTCGTCCGCTGCAGAGGAAGACCTAAAGTCAGTGCTCAAAATGACTGAGGGTGGTTGACTTCATTTGCTTTGTGTGGCTTCCTGCACACTGCTCCCAGGCAGCCCAGTATCTAGGAAGCCCTATTGTTGACATGTTGTCTTTTATGTTTCCTGCAGGAGGCAGGCTGAACAAGGACCTACGACATTTTCTCAATCAACGCTTCCAGAAAGGATCTCCTGATCATGAGCTCCAGCAGACCATAAGGGATAACCTTTACCGCCATGCTGTGCCTTGTAAGTAGCCCGTCTTTGGCATCTCAGTGCTGGTTGGGTGTGGGAGAAGTCAGAAAAAGGAAGAGGCTCAACAGCTGGTTTGGGAGCACTTAACGACTTGATAAGTCTAGTGAATCATAATAGACTCTGGGACATACAGTACCTTCCTGGTGAATCACACGGACTTTTGAGCCTGCCTAGGGCTCAGACCCAGCTCTGCCACTTACCAGTTTGCAATGCTGGGCGGACTGTTTATCCTTTGAAAAACCCAGTTTCCACATAAACAAAAAGGCTATCATAATACTAACTTCACAGAACTGTAATGAGGAGTAAATGGGATGAGACACAGACATTTCGTAAGGTGCTGGCATGGGGTATTGGAGCTAAATGCGGCGGTCTGCTTCTGTAAAGATTTACAGCCTTGGCAACCCTGTGGGGCAGTTCTACCTGTCCTGTAGGTCCCTGTGAGTCAGAATCAACTCCACAGCTGTGGGTTTTTGGCATGGAGCAGTCCTCCAGAAATGCTGGCTGTCATTGTTATTAATGGAATGTCCAGGCCAGAGGGAGTCCCTGGGTAGCACAGTTAAGCACTTGACTACTAGCTGAAAGGTTGGCAGTTTAAACCCACCCAGAGGTACTTCAGAAGACAGGCCTGGTGATCTGCCTTTGAAAGGTCACAGCCTTGAAAACCCTGTGGAGTAGTTCTACTCTACACATGGGGTTGCCATGAGTCGGAATCAACTCAGCGGCAACTAACAACCACAACAACCAGGCTGGAAGCCTTCAGACTGTTCTCTGTGGACCAGTGGGTCCCTGATGGCCCCCTAGAGTTTTTGTGCAGAAGGAAGGATGGGGGGAGGAGGAGGAAGGGAAAGACATTCAGTTATTTAATTTCATTCAAAAATAAGGAGAAAAAGTGACTGTAATTTTATTACTTGGAAGTTTTCTTTTCTCCTCTCTATTACTCAGTTCATCAAAGTTTGAAATATTTCTTTGGAAATGTATACATATACATTTCAACCAAACCAAAAAACCAAACCCGGTGCCGTCAAGTTGATTCTGACTCATAGTGACCCTATAGGCCAGGGTAGAACTGCCCCATAGAGTTTCCAAGGAGCGCCTGGCAGATTCGAACTGCCGACCCTTTGGTTAGCAGTCGTAGCACTTAACCACTACGCCAGCAGGGTTTCCATATTTTAACCAGCAAAAGGTAAAAAGAACAATTTGAAGTACAAGGTACGTTGCTTATTCCTATGATTGGTTTGCTACAAATGATTTTCTTTATGAAAATTATATTTTGCAAGTGGTGTGCTAGAGTGCTAATGTATTCTGATACTACTGCAGTTTAATAAGCAGAATTAATCTAAGGCATACCATAGATTTACGAGGATTTAGAATCTAAGTCCAGACTGAGGCCCCTGGAGATCAGATTCTACAGTAGCCCTTACCCTCTGTTTTACTGATGAAGAAACTGAGGCTCAGAGAGAAGAGCTTTATTGCAGGACTCCCTCTTTCTGCTGAGTGGCAGAGCCACATTTGACAGATAAAACGATGTGATAATGTATTAATGTGAATTTATGGCCCTCAGCCTATAAATTATAATCCTAATAATGATTCTTTGTATTGACATTAATAGTAATTCCTAATTCTAATCAATTTGCGGGGCAGAGATTATCATTCGGTTTTTATAGGGCAAGAAACCAAGGCAATAAATTAAGTGAAAGAAAAGAAAAAGAAAACACACACACACACACAATGAAGCTAAAGATGACCAGGGCTTCAGGTCTCCTGATTCCATCATTGCCCTTCCTCTGCCATACTGCCACGCTTTAATCTTATAATAACCCTTTGATGTTGGGGTTTGTAGCATCCCTTGTACAGATGAGGAAACAGTCTTAGGAAGACCGAGTTCCAACAGGTAAGTGGCAGATCCAGGTGTCTTTTACTCCCAAGCCACCGAGGGCTGTTCCCATAGCTGTACCATAGCTGCCTCTGAAGTTACAGTACAGCAGGTCGAATGCAATTTTGCAGAATTCAGTAATTGCAGAATCATGATTGTTCTCTGTGTAATTTTTTCCCTACTTAGATTCCAATTTAAGAAATGGGGAAAAGCCATTGAGCACACCATTTCTTGACGCATCTGTGGTGTTACCATGGTTACGCTTCAGGATGCGTTCCCACTGATTTTTCCACTGATTCATTGGACCTGACTGTGAGCTAAATGGCTTGATTTTAAGCTTACCACTCTGTAGGAATGGGGCAAAAATGACCTAAGTCTTTTTAAAAAGCAGTGGAAAATCATGTTTTGTCTTTGCTTGTATACAGCTCTTGGCTATTAATATTTCATTTCTGTAAAATGAGTAAATCAGGAATTTGGAAAGGGGAAATTGTCTCCCTTCTGAAAGAGAAAACAGGTAACATTACATTTTACATTTCCTTCATAAAGTGTGAAGGAAATTCAGCAGCGGTCTGTTTCCGAGACTGGTGTAGTACGTATGTCTTTGAATGTGAGTAGACCAGGGGTGACTTGGGATTCTGTTATAAGCCTGGACTGTTCTGGGCACATTTGTGTTTATGTCGATACTTCAGCCCATGTGCCTGGTAAAGCAGAGCTCTGGACCAGCCTGTGGTGCTGATGAATTGGGAAGTCCTGGATTTGGAGAACGGATCTTCCTGACGGTGTTGTAGGGGTGCCGCAGGGAGACAAGCTCGCGTCATCCGTGTGTTCCAGAACTTCTGCTGCTGACGTTTTAGTGACTACAGTATTCTGAGAATGGATGACCTCATGAGCAGGTGCTCGCGAAGGGGGGTGGATTTTTTTCCTGTACATTTTCGGAGGCTTGTGTACTGTGGAAACTCTGGTGGCATAGTGGTCAAGTGCTACAGCTACTAACCAAAGGGTCGGCAGTTCGAATCCACCAGGCGCTCCTTGGAAACTCTATGGGGCAGTTCTACTCTGCCCTATAGGGTCTCTATGTGTCGGAATCAACTTGATGGCACTGGTTTTGTGTACCGTTAGAAAGAAATGAAAAAATGAGGCCTCTTTATCCTCAAGCCCTTTTTAGTGTCAGCATTAACGTGGTAGAGCTTTGTGTGGCTCATAGTGGACTTTATCATTTAAGATTCACTTGTATCCAAATTCCCTGAGAAAGGCAATGCGAGTAATAGCATCTCTATTTTATAGATAAGAAGCAATAAAATTAAACTTCCTCAAAGTCATACCACTTCTAAATGCCACATTACTCCTCATCCAGTGCTATTTTAATTTTTTTGTATTTTTAAAGTTCTTTAAACAGCATAATTGAGATAAAATCCGTATGCTATACAATTCTCCTATTTAAAGTGTTCATCCACTGCTATTTCTGCTAGCTATTATTATTCTCCTTTTTTTTCCTTTATTCAAAAACTTATTATTTCCACAGTATGAAAAAGGTCATTTTCATTAGAAGTTAATTATATATACTATCAGAAATCACCACCCCAAAAAATTGCTGACAGAAAGGAGAACTAGATGCAGAATGAGTCAGAAGCCCTAGTTGAAAGTGTCAGCACGTTCTATGAGCTGTATGGCCTGGAGCATCACTTAACCTTGCTGGGTCTCAGTTTACTGTTCAGTAAAATGGAAATAGTAATTCTACCTCACTCATTGTCCCACCAAATACTCACAGCAACCCCATGAGATGGGTCTCATGAAAGGAAGCAGAAGCTAGAGAGGTTAAATAGCTTCCCTCAGGTGACACAGCTAATGAGTAGCACCTGCATGGTGAAACCAGTTGGATGTAATGAATGATATCATGATTGGAGTAATAAAGAAGTGGTTGTTGAATTTATGGTATTAACTCTAAAATCATGGCGCTTTATGTCCTGAGAGTGGGGGCAATGTAAGCCATCATACCTTAAAAAAAGTATCTTCCGTCTGACTTACAAGTGGTATGTACTCACTGATACACAGAATAGAATCTTAGTAAATGCTTAATGATCATTCAATTATTTTTAAATCAATGCATAATTCTTGTTATGGAATGAATCGTGTCCCCCAAAAATATATGTTGTAAGTTCTAAATTCTACACCTGTGGTTATGATCTCATTTGGGAATGGATTTTCTTTGTTATAGTAATGAGGCAGTATTAGTGTAGGGTGTATCTTAAGTCAATCTCTTTTAAGATATAAAAAAGCAGATTAAGCGAGCAAGCAAGCACAGAGGGGAAGATACACACCACATGATCGCCAAGGAACTAGGAACAGAAGCAGAAGAGAGACAAGAGAGAGAGCCTTCCCCTAGAGCTGGCACCCTGAGTTCAGACTTCTAACCTCTTCTAATCAGTTTACTGTGAGAAAATAAATTTTTGATCATTAAAGCTGCCTACTTGTGGTATTTCTGTTATAGTAGTACTAGATAGCTAAGACAATTGTCTTATGATATCTAAGTTTATCTTATTTTTTATTAGACCTCTTCTTAGTGTTCCTGTGGAAAACCCCTTTTAAATGAACAGATTTGAAATGTGTGTGAAGGTCATCAGTGTTGCTCACTTCCCACATTCCTGAGTACCATCTGGATAATACTGTCTCCATCAGCTCAAATGCTGTTCACATGCCCCATTCCACCTCCATGCTTCAGCCATACACCTTCATTCCATTCCTAAACACACACGTGCCTTCTTGTCACTGGGTGCACATTATTTCCTCCTCCTATTTCCCTAGCTTTTCATCTGACCATTTCTCAAACTTCTTTCAAGTGTTGGCCTATCTGTCACTTCTTTCACGAAGCCCACCATGTCTCCATGGACTGGACCTGTTGGCTTCTTGCTGCCCTCACAGCCACCCTCTATAGCCTTCTTCAAGCACTTACCACACCTGATTGTAGTTGCATGCTGTGTGTCCGTCTATCCTACTAGAATTGAAGTTTTCTGAGGTAGGGTGCCTTAGTTACCAGCCTACACCCAGCTTGTTGTTGTTAGGTGCTTTCAAGTTGGAACCAGTTTATAGGGATCTTACTTACTACAGAATGAAACACTGTCTGCTCCTATGCCATCTTCATGATTGTTAGTATGTTTGAATCCATCGTTGTGGACTGTTGTGTCAGTCCATCTTATTGAGGGTTTCCCTCACTTTCTGTGACCCTCTACTTTGCCAAACATGATGTCCTTTTGTAGGGACTAGTCTTTGCACAGGACCAGGCAGTGTTTTGTTCTGTTGAGCATAGGGTCGCTATGATTTGGAAGCGACTCAACGGCACCTAACAACAACAAGTCTTTGCTGATGACTTCTACAAAGTATTGAATGGAAACCTTATGGATAGCAACAGCACCTCCCTAGCTTCGTGCTTGGACTGTAGAAACATGGGGTAAATATTTTTTAAATGAATGAATGAATAACAGAAGTAAAGGATGCTTTTTATTTTTATCATTTTTTTCTTGGTTACTTAGCATTTGGGAGAAGCAGCAGAGCTGCTTTTGCCATAACGCTCTCAGAATAAAAGGCAGCGGGGAAGAATGAGCTCTGAAAAGGGTCATAGATGACTGACAAAGTTTCACTGATTACTTGCCTAGTAACCAAAGCCCAGAGGGAAAAAGAAAGGCTTCAAACCGGTTTTTTCCGATTCAGTCATGGCAATGGAAGTCACACTGAACAAACCAAATTTTTAGAACTTGGTGAACCATAATCTGAATGAGAAAAATTATGGGTCAAAGCCCGGCTAGCAACTTAATCTCCTTATTAGAAAACAAGGGCAGAGTATGCATTGCATAGCAACCAAATCTCTTGCCCTTCGGATTTTGTACAGTCAGAAACAGGGACCCCCTGCTCAAAGATGGCGGCCGACCGTGCCACTTTGAATGTGTGTCACTCTCCCCAGTTGCGGCAATAATCCAATCTCATGGATCAGGCTCCTGAAAGGGCTCACTATGCCTCTTCTGAATCTCCCATTTCAGGGGTTTGACCCATAATTTTTCCCATCCCAGTTGTGGTTTCAGATCACCTAAATTTAAAAAATTCAGATCTTTTCCAGTTTTGCTTTGTCAGCCATGACTGAACCAGTTTGAACCAGTTAGAAGCCCTGATAAAAAGTCAAGGCTCCAGTGAGCTTGGAGCTCCAGTGCCCATTCACAGCACCTCCTAATTGCCATCTAGATATTGCTGTACCTCCTATATTGATAGCCATCCTGCTTTATGACTTCTTGTCCTAGCTGATGTGACAACATCAGAGATTCTTGCTTTGGAATGGCTGCTTTTCCTGTGAAGATAAATGTGTTACCTGACAGGGCTTGTCATTTATTATACTGCTGCTGTCACAATGAGATACAGCTCATCCAGTCCTACTGGTTCTCTAGAATGCTGAACAGCACCCCTCCCACTCCTTCTCACTTCTCTGGGCTCAACTCTAAGGAACTCGCCTTTCTTTTCAAGCAAAGATCACCTGAAAGAGGGAAAGGGTAAGTCGGTTTTGTTCGTAGCTTAACACTTTGTTTATCAAGGCCCTTCCTGATGCTGAGACCATTGTAACAGGTATAAGAACCATTGATTGTTGACTGAAAGGAGTTTATAAAGGGACTAAAAATATTTGATCTAAGACAGTTTTTGACTGGTAAACATAAGTGATTCTGTAGTCTTTATCTGTAGAGGTGCCATATTCAAACAAGCAAGTTAGCACCTGATACCAGTTGGCATTGTTTATTATTTGAAAGTAAATGTGGCATCAGGGACATAAATTGCTTGGTAGTCTTTGAACCTGTTAGTTTCTCTGAAGCATAGTTAGTTCCAGAACTACTTGCCTAGAATCAGTGCATTCTGCCGTGGTATTTAACAATTAGAGCTGGTGACATGAACTAGACCTCTTTATCATTGAGAGGCCAGGGTAAAGAACTGGATGTTGGTTGGAAAATAGCTTCTCTCCTGGTGTGTGCATTCCTGCATTCAGGTTGTGTTGTATACTAGTAGAGGGCTTCAAGCTATAATTCATGAACAAGACCATTCTACAAGCATCCGCAGGCCTGACCAGGAAAAAGGTCACTGGAAACTTTCTCACTATTGAGAGTGCCCTCGTACTCTAAGCCAAGGTAAGTGCTGTTTAAAGGATTGTTTTACCCTTTACAAGTCCTAACCCGTTGCTGTAGAGTCGATTCTGATTCCTAATGACCCTGTAGGACAGAGTAGAACTGCCCCATAGGGTTTCCAAGGCTGTAACCTTTATGGAAGCAGACTGCTACATCTTTCTCCCGTGGTGCAGCTGGTGGGTTCAAACTGCCAACCGTTCAGTTAGCAGCTGAGTGCTTTAACCACTGTGCCTCCAGAGCTCCTTTTATGAGGCCTATCCTGTGGCAAAATTTGTGACTAGTAACAATAGTAATAGTGTTCACTTTTGGGGATTCCTGTTATGTACCAGGTACTCTGCCATGATACTTATATATCATCTCTAACTCTGGCTTTTTCACATAGACTATGGAGCATTTCAATTCAGGCCCTGCCTGTTTTTTATAATTCAGTCAGTATTTGTCTTTATTACTTTTCTATCAGTTCTCAAATTTTTTTCTCTCCTTCCCTTCTACCTATCATTTTTAGATTTTTCCATGTGTTCCTTGCTGGTGAGGACCTCCCCACTATGGGACTTCAGTGTTCTGAGAAGCCCTCCCACCCTTTGACCCACCCCTTAATACCTACAGCTAACCTTTCCTTTCTTTTCCATCAACCTTACTTGTTCTGCATTGGCTTCCTGTTGGGACTGTCCTCTAGGAAGCCAAGAATTAAGACAAAAGAGTAAATGGTTTATACTGTGGTATAGAGTTCCCCATCCTACATAATATGTATATTTTACTAAATGATTTTAAATGTGTTCCAGTTTAATATACTATTTATATTATATTGTATTGTATTATTATAATATATTTTATATATTATATGATATTATATATAAAATGGAATGTTCTGGCAACAAAGCAGATCATGAGTAGAGACGATTTATTATGGGTTTAATTTGCTTTTGTGTTTTTATAATGCTTAGCACAGTGCTATACATGTAGAAAATACTCCATAAACACAAGATTGCCTGGGTCACAGGGATTTTCTCCTCTGCTCACCATGTCACTTCTCATACGTGGTTTCTTATTTTACCATGTATTGGGTGAGATTGATTTGTGTTTCACAGAGTGACATAATGGTCCAGCATGGAGTTTTGTGCCAAAATTAAAGTCATCACATTAGAAAAAAATAATTTTAGTTCAGGTATAATTTAGAGTTATAATCTGGGCTCAGGTAATCATAACCGAGTTTTTATCCACATGAATGTCTGGTGGGCCATTGAAAGATTGTAGGAAAGTGGGACGATTTTTAATCTGGACTTTCCCTCTCACTGAAGAAATTTCTGAGTCTCTGGCACCACCTGATAAATGCCAGAAGCACCCCCCATCTTCTAGACAACCCAAAACACCTTACGTCTCCTTGCCAGAGGAGAAGAGAATCATGCCATCAGTGAGTCTGTGAGAAGGACCTGCACATTTCTGAATTTTGACAATTCTTCCTCTTCCTGGGCCTCTGCCGACTCCCAAAGAGGCATGCTTTTACTGGTCCTGCAAGCTGTCAGCTTTATTTGGGTCAGGTCCTACGGGAAAAACTTACAGTTTCCAGATCTGCCTGGGAGTGGGTGATAAGTTTAATTTTGAGATGATTTGTTAACAAGCCTTTTGATGCCATTCGTTACAAAGCATTTTTTGTTCTAGTTCATGTCAGTGACTTCTGTTGACACTCTGCTTTCTTATTTTCCTCTTTGTTTTCCATGTAGTGTATTTTATCTTTTTTTTTCTCCTTAGAGGTTAGTTAGACTGATTTTGTTTTGTTTATTAAGCTGCAGAGTCTGCTCTGGAATTCTCAGTTCTACACCAGATGGCCAGTGGTCATTGTCTTGGTCATCTAGTGCAGCGATAACAGAAATACCATAAGTATATGGCTTTAACAAAGAGAAATTTATTTTCTCACACTCTAGTAAGCTAGAAGTCCAAATTCAGGGTGTCAGCTCCAGGGGAAGGCTTCCTCTCTCTGTCGGCTCTGGAGGAAGGTCCTTCTCATCAATCTTCCCCTGGACTAGGAGCTTCTCCATGCAGGAACCCTGGGTTCAAAGGATGCACTCTGCCCACGGTACTGCTTTCTTGGTAGTACGAGGTCCCCCCGTCTCTCTGCTTGCTTCTCTCTTTTATATCTCAAAAGACATTGGCTTAAGACACTATCTAATCTTGTAGGTCTCATCAGTATAACTGCCACTAATCCATCCCATTACATCATAGTGATAGGATTTACGACACACCGGGAAATCACATCAGATGACAAAATGGTAGACAGTCATACAATACTGGGAATCATGACCTAGCCAAGTTGACAAATAGTTTGGAGGGGCACAATTCAATCCATGATATTCCACCCTTTGGTCCCCCCAAAATCATATCCTTGCAACATGCAAAATATATTCACCCTATCATAGCAAAACTCTTAACTCCAAGTCCAAAATCCAAAAATTCCTCTTCATCTGTGAAATGTAAAACACAGGCTATCTGCTTACAGGAGTACAATGGCAGAACAGGCACAAGCTAGACATTTCTATTACAAGTGGGAGAAATCAGAGGGAAAGAAGGCATAACAGGCACCAAGCAAGTCAGCAGAACATATTGCATTAGCCCTCAAGGGTTTGAAAATAATCCTCTGTTTTCTGAGACAATTTACACAATGGCCCTGCCCTCCAAACTCTAGGTATTGGCCACATTCTCTGGATTCTGAGTGGAGGCCCCTCAGCCCTGGGCTTCAACTTTGCCTTCCAGGCCCACTGGCACAGCTGCTCTGCTCCCTTGGCTTTAAGTCCACCATTCTCCTAGTCCATATGAGTGGTGACTCCACCCTTAGAAATACCAGAGGCCATGGCTCCACCCTTTGAAACTCCCAGAGGTTGAGGCCATACCTTTTGAGACTGAGGCAGTTTAGCTTGCTGTGTTCCTTGTCTCTTGAGCTTCTGCTTCCTGGCTCCTTGGCCTCTTGGCCCCTTGGGCCTCACACCTGCGTCTGCCCTCCTGGGGCAAGTGTTCCAAAGCTCTGTAGCACTACTGATAAATGCCTGCAGGCACCCTACTCCACCAGTAAACTTCAGCCTGAAAGCACTCAACTCTCTTTCTCCGTGGGTCTGCAAGCCTGGCTCCACTGATTAAGTATCCAGAGGCACCCTGCTCCACCAGGAAGCCTCCTGCACGAAGGCACTCAATTCTCTTGCTCCATGGGTTGGCTCCAGTGCCATGCCACACTGGTCTCCTGGTTCTGTTGCTGCCGATCCTCTGCTGCTGCTGGTCCTCTGCTGCTGTTTCTTACCATCTCTGGTGTTAATGGTTTTTTCTCACTTGCTTCAGAGTCTTCTGTTCATTCACAGTTTCAAAACCGCTTCCACGTTTTAAGTATCTATTGGAGCAGCACCCCACTCCTGGTACCAAATTCCGTCTTGGTCATCTAGTTCTGTGATAACAGAGATACCACAAGTAGATGGCTTTAACAAAGAGAAACTCATTTTCTCACACTTTTTTTTAGTAGGCTAGAAGTCCCAAGTCAGGGTGTCAGCTCCAGGGGAAGGCCTTCTTTCTCTTTAAGCTCTGGAGGAAGGTCCTTCTCATCGATTTTCCCCTGGACTAGGAGCTTCACCATGCAGGAACCCTGGGTCCAAAAGATGCTCTCTGTTCACAGCACTGCTTTCTTGGTGATATGAGGTCCCCCGTCTCTCTGCTTGCTTCTCTCTTTTATATCTCGAAAGACATTGGCTTAAGACTCTATCTAATCTTGTAGATCTCATCAGTATAACTGCCACTAATCCATCTCATTACATCATAGTGATAGGATTTACGACACATAGGGAAATCATATCAGATGACAAAATGGTAGGCAGTCATACAGCACTGGGAATCATGACCTAGCCAAGTTGACAGATACTTTGCGGGGGAGGGCCCACAATTCAATCCATGACAGTCATTTTATAAATGCTCACTCTGTGCCAGTCGAGAGCCTCAGTGTTTTACAGGCATCATTTCATTAATTCTCCTGATGGTACTGATGGTAGGTGTCATCATAGTCATCTCTGTTATACACAAGAGGAAGAGGAGGAGCAGACAGGGGAGTCACTCGCCTGACATCAGGCTGCATGATTTAAAAGTGTCCTCAGTGTGCCAGGAACTCTGCTAGGTACATTTCTTGCATCATTTCCTTTTAATCTTCTCAATAATTTTTTTTCCAAGTGTGAACTATTATATCTACTTTTCAGATGAAGAAAGTGAGACCTTTTTCAAGGTCAAGGTCCTGTGCTTAAGTTACAGAGGTGGGTTTGAATCCAGTCTGATATTTTCCAAAGTCTTTAGCTCAAACCATAGCATTTTAGTGCTACCGTATTTTTGCTAGTTTAGTTTAGCAAAATGGCATATATACTAAAAAAGAGCATTGTCAGAAAGGTCATTATATTACTCTCATGCCACATTCAGGAGCCTGTTCAGCTAAGTGCACTGGGACTCATTTCCTGTCTATGTCTGTGTCACAGGTGCTTGACATGGATAAGTTGAATCTGGAACTTTCAGGTGTGGTGGGCTTTCCGGTATGATAGGCTTTAGAGGCCAGTAGGTTGTAACTCAGGCTTTCTGAGCCTCCATTTTCTCATTACTTTTATGGAGGCCTATGAAAATTACATAAGCACCAACAGTAAGCATGTGATTCTGTAGGTCTTCTGTTGAAGTCAATCTCCTTGCTTTAATACTCCTTTCTCCTACCCTTTCTAACATGATTTCTCAAGCCCAGCATTCTCCCTTTTCTGTTTTTAAATTGCCTTCAGGCCTTGAGCCTTATCTATATGAAGATTCTTTTTTTTAAACAAGCTCAGTTTGAAAAAAAAGATTTTCACGCATTTGCTGAATAACATCTCAACACTAGATGCTAGGCAAGAACATAGTGAAGATTAATAATTAGATGATTTAGCCAATAATAGGCATGCTTGAAACAGCACATTCTCTGAATATTTCCAGCATCAGCTAATTCCCCAATGTTCTTTTTCTTTGTATTTCTTATTACATGTTGTTAACCCTAATTGCCATTGTATATTTGCTGAGTGGATGGAGTCATATTGGAGAAAGAAAGAAAAAAAAAATTACATACTTAAAAATCTCAACACTGGACTTGATTTATATGTGTGTCTATTAGTAGATTCAAACAAACATGGTTTGGCTTATGTCCCTTACTCTAAGGATTCTTTTGGTGCAGAAACAGAAAAAGCCATAGGAGTTTATATTAAGTTTAATTAGAATTTATATAATTTATAATCTTCTTATGAAAACATATTAGGCTGGACCTCACCACTTAATATCTATCAGTAATCAGGTAGAAAGTTGGTTCAGGCACAATGCTAAGTGATTTGCAAGCTTTATCTCTTTTAGTTCTCTCTAACCTTGTGACGGAAACCCTGGTGGAATAGTGGTTAAGTGCTATGGCTGCTAACCAAAGGGTCAGCAGTTTGAATCCACCAGGTGCTCTTTGGAAACTCTATGGGGCAGTTCTACTCTGTCTTGTAGGGTCGCTATGAGTCGGAATCGACTTGACGGCACTGGGTTTGGTTTTTTTGGTAACCTTGAGACGGGTAACGTTATTGCCTCTTTATTATGAATGCAGCAGTTGAGGTGTAGAGAGCTTAGATGCTTAGACAGGTGACTTGTCCAAGGACACACAACTAACAAGTGATGGAAACCAGATGCAAACCCAGTTCTGACTGCCTGCAGAACCTAAGCTCTTGGTTTATATCTCTGGATATAGTCACCTTAAGGGATTCAGGAGACCCTGTTTGATTCCCCACCAATAACCTCATGCACAGCCACAACCTGTCTGCCAGCGGAGCCTTTCATGTTGCTGTGGTGCTAAACAGGCTTCAGCAAGGCTTCTAGACTAAGATGGAGTAGGAAGAAAGGCCTGGTGACCTACTTCTGAAAAAGCAGCCAGTGAAAACCATATGGATCCAAACGGTCCCATCCTGTTGTGGATGGGATCCCATGTGTCAGAAGCTGATTCAGCAGAAGCTAACAACAGTCACCCTAAAGACCATTTCTAAAATTACCATATTGGATTTTAAAAAGAATCTCCTCTTCATAACACATGGATGGGTCTTTGGCTGGGCGTAGGGTACTAATATATCTATCTGGCCGCCAAGTTAATTCATTTAATTGCTTTATAATTTTAGCTGACATTTTCCATCAAGATTTGTTGCAATTATAAAGCAATTTTCATAGCGATATATGAAGGTACATGAAACTTTTCACAGTATCCTTACCATCTATTATTTATTTTAAGAGAAGGTTTAACATATTTTAGTCTCTCAAGAATCATTTAAGTCAAGATTGTAGTGCAATATATTTTTAAAGAAATCATATCAGTTGTGTTAATATGTATGAAAAATTTTCTGACTTCTGTAATGGATTGTGCATTTATGCTAAGGTCCAAACCCAGTGCCAAAAACCCAGTGCCGTTGAGTGGCTAAGGTCCAGGTGAGGATTATTACCAAGTTGCATTCTGATTGCCGTTGTCGTTAGTTGCCATTGAGTCTGTTCTGACTCATGGAGATACACATACATAACTCTGTTTATAAAGTAAATTAGGAAGAACAATTTTAAATAACTCCTAAGAATCTGCTAATAGGATTCTAAAATAAACTGAACCTGTTGCCGTCATGTCGATGCCAACTCATAGTGACCCTACAGGACAGAGTAGAACTGTCCCATCTTTCTTCCCTGGAGCAGCTGGTGGGCTCTAACTGCAGACCTTTCAGTTAGCAGTCAAGCGCTTAACTGTTACGTCACCAGGGCCCCTCCAAATAGGATCCCAGATAAATATAAAAGTGTAATAGAGATAATAATTATTATTAACAGGTACTGAGTACTTGCCACATGCTGGATTTTATTCTATAACAACATTGTAATTTATTTAACCCTTACAATGGTCCTGTAATGCAGATGGGATTATTCTCCACATTTAAGGAAACTGAAGAATAGAGAGGTTAAACAACTTGATTAGGATTTCACAGCTAACAAGTGGTAGAGCTAGGCAGTGTAAAACTACAACTTTCACTCTTATACTGCCTGTTATTTATCGTTCTAGAGAATATAAACACAAACAAAAATAGAAAAGAATCAGACATTAAAGTTATTTCTTTCTTGTGGGGGCCTCTGTTGTTATTGTAATACAATTACTTCTTATTGTTAGATCCTATCAAGGCTGCTACGCCTCACAACTCCAGGGGACACTATTAACTTTGAAATCTATGTGACCAGTGAGTGCCCTTGGTGCTGGGTAGCACCTGAACTGTATGGCCTTTATGCAGTGGCTGAGTTCCAGCAGCAGATAATCAGCTAAATATAAAACTTGGAAGATGAGAGCCATAAAGATGAAAGATGAATGAAAACCAAATTGCCATTCATTTTGGAGGTACATGTCTGACATCATACTTTCTAGAGAAGTTGAGGTGGTGCCATGCTCCGGTGGGAGTGATAGCCAACAAGATGCTTGATCACCAGAAGTCTAATACAGTGTGGCTCCAAGATCTCTGCTTTCTTTCCTTTTTAAATTGGGCTTTATGTGAATGTTTACAGAGCAGATTGGTTTCTCATTAAGCTATTGATACACGTATTGTTTTTGGAACATTAGTTGCCATCCCCACAACGTGTCAACACTCTCCTGTTTTCGACCTCGGTTTCCCCATTTCCGTTCGTCCAGCTTTCCTATTCCCTCCAGCCATCTTGTTCTTGTTCCTGGTCCGGTGTGCCCATTCAGTCTCGTATACATGGTTGAACTACAGGTATTACTGATTGTTCTATAGGCTTGCTTAATCTTTGGCCGAAGGGTAAACCTCAGGAGTGACTTTAGTACTGAGTTAAAAGCGTGTCCTGGGGTCATTATCTCGGGGTTTCTCCGGTTTCTGTTAGATCAGGAAGTCTGGTCTTTTTTTGTGAGTTTCAATTTTCTTCTACATTCTTCTCCCACTCTGTTGGAGACCGTCTATTGTGATCCCTGACAGAGCAGTCAACAGTGGTAACCAGGCACCAACTAGTTCCATACTCAGTCTGGTGGAGGCTGCGGCAGTTGTGGTCCATTAGTCGTTTGGACTAATTTTTTCCTCGTGCCTTTGGTTTTCTTCATTCTCCCTTGCTCCAGTCTGGGTGAGACCAGTAGACATATTTTAGATGGCTGCTCACAAGCTTTTAAGACCCCAGACACTACTCATCAAAGTAGGATGTAGAACATTTTCTTTATAAACTATGTTATGCCAATTGAGTTAAATGTCCTCGAGACCATGATCCCCAGCCCTCAGCTCAGTAACTTGGTTCCTTAGGAAATTTGGCTGTGTCTGTGAAGCTTCTATGACTTTATCTTGGTCAAGTTGTACTGACTTCCCCAGTATTGTGTACTGTCTTACCCTTCAACAAAGTTACCACTTACCTATTGTCTAGTTAGTGCTTTTCCCTCCCCACCTCTCCCCTCCTTCTTAACCATCAAAGACTGTTTCTTTATCTACGTAGACCTTTTCATGACTTTTTATAATAGTGGTCTCATACAGTATTTGATTTTTTTTTTAATTATTTCTCTCAGCATAGTGCCCTCCAGATTCATCCATGTTTTGCGATGTTTCACAGATTCATCATTGTTCTTTATCCTTGTGTAGTATTCCAGTGTGTGTATGTACCATAGTTTGTTTATCCATTTATCTGTTGATGGGCACTTAAGCTGCTTCCATCTTTTTGCTATTTTGAATAATGCTGCATTGAACATGGGCGTGCGTATGTCTATTCATGTGATGGCTCTTAATTCTCTAGGATGTATTCCTGGGAGTGGAGTTGCTGGGTTGTATGGTATTTATTTCTATTTCTAGCTTTCTAATTTTAAATCTATTTTTAATTAGATTATTTATCTTTTTATTGTAGAGGTGTTGGATTTCCCTATAGATTTTAGAGATTAGAGCTTTGTCAGATATGTCAGAGCCAATTTTTTTCCCACCTGTTTGTAGGTTCTCTTTTTACTGTTTGGTGAAGTATTTCGATAAGCATAGTATTTCATTTTTAGAAGATCCCAGTTATCTAGCTTATCTTCTGGTGTTTGTGTATTGTCAGTTACGGTTTATATCCTGTTTATACAGTATATTTGGGCCCTTAGCATAGACCCCATATTTTCTTCCATGATCTTCACAGTTTTTGGTTTTATATTAGGTCTTTGATCCATTTTGAATTACTTCTTGTGTATGATGTAAAGTATGGGTCCTTTTTCATTTTTTTGCAGATGGTCATCCAGTTTTGCCAGCACCATTTGTTAAAAAGACTGTCTTTTCCCCCAGCTAATATTTTTAATGGGCTTTGGGCCTTTGTCAAAGATCAGGTGGCTGTAGGTAGATGGATTTACATTTGGGTTCTCAATTCTGTTCCATTGGTCAGTGTATCTGTCATTGTACTAGTGCCAGGCTGTTTTGACTACTGTAGTTACATAGTAGGTTCTGAGGTCAGGTAGTGTGAGGCCTCCTACTTTTTTCTTCTTCAGTAATGGTTTACTTATCTGGGGCCTCTTTCCTTTCCATATAAAGTTATTGATTAGTTTTTCCATCTTGTTAAAGAATGCTGTTGGTATTTGGATCAAGATTGCATTGTATCTCTGTAGATCGCTTTGGGTAGAATTGACGTTTTCGCAACATTGAGTCTTCCTATCCATGAGCTTTGTGTATTTTTCCACTTGACTAGGTCTCTTTTGTTTTCTTGCAGTAGTGTTTTGTAGTTTTCTTTGTGTAGATCTTTTACATCTCTAGTTAGATTTATTCCTAAGTATTTTATTTTTTTTTTTTAGGGGCTATTATAAATGGTATTGCTTTCCTGATCTCTTTTTATAGTTCTCTGTTTTGGTGTATTGGAATCCAACTAATTTTTGTGTGTTTATCTTGTATCCTACTACTTGGCTGAATCTTTCTATTAGCTCCAGTAGTTTTCTTGTGGAGTCTTTCAGGTTCTCTGTGTATGGTATCATATCATCTGTGAATAGCGATAGTTTTACTTCTTCCTTACCAATTTGGATGCCCTTTATTTCTTTTTCTTGCCTTATTGTTCTAGCTAGGACTTTCAGCACAATGGAATGGTGATAAAGGGCATCCTTGTCTTTTTCCTGTTCTCAAGGGAAATGTTTTCAGCCTCTCTCCATTGAGAATGATGTTGGCTGTTGATTTTGTATGGATACCGTTTATTATGTTGAGGAATTTCCCTTCTATGCCTATTTTATTGAGAGTTTTTTTCAGAAAGGAGTGTTGGACTTTATCAAATGCCTTTTCTGTAGCGATTGAGATGATCATGTGATTCTTTTGTTTTATTTATGTGGTGGATTACACTGATTGATTTTCTAATATCAAACCATCTTTGCATATCTGGTATGCATCCCACTTGGTTGTGTTTTTTTTTTTTTTTAAATTATGCTGAATTCTACTGGGCAGAATTTTGTTGAGAATTTTTGCATCTATGTTCATGAGAGATATTGTTCTGTAATTTTCTTTTTTAATGATGTCTTTGCCTGGTTTTGGTTTCAGGGTTATGCTGGCTTTATAGAATCAATTCAGAAGTAGCCCTTCCTTTTCTATGTTCTGAAATAGTTTGAGTATCACTAGTGTGAGCTCTTCTCTGAAGTTTGGTAGAATTCTCCAGTGAAGCTGTCTGGGCCAGGAATTTTTTTTGTTGTGAGTTTTTTTTTTTTTAATTAACTTTTTAATCTCTTGTTATGGACCTGTTCAGATTTCCTACCTCAGTTTGTGTTAGTTTAGTAAGGAATGTGTTTCTAGAAATTTGTCCATTTCCTCTGGGTTTTCAAATTTGATGGAGTACAGTTTTTCATAGTACTCTGTTATGATCCTTTTTATTTCAGTTGGGTCTATTGTAATGTCCTCCATTTAATTTCTTATTTGGGTTATTTGCTTCCTCTCCTGTTTTTCTTTTATCATTTTGGTAAGTGGTTTGTCACTTTTGTTGATCCTTTCCAAAAAACCTAGTTTTGGTGTTGTTGATTCTTTCTATTGTTGTTCTATTTATTTCTGCTCTGATCTTTATTATTTTCTTTCTTCCAGTGGCTATGGGCTTCTTTTGCTGTTCTCTTTCTGTTTGTTTGAGTTGTGTAGCTAATGTTTTGATTTTATGCCTTTCTTCTTTTTTAATTCGTGCACGTATTACTATAAATTGACCTCTGAGCTCTGCATTTGCTGTGTCCCGAAGGTTTTGGTGTGATTTATTTTCATTCTCATTTGATTCTAGGAATTTTCTATTCCATCTTTGATATCTTCTATTACCCAGTGGTTTTTAAAAAAAAAAAAAAAAATTTTTTAAGCAAGGTGTTATTCAGTTTCCTTTTTTTTTTTTTCTTTGCTCTTCTTGTTATTAATTTCTACCTTTGTGACATTATGATCACAGGAGATGCTTTGCATTATCTCAGTGTTTTAGATTTTGTTAAGGGTTTCTTTGTGGCCTAAGATGTGGTCTATTCTGGAGAACATTCCATGTGCATTGGAAAAGAATGTATATTTTGCTACTGTTGGGTGGAGCGTTCTATATATGTTTGAACCACCAACCTTTCAGTTAGCTGTTGAGCACTAACCCTTGCGCCACCAGGGCTCTTTACCAGTATGACATAGGAATTGAAATAAATACCCGTGAAGAGGCAAAAAACAGATCAGCATTGAATCTTCTTTTTCAGGGAGAATTCAGGAAACATCTAGTTGTGTGACGGTGGGCAAGTGGTTCCACTTACCATATCTAGGCCTATTTTCTCTTTAGAAAGGAATCTGTTTATTAGGGGTATAGTCCACTTATTCAGTATTCTAATCTTTCAGACCCAGGCCCAAGATAATGTACCTGGGCCACTTGAGTTTTTGAGCCTCCCAATATATTAAAAAGAAAGAAAAGGTATAACAAAAGTCGAGACATGTTTTTAATGTTTGTACTTACTTAATGCTTTTAACATACACACAGCAATTCAATATAGTGCTATTCACTGATTGCAGGATGTATAAAACATTAATTCAAAGTATACTAGAAGCAGTATAGCCTGGTGGTAGGCCACACATTTGAATCTCTTTCATTCCTTTTAATGTGTCATCTGTAGCTGCGGATAGAACTTAATTTGCAGAAAACAATAAAAGCCTAAATTTGAGACCCTGTGTGGATAGGAGGCCTAGGACACATGGCCCTTCTGCCCCAACTCTTCCTTGCCCACCTTTTATAGGTGTAGGATGCTATGGGATGACTCCTTTTGGACCAAGGCTTGGCTGCTTATTAGAGGAAGACACCTAAGAGGGTAAGAGGTCTCCAAGGACTAAGGAAGCCAGAGGGGTCCTGCAAGAAGCCCAGTCCGTTACGAGGGCTCAGCCTTCTCATTGTATTTCCCATCACTCCTCTTGTCAGAAGGGGAGCTCTTTATTCCTTGGACCATTTCTTCTGAGGGTGCCACATTTGACATTAGGGCTTATCTGCTCCTATCACCAGCCTACTAGAAGTAGGGGCTGTATGATTGTTGTCTTAAGACCTTTGCTTTGAAAAGTGAGACAAAACTTGGTTACACTAGAAATCATTTTGAAGGTCAGTAAGCTACTGACCTGTAAAAGATTTATTGTTTTGGCTTTCTAATCGTAGTTGCTGACCATAAATGAACTTGGCATTTTTCTCCTGTCTCGTAAGATCATTACAAGCAGATATTACATGATTTTTAGAGATGGAATTTCTGTATTCTTAGCTTTCATTATCCTTTGATTTGATACATTTCCTGATTTTCATCTCTAAATGGTTTTACGTAGTCTCAAATTTCATTTAGTTAATGATTTAAGGGGAAAAGCCACATCCTTTTCACTGGAATTTTAATTAAAAATATAATAACACCCTCTGAGTTGCAGATAAATTGTTCTTTATGTGCATGATATGACTTGAAAATGAGAGATGATATGAGGCCATCAGGCTGACTGAAGTTCTGCCCAAGTTCTGCCAGCATTGGCTGTGTGACCCTCACTAACCCTGGGAACAGATGTTTTTTGTCACAGTAGAGAGGATGTTATGGCCAATACAGGTTTGATTGAGTTTCATGTTTACCGTTCAGTACTAACCCCTACCCCCACCCCAAAGGAGGACATTCGGCTTCTGCATTACTTTACTATAGGATTAGACACACCCTGCAAATCCACTGCAGTCTGGCATCCTGTAAAGGAGTTTTGTACCTTCTTAGTTCACTATAACCCAGAAAAACCAAACCCACGGCCGTCTAGTTGAATTCAACTCATAGCGACCCTATAGAACAGAGTAGAACTGCCCCCATAGAGTTTCCAAGGAGAGCTTGGTGGATTCGAAGTGCCGACCTTTTGGTTAGCAGCCATAGCTCTTAACCACTATGCCACCAGGGTTTCCCAGTCCACTATAGGTGTAGATAATTTACAGATTGAAAAATGTACTGTCAGATATAACTACAAAAAATATAGTATCTCTTAAGGAACATGGAGTAGAGGAAAAAACAGCTTGTTGAAATATTACTTGCTGTTTTGTTCTGAATTCACATTGTGTACTTCGGGGGTCTGACTTGGCATGGCTCATCAACCTTCTCCCTTCCCCTCTCTGTCCCTCCTTCCTTCCTTCCCCCATCTTCTCCCTCCCTCCTTCCTTCATGTGTATATATGTATATGCACATATATATGTATATATAAATTCATCAAGCTGTACCTTTGAGATTTGTATAATTTGCTATATGCATTTTATACCTTAATTTAGAAAAAAAAAAAAAAAAAGCCTTTGTTAGAACCCAAAGTATGCCTAACTCCAGTAACTGTTCATAACCGCCGCAGTATCTATACTGCCAGAGTCTGCAAGAAGAGAAAGAAAGCACCAATCTGTGGTGGAAAGAAGGAGAGAAAAGGACTGATTAGTTGGTTTAACCGCTAGCCAGTTCAATATATAGAACACTTGGAGCGTACCATCGGGCTCCCTTTTATCTTCTCCCACGGAATACTTCCCTTCCTTCCCACAAGTAACCATGATTCTGTTTTCTCGCTAGATTAATTTTGTCAGATTTTGAATTACATATAAATCGAATCATACAGCATTTATTCTTTTTTTCTGACTTCTTTGGCTAACATTAACTCTGTGAGTCTCATCCATGTTGTTTACATGTTTACAATAGTTCATTTATTTTTATTACTGTGTAGTATTTTGTTGTATGAATATACCATCATCTGTGTATCCATTCTTTTGTTGATTTGAATTGTCTCCGGTTTTGGGGTATTGCCAAGGACATTCTCATACAAGTAGAAACATGTACTCAGTTCCTGCATAGGGGCAGCATTGCTGGGTCATAGTGTAAGTGTATGTTTAGCTATAATAGATATTGCCAAACGGTTTTCCAAGGTGGTGGTACCATTGTGCATGCCCAACAATACTCCGAGAGCTCCAGTTGTTCCTCATCCTTACCAACGTTGGAATTGTCAGTGTCTTTGATTTTAGTCATCCTGGTGGATGTGTGATGGTATCTCATTATGATATTAATTCACATTTTCCTGATGTAGAATGATATTGAGCATCATTTCAAATGCTTATTGTCTGTGTGGATATCCTCTTTGTGAAGTGCCTATTTATGTCTTTTGCTCATTTTTCTTTTTCATTGGGTTGAATTTCTGATTTCTAGAAAGGATGGGGTTTTAAATTTTGACTCTGCTGCTTATTAGCTGTGCTTGGGCAGATTGCCTAACATTTTAGAGCTTGACCTATAAATCCAGCTGCTGTCAAGTTGATTCTGACTCTTGGTGACCCTGTGTGTTTCAGAGTAGAACTGTGCTCCTTAGGGTTTTCAATGGCTGATTTTTTGGAATTAAATTGCCAGGCATTTCTTCCAAGCACCTTAACTGTTTACACCCTCCCCTCCCCCCAGGGACTCTGCTTCATCTATAGAATGAGCTAATAATATCTGCTTTATCAGTTGTATTGGGAATTAAAGGAGGCGTGATAAGTTGATCACTAAGCACAAGCCTAAGCATAAAGAAGGCACCGGTAAATATCTAAATTTTTAAAAAATCTGTTGTATCAATTAAACAGCCCGTTAAGATTTTCCAGCATGTTTTTCTTTCTTCTCTTTCCTTATGTCCTCTTTCTTTCTTTATTCTTGTACAAAAGGAAGCTCAGTGGTCATACACATAGTACTTAGCAGTTCTTTGCACTCACATCAGGCTAAAGTGACTCATCTGTTAATAAAGGAACATGAGAGATCATATCAATTTTTCCAAGAATTTTGTCCTTGCACTTGGGACAAATGAGAACCATAAGTGAGTTTCTGTGAAGGAGAGAATAAGAGAAAAAAGAGAGGGTAAACTGGAGACATAGGATCCAATTAAAGAAATCTGCCTGCCCTGTGTAAGGCACAGTGGTTAAGCACTCAGCTACTAACTGTAAGGTCCGTGGTTCGAACTCACCAGCTGCTTCACGGGAGGAAGATGTGGCAGCCTACTTTCGTAAAGAGTACAGCCTTGGAAACCCTCTGGGGCAGTTCTGCTGTGTCCTACGGGGTTGCTAGGGGTCAGAATCAACTCAACAGCAATGGGTTTTGTTTTTTTGCACCTGCCGTGTGGAGTGGTAGGGAGCACGGAGGAATTGGACCTGCCATGTGGAGTGGTAGGGAGCATGGAGGAAGAGAACCGGGGGTTTGCCTTTTATTTCCTTTTCCCCCCTTGTCAGTTAGCTTCTTGGAGACTCAGTTTCCTCATTTGCAAAATGGGGGTAACAGGACCTGCCTGAAAGGGTTGCTGTGAGACGTAGCGCAGTGCCTGGCCTCCTGGAAACTCTTCGTGTATGGCGCCTGCTGTGATTGATGGAGGCCGTAGTGATGGTGTTGATGACGCTGAAGGTGACGAAGGTGCACCCTCTGTTGGCAGAGACTTTGTCTGCCTTTGCCGTTGCCAGGCTCAGTGGAAAGCTGCTTTGGGGCAGAGGTCACAGCTTATCTCGAGGAGCAACGGGACCTGCAGCGGGAAAGACGAAGGTCAGAAAGGATAGAAGAAACTTTTTCCTGGGAGGAGGCAATGTAGGTCTCAGCCTACCTGACTGTGAAGCACTGTTCTGGGGCCTCCATTTGTATACTAGGTGTGTGTATGTTGAGGGTGGCTTGGGCATCCCAAACCAACTTACAATGAGCTATATTACTGAGATGGATAAATATATTTCCAAAATATGTAGAAAAAACTAATAACGGAAAACAAGTCATAATCTCTTAGGCAGCTATTGAAAGCACTTAAACATCCACGTCTGTGTGCCAGAGTCTGCATTTCAAGGGAACCTGCCAGGAGAAACAGCCTCCTTCAGCTTTCAAGGCAGTTAGTTAGGGGCACAGTGTTGAGGTTGTTGAGCAAACATAGACTTTGAATACGGGCAGATCTGTGTTTGGCTCACAACCCCTCCGTCCTCTGGCTTTGTGATCTAGGATTTCCTAATGTGTAAAATCGGGATGATAATATTATCCATATAACCCACGGGAAGTACCAGCAGAGGATCTGGCACATAGTAGGTGCTCAGATTACGAAACACACCCATGTACGTGATAACAGAAATGCATACTCCCTGTTAATTTCAGCGATAATTATTTAGTGGGCAGGGTTGAATGAAGCAGTCAGGAGGAGACAGGAGTGTTTTAAATGTAACTACCCTGCTTTTTGGGGGGTACCCTGCTTTGCAGTAGGATTTGCTGGGCCTCACCTCTGTGCCGTGCGTGGAAATGGCCTTTATTTCAGTGTTGGGCCTCAGTAATGCTGCTGCCAAAATGCTCCATGTGTGCTAGAGCAGTTGGGATGAGTCCGCTGTGTAACTAACTCGCCACTGAGCCCGAGTTACCCCAACTGGAGCATAAAAATGGTTCGTTTAATAGTGTAGACCTATTTGTTCTCCCCCTGCCATCAACTCTGATCCACTGCCAGCCTTTAAGCACATCCTAAGGGTGGACAAAAACAGGCACCCCTAAAAGGGTCGGGCTGCCTGTAAGAGTTAATTTCTCTTGTGAGGCCGACCCTCAGGCTCTGAGTCTCTGTGTGTCTGCGGGAAGACGGGCACATTCTATGGTGGCGTGTGGTCCCCAGGAAGTGCAGTTGCTTTTCGTGTCACACTCACTGGCAAACGTCCAATCTGCATTTCGCGCACCCTTCACTTGTTCACTGTGACGGATTTATTTAGGAGCCCCTTTTTTTTTGACTGGTGTGTGAATGCAGGGTAAAGTTCCACAGGTAAAATGTCCTGTCATGCACGTGGTGAACACGCTGTTGGGAGTCCTGATGTGTGTGCTGAAGCCAGCGGGAGTCACAGCTCAAAGCCACCAAGATGACAGTGTAAGTTCAATGCAGGTTGCACAGTTTTAAGGATGGAGGGATGTGATCTTATAAAATAGCCATTTGTGAGGTGTTTTCGTACAAATTTAAAGAGGCAGTCTTGACAATATCCCTTGTGTAATAAAATTTCAAAGTTCCTGGAACTTTGATCTTTGATATACCCATTGCAGAATGATTCTTCTCTCATTAAGTATCTTAAGTTGCATATTTCACAAACCATTTTCTGACATAACAACTGGAAGCTTGTTTCTTCGGTATTTTCTTGGAAAACCTATTTAAACACTTATTTGAGCATCATCCAAGAAGGTAGTTGTGTTAGCACCTTGGAGGGACGTAATGTTAGATAGTGGCACTTGAAGTAAAAGTACCATGTCTATTCTGTTTCCATTTCTTGTTGAAATTTATAGTCGTGGGAATTCTGTTCATTCCCCATTTGCTCTTTGGTTTCCCAATTCACTCACAAAAGCCAGAGTATTATTAATGGAGTTGTTTCTTCAAAGTGTGTGTGTGTGTGGGGGGGCATTTCCTCACACTTTTGTGGCAATTCACATTAAAATCCAGCTGGAAAACAGCATCTCAAGCTGGAATTTTTTTAAATGGTGGAAATAAAAGATTATTATAAGGAAAATACTAATCTTTATGGGAATATAGGGAAACCCTGGTGGCTTAGTGGTTAAGAGCTACAGCTGTTAATCAAAAAATCTGCAGCTTGAGTCCACCAGGCACTCTTTGGAAACTCTTTGGGGGCAGTTCTACTGTATCCTATAGGGTCACTATGAGTTGGAATTGACTTGATGGCAGCGGGTTTTGTTTTGTTTTGTTTTATGGGTATATAAGATCCCTGGGTGGCACAAACCCTTTAAGCTCAAACCCATGCAATGGTGCCATGGAAGAAAGCCCTGATGATCTGCTTCCATAAAGACTACAGTGAAGAAAACCCTACATTGACTCAATGGCAGTGGGTTTGGAATTTTGTTTTGTTTTGGTTCTTTGGGTCTATAAAATTAGTGTGAAGTGACTTCTCATTTGCCTTTGACATAATAGGAAAGTTGTCATATTCTGTAACCCAGGGAAAAACCCAAAAGCAACACCAATGTCATTTTTCTGGTATATGCTGATTTTATATTCAGGCTACTTTGTCAATTTAAAAAACACCAGGTATATTGAGGCATTTTTGTTTCCTGACCCTTCCCCCAACAATATTTGTTATTATTTTAATAATTATTATAAATTAATGTCAAAAACTGACTAAACACCATTATCCAGACACAGCTTTTCTCCAGAATCCAAATAGCACTGGTTCAATTATGACTGGAGAAGTATTCATGTCTTATTTTTATCAGTGGCCCCTTTGTCACATAACACCATTATTTCTTTGTTCTCAGATGCACACTTTTTTCCTGCATCTGGATGTGTTTTGAACAATGGCTGCACCTTTCAACCGATGTGCATTTTTAATGCCATAGGTTTTCTTGCTCGTTTTTTTCCTGAAAAGCTGTTAATTCAAAGGTTTATCTTATAATTAAAGACACCTTAGAACTAAAGAAATTTTGGTATTACACAAACAATGAGGCTGTTCCTTTCTGTTACTTCTGCTTTGAATTTATTTTTACAGCCGAGAGTCTGGCATTTAGGAGGCTTTAGTTCCTTTTTTTTTTTTTTTTTTTTTAGTAGTTCCTTAGCGGCAGTGAGTAGTTTTGGGGTTAGCTCCTTAGAGATTTTGCCTGCAATTAGAACAAACTGCCACTAGATGGCGATGGTGCCTTCTTCCTACCTTCCCTTCGTGGCTCAGTCAACCAGACAGGAACTGTAATCCGTTTCTGATAAATACCTTATTTTTTATTGCACATAATTGTCAAATTAATTTTTTATTAAATAAAAAAATATATATTTTTAATTAAAAAATGAGTTCAGTGACCCCTTTTACTATCCCATACCTATGCTGTTTTCTGTCTTCCCCAGAGGTAACCATAAAATAAAAAAAAATTTTTTTTAATTTTATTTTTTTTATTTTATCATCATTTTAAAATTTTTCTTTGAGATATTTTTCTAATCATTCATAAATATATATGAACTCATAGAAAATATATAGTAGAGAGAGTGTGAGTGTTTGAGTTTGCATAAACCCTTCTTTGAAGGGTCAGGAAAATCGGTCCCTAAAACGTGGTGACCTGGTGCATATTTTTCCTTGCAGAAGCTGGGAAGGGGAGAGACGGTGTACTTCCATTTCACTTTAGTCACAGTCATTGTCCCACTCAAGTTTTCTATTGCTTCTTGAGACAGCCTCATTAATGTATTATCCTAGAAAATTATCTATGTAGACTTTCCAGTTAGCTGGTACGTGATGTTCTCTTATACATGAACATAAATCTCTTTATTTGTAATGCTTCGTCTTTTATTCCTAAAGTTGATTATTTATGATTTATCCTCCCCTCACCCCCCAGGTTATATTTACCAAAATATCGTTTGCATTTTTACTAGTCCATTCATAGAGAGCCTTTTCTCTTTGTTAAATAGCTTTCAATCTGTAATTTTCATTATTCCTTCCTTCTATATTTTTTAGAGAGCTTTATTGAGATATAATTCACATACCATACAATTCACCTACTTGAAGTGTACGGTTCAGTGTTTTTAGTGTGTTCACAGGTTTGTGCAACCACCTCCACAATCTAATTTTAGAACAGCCTCAGCCCTAAGGAAACCTCGTGCTGGTTAGCAGCCATTCGCCCCTCTCCCTCAACACTCCCAGTTCTAGATAACCACTAATCCATTTTCTGTTCCTGTGAATCTGCCTGTGCTGGACATCTCATGTAAATGGGATCGTATGCTATATAGCCTTTTGTGTCTGGCTTTTTTTGCTAGCGTAATGTTTTCAAGGTTCATCTATGTTGTAGCATGTATCAGTACCTTATTCCTTTTTACTGCAGAATAATAAATTCCAGTGAATGGATATGCCACACACAGTTATTCATGCATAAACATTTGAGTTGTTTCCACCTTTTGGCTCGTGCAAATAATGCTGCTATGAACATTTGTGTACAAGATTTTGTGTAGATACATGCTCTCATTTCTTTAGAGTATACACCTAGGAGTAGAATTGCTGGACCTATGATAGCCCTATGTATAACCAAAATAGCTGTATCTCCATGTATGAAGATTCTGATTTCTCCACATTCTCACCAACATTTGCCTGTTTGATTACAGCCATCCTGGTAGGTGTGAAGCGGTGTCTCATTGTGGTTGTGATTTTTATTTCCTAATTATGTTGAGCATCTTCTCATATGCCCATTGGCCTCTTGTGTATCTTCTTTGGAGAAATGTCTGTTGAGATCCTTTGCCCATTTTTTACTTTTGTCATTTTTTAATTGCCATTTGTCTTTAAGTTACTGAGTAGTAAGGTTTATTTATATATTTCAGATACAAGTTCCTTATCATATACAGGATTTGCAAATATTCTCTCCCATTCTGTAGGTTGGAAACCCTGGTAGCATAGTGGTTAAGTGCTATGGCTGTTAACCAACAGGTCGGCAGTTCAAATCCACCAGGTGCTCCTTGGAAACTCTATGGGGCAGTTCTACTCTGTCCTGTAGGGTTGCTATGAGTTGGAATTGACTCAACGGCAGTGGGTTTGGTTTTTTCTTTTTTTTTCTTATCCTGTAGGTTGTCTTTTCACTTTCTTGGTGGTATCATTTAGAGCAGAAGAGTTTTTAATAATACTTTATTGTGTTTTTGATGAAAGTTTACACAGCAAATTAGGTTCTCATTTAACAACTTCTATACAAATTGTTCCGTAACATTGGTTACATTTTTCACAATTTGTCAACATTGTTATTATTTCCATTCTAGTTGTTCCCTTTCCAGTAATCTAGTTTCCTTGCTCCCCTTACCTTCTCATCTTTGCTTTAGAGTAATGTTGCCCATTTGATCTCATATAATTTTTTAAAGGAGCACAGTACTCACAGTGGTTTTCTTTATTTTATGAGCCTATCTGTTATTTAGGTGACCTCCAGGAGTATTTTTGCTTCAAAAATCAAAGGGTATCTCAGGGTGATAGTCTCAAGGATCCAGTAAGTCTGTACTTTTTAAGAATTTGAGTTCTGGTCTACATTTTTCTCCCATTCTATCAGGATCCAATTTTGTGGCCCTGATCAGAATGGTCAGTAGTGGTAGCTTGTCACCATCTAGTTCTTCTGGTCTCAGGGTAGATGAGGCTGTGGTTCATGTAGGCTATTAGTCCTGTAGACCAGTGTCTTCGATTTCCTTCTCTTTTACTCCAGACAAGTAGAGACCAGTAGTTGTATCTTAGATGCCCACTCACAAGCTTTTAAGGCCCCAGACGTGTCTCATCAAACGAGGATGTAGAACATAAACTTTATGAACTAAATTGTGCCAATTGACTGAGTTGTCCCACAAGACTATGGTCCTAAGCCTTTGAAACCCATTAAACCACTCCTGGGAGGTGTTTGGTTATGTCTAAGAAGTACCTGTAACTGTGCCCCGTGTGCTTTATTATATATATGCATGTACACATACACATGTACGTACACATGATGTGGATACACCTGTACATGCACACATATATACATAAAAAACCTGCCTATCTACATATATGCGTAAATACCTACATATGTAACCACACATATATTTTTGGTGGTTGTTGCTGTTGTTATAAAATTGTATATGTTATAGCATTTGCCAGAAACATCCCGTATTCTTATTCTTGTGTACTTCTTACTGACATTATAGTCAAGCTGTGCACACTTCACCCACGTTTGGCATTACCTTTCCCATGACCCAAAACGACAAGTGTCTACCATCCAGATACACGTCACCCCCAGCAGCGGAAAGCTTGTTTAACGTAGTCTCCTTTAGCTCCCCCCCGGCCCCTCTTGTTTGTTGCTTATGTGCTTTTGATTGTCATGGCTAAGAAGCCATTGTCTATACCAAGGTTATAAGGATGTATTTTTATATTTTCTTCCAAAAGTTATATAATTTTAGTTCTTACACTTAGATCTATGATCCATTTTGAGTTAATTTTGGACACAGTGTGAGGTACCATTCCAACTTCATTTTTTTGCATGTTGTTCCCAGCAACATTTTTTTTAACTTTCTACTCTTTATGAGTGTATTTCATTTTAATTTTTATACTTTCTTCTCTTTTATTCTTTAATAAATACATTTAAGAATATAAAGTATCCTCTGTGTAGGGATTTGGGTACATTTCACAAATATTATTACTTTCTTTTTTTTACTGTTGATTTCTCTTTTTACGGCGTTTTAGTCAGTGGTGGAATTCTCACCTTCCGGGAGACCTAGGTTTGATTTCTGGCCCATGCACCTCAGGAGCAGCCAGTACCCATCTGTCAGTGGAAGCTTGCTTGTTGCTGTGTTGCCGAATGGGTTTCAGTGGAGCTTCCAGACTAAGATGGACTAGAAAGTTCTGGTAACCTACTTCTGAAAGTCAGCCAATGAAATAGTTCACAATGGTCTGATCCACAGTAGATCATGAGCATGATGCAGGACCAGGCAGCATTTTGGTCTGTTGTACATGGGGTGGCCATGAGTTGAGGCCTACTCAAGAGCAGCTAACAGTAATAACGGGAATGAAAGTGGGTTTTGAACCCAGCTAGTCTGGTCCCAGGTCCCACATTCCTAACCCTATGCTCCACTACCTTCTTGGTGAGCCCTTTTTCCACATTTGACTGGTTTGATTCCTAATCATCTCTAATTGTCCTGAACATGTCTAGTAAGGGAAATCCTTGGGCCTTTTGTCACTGTTTTTTGTTAAAAATTGCTAGTAATTAAGTGCCTACACTTAACTGTCCCTGAACTTTGTGCCCTTGAGACACTGCTTAGCTTGACCTTGAGTTCTAGAAGCTGGGCGCTCAAGAAGAAAGGCTAGCGCAGACCCCATTCATTTTAATTTTGTGTATGTAACAAAAGAAACTTCAGAAGAAATGCAGTTAAGCACCTTTTGTGCTTTATGCTGGGGACCACACATGCTCCAAAAGCTTCGAATTTTGAGATGGGTGTGTAATCTCTGATAAAAACTGAGTAGATTTTCATGGAAACTCTTCCTTGTGCTTCATTTGTACATAAAGAAACCTGATCTTTTGGAGCTCTGAAAATAATTTGTTATTGTTAGGGATATTTCCAAACCAAATGAAGGCTATTTTATCTACCCGTATTGAAGCTTGGAAAGCTACACCCTTGAATACTTATTGAATAAAAGTTCCCTTCTTTCTTGCATAAAGAGAATAGCTTTTGTATTTTTGCTCCCTTCAGTGAAGTGTCTATGCAGTGAAAGAGCAATTTAATTTGTACTGTACAATCATTTTCTTGTGGAAAACTAATAAAATACATATTCCATATTTCAGCATTAGGTTGTGGCTAAAGACCTGAAAGTTTTATGTAGAATCTGCCTTTTTTTTTTAATGATGATGAGAGAGGAAATGATGTAAATGCTCACCTGTACTTGGTTGATAAAGAAACCATTCTCAAGTTTTATTGTTTCTCTCAAACCAAAAAACGTAAGCTTATAATTTGCATTCAGCTCTCAAGGCCTTTTTACCTTCCTAAAAGTAGATGTGAAACACGAATGAAGCAAACGTAGAGCCCTCTTAAAAGGCTGGTGTAGGCGGGCTGTCTTCCAAGGCATCTTGTTCTGACAGGCAAGTGATGTTCAGGGTCCTGGTGTCTTCATTTCTCCAGTTGAAGCCCTTGGTGCTCTTCTAGTTTGCAGGTCCCCTCAGAAGTAGAGGACGGGTGCTTTCATTGTTGAGACTGCTTACATGGAAGTCAAGTCATATTAATGATACGAATAACAGATGACATTTAGTTAGCACCTTTTATGTGTCATGAACTGTGCCAGGTACTTCGTATGTATTATTCTCCAACAAACAGGCAGTCTTTGTTCCATTTTTACATATGGGGAAGGAAGCAGGTACAGACCTGGCAAGTTACTTTCTCTGCAGACACACAACTGGAATTTGGAGAGAGAGGGTTGCAGCCCAGTGAGTGTGACTCTAGAATCAAGTCATTTAACCATGTGAGTTGACCGCAAGAACAAGGACTAAGCCTGTAGTCCTCCTGCCGCCCCGGATTGTTCAGGGAATAGACTGTGAGATATATGTGCACACAGTGACTGTTTGCCGAATAGCAAATGTGAAGGAATAAGATCTGTTACCGTGTTACTTAAGTGTCGCCGCTGCCCTGTCACTGCGCACCCCCCCCTTATCCTTAAGACTGCCTTGCCATCACTTGAGATCTGGACCTCTGTGCCATTTTGAATCTAGGTTCTGTCTTGCCCGTCCCCTCCCAACACCCCTTCTCCACCCCCAAGAAGAGAAAAACCCCTTGCTTCCTTTTCTCCCTTCCCCTGTTTTCTTCCTTTCTTTACCTCAGAGCACCTTCTAGCTTCTTTATCTCCTCCTGTTTGACTTACTGAAGTTAATTCTTGAAGGAAGCTTGCACAGGCCTGTGGAATACCTGGGACAGGGAAAGGCAGACAGTCTGGGGGCATCTCTGTCTGCTGCAGGGAGTGGGTTCAGTCAATAGCAAGAGTGACCATTCAACAATAGAGAACACTTAACCTTCCAAAGCGAGAAGTCCCTAATAAAGTTTTCTCATTAAAGGGATGGGAGGGGAAAAGGACTCATAAGAGAGAGAATGGAGATAGCAGTGAGTCTGAATGGCAGAGATAAGCCCTAAAGAAACGGCCTGATTCTGAACCGGATTCCGCCCTTAATTCTGGTGTCCATTCCTTGAGAGCTGATTCTTCAAATTCATCTTCTAAGCCTCTCCATCACACCTTTATTTTCAAGAAAAATAATTACTTCAAACGTAAGAGTTATTATCTTTGAAATTTCCACTAGAGTTGGGGAATAGGTAGAAGTCAGTCCTACCAGAAGGGACTTGGAAGCCTTCTGCTTCTTGCTTTTGGGAAGTCGGCGTCACACCCCTAACCAAAACACGAGGGTCGCCCTCCTGCCCACTCCCTGACACAGCCATCCACCCAGCTTCCAACAGCTCACAAATGGGAGGACCCGATTTCCCGCCTTTCCCTGGGCAGGGGCTCTCCCCAGGGCCACGCCGGCGATGCGACCCGACACGCGGTCCCCGTGCGCCTCGCTCGGCTCCCCCTGGCCTAGATATCCGGCAGCCTCTAGGAACCCGGGCGCTGTGATGTAATGCTCTTTTTTCACACTCCCGGCTTAAATACAGATGGAAATTGTTGTCATGTGTTAGAAATGTCGCCAGTAATATAAAAGGCACAAGCCTGGGCATCTTCTCTCCTTCCCGCACCGTCAGCTGCTCCGGCTGCCAGCGCCTTCTTCCCTCGCAAAACCGCTCGGTGGTCAGGTGGCCGAGGCGGCCCCAGCTCGCCTAGCAAGGGGTTCGGATCCCACTCCCCCCCCCCGACCCCGCCTCGCTTTCCAGCCGCTGCAGAGCCGAGAACCAGCGTGGTGGGAGGCTCTGTGAGACTCACAAAGGGAAGGATTAATCTTGGCGATCGGGCTGGGGTTTCCAGGCAAGTACCAGTGGTCCATGATCCAACCCTTGCCACACCCCCCACCCCCGCCACCCTGCCCACCTCTGGCTTCCAACCTTCCGCCGCTGGAGGAAGCCTGGGGACAGGCGGGCGGCGGCAGCGGCGCCGTGCCGCCGGAGGTTTGCGCCTGGGTTGTGGAAACATCCCTGGAGGTGAAGATGCTGTGTGTGGTGTGCGTACCGGGGAGGAGGGGCGGGGGGAAACCGGGCCAGCTCGGGAGGGCCAGATGGCTGGGGCTGCGTTCGAAGGCGCCCGGCAGGCCCGTTTGGCCGAGCGGGGTGGGAGGAGGAGGGGAGGAGAGGAAGGCTGGGGTCTGCGGGTAGGGAGAGGCCGGCTTGGGAGCAGATGCCTGGCGGACAATGGGGCTTTTGAAGGGGATGCTGGAGGAAGTGTGGCGCGCGCTCGGATCGCCTCCTCCGCATTGCAGGTTGGAGTCGGGCAGCTACATTTTAATGAAGTGCATTCCAAAGCGTGCTCGTCAGCCCGGGCCTTCGGAGCGGGGAGCGGGGAGCGGGAAGCGGGGGGCTCTGCTGAATGGGGACCGGGGGCGGGGGGGGGGAGGGGGCCGGGGAAATGAGTTCCTGACGATGGTTCTGGAGGGAATGAAAGCCTGCTCAGTGCGGAGGGAGGGCCGGGGAGGGGGAGGGAGGGCCGGGGAGGGGGAGGGAGGGCCGGGGAGGGGGAGGGAGGGGGAAATCGGTAGGTCTCTGTGCATATTAATAGGCTCCAGCAGGTGTTGGTACATGTATGCTGCCGCGACTGCTGCATTATTCCAGCGCCCGGGCTGGGGAAGGCGGGGGAGAGCCACGCTGCTTCTCCCGGGCGCGGTGGGCAAATGCCTTTGCACTTTGGGGGGCTTTGCGAGCTCCGGGGAAATAAAGACGGAAAGAGCTGTGGTTCTCCCCCCTCCCACCCCCCCCCCCCAGCCCCCTTCCCCATTTTTAAAAAGGAGAATGTAAATGCAGAAGGCTTTTTAAGTTTGGTTCCTGGGAAATAACATACATGTATCAGAGCACTGTCTTGTCTAGGTAAGCTATGCATGTTTGTGGGCATCCTGAAAATAGAGGAACCTAGAGTCTGGCTTGTTGAGTGCTTGGGAGCTGAGTGGCTATTCTCGCTTTCTGGCGCTTGTATTTCTGGCGCTTGTACCTGAGTGGGCCAAGCAGGAAGGCCCTGGGATTTTTAAAGAGTTAGTAGGGCTCTTCCTCCCTTCCTCCATCAGAGTCCTAAATCTGGCTGGCCTGGGTACCAGAAGGCAGTGGAGTGTGCAAGGAAGCTGTCTTGTCCACAGTGTTGGTATATGGACTTTGCCTCACACATAAAGGATGGGATTTTGCCTCAGCCGGATTATTTGAGGGTATGTGTAGCTTATTTTTAGGGATGGGAGGTATAGTGAGTGCCCTTTTCCCCTCCTGTAGTTTACATGGTCAAGTCTCTGTGGTTTGAGAATCATTTAGGAGACAATTTATGAGTGTACTGGTCATGTAATCCTTGCTGGGTTTTGTTGCTGTCATTGTTTGTTTGTTGCTGAACAAGTATTCAGTTCTTTCCAAAGGCTCAGACATATGTTGCGGATTCAGATAAAACTGGAAGCTCTTGCATGAGGACATTGTGACTTTTTATATGAAAAATATTTAAGCATGGGCTTGTGGACAATGTATACAAACCCACGTATATACACGGCAGTCCACATAATACATAGCATGTTGTCTTTCTGGTTCTGGGAAAACAAATGGGTTTCTAAGTTGAATAAAGCTTGCTTCATCATCTCTGAGGATAATACCTTCTGAAAATTGGTGTTTTATGATAACTTTGGAAGCCCGTATTGATTGAATGTACTCTCAGATTCTTTTCGTGATTTCACTTGCACTGTAACTCGTCAACAAGGTGCAGCTCATCTCTCACCAGTGAGTTTTAGTGCTGTTGAAAGCTTTAGCAGATTAATGGTATCAGCAGAGATTGATTCCTACATTTCCCAACTGAGCAAGCAGAAGCAGTCTGCCTTGCCTTTCCTCTCAGCTGTGGGAAAGGGGATGGGGCAGAAGGACTGGCCCCCTTTGAGGACAGTGCTCTCTAATCATACCACCACACTGAGTTAAAATCCTGAAGGTTGCCGGTTGTATCCCTGTGTGGCTGCATCCCTGTGCAGCTTGTTTCTGAGGTTGTATGTTTCAAGTTGTATTTCTTTGGCACTGTTTAAAAAAAAGTTAGGATTTTGACGTGTTAGATTTGTTTTGTTGGTAGTAGAGAGATGTGGAGTTGGTCTGTTGTTCTTTTTTTCTTAAATATGTCTCTTAAATCCATCTGTTACTACCTTTAGACCTGAGGCTTACCTGCTGGTGCTTGCTGAGCGAAAGCATGGGTGGCTGTGCTTATTATGGGACCTCCCCCAGGGGACACTAGAGCTTCAATGCCTTTTAAGTTAACTGTGGCCAAAAAAAAAAAAAAAAACAAACCCAGTGCCGTCAGTCAATTCCGACTCATAGCGACCCTATACCAGAAGAGGTAATTTGTGATGTGGCCCATGGTGTGTCCCCTAGAGCTACCGATCCATTGAACCCACATTATTGAAGAGCTTGCAGAGAACAGTTTCATGTGGGTTTCATTAACAGAAAAGACCTCTTTGAACTAGTATGTATTTCTGTTGTACTAGGACAGTTTTTGTGACAGACAACTGTAGATCTTTGGCGTTTTTGTGTATAAGAACAGAAACCATGCCTACGAATTCAAGGCACCGAGGAAATAATGGCTAATGGCTGATAGTAGGAAGACATTCAGCAGAGATTTCCAGGAGGTACCCCTTCTTCTCCCCCATGTTTTCCATTCACTCGGGCATATGGGTGGGGGTAGAAAAGGGAGAGAGAGAAAATGAGATCTCCAGATTCACAAAGAAGCCAAACACCATGATTGACACCAGTTATTGAAAAATTGAATTGTAATTTCTGTTTGATCCTACCTAAGCTGTGTCATATAAAGTGTGCGGTATGCTACAAAGTAAGATTGCCTATTTAATGATTCCAATAAGTATGTATAGACCCCTGTATTTTGATGATGTTGACTTATTAGAGTGGCTATAGGAAGAGAAACCCTGGTGGTGGGCAACGGGTTTTTTTTTTTTTTAATGGGTTATAGGGAAGAGAATTTGGGAGACCCCCGAAACTACAGGTAGAAGGGTTTCTAAAGTTAAAACCAAATATAGAGATGATAGTACGAGACAAAGCTAAATCAAAAAGATCCTCCCTGTCAAAACACCTCAAATTTTTTTTTCTTTGAAGCTATATTTTTCATGGCAAAATCTTGTTTGTTTGGTAATCACCATTTTCTCAGCATGTTTGTTTTGTCTTTTTTTTTTATAAAGTATTTCTTTTGTTGATAATCAAACCCAAATATTTGAACGTAAGCACATTCCTTGCAGCCACACTGACACCCTCTGGCACCAGAAAACTGTCAGAGCAATTTTTGAGAAGTCTGGAGGGAAGAAAAGGCAACAATGCCAGCCATTAATTCTTAACTGCTGATGGCTGCGTCTGACAGCCGGTCTGCTCTCAGCGATGACTCTGAGACTTTTGACGTGTTAGAAAACTGAATGCAAGGAAGTCCTTCCAGGTCTAGTGACAAGTTTCTGCTTGTTGTCAGCCTCCAGCATATCTGTGTGATTCATTTGGGGTGCCCACAGCCAGGGAAATTGTGCCCAAATGAAGCCTCTGAATAGTGTGATGTGCCATTTTAATTGGTAAGCCCATCTGACATTTGGTCCCATATTGATAGAAATGGCACTTAAACGGTTTGTTCCCAGATATTCTAGTGAATTGATGACTGAATGGCAGCTATGTGTCTGGATCTTTTTTCAAATACAGTCCTTGAGCTGCTGTTGCTGATTTTTATTCCTTCCTCCAATGAGAGTGACATTCCTTGAAGTTCCAATAGGCTGCCAGATTCAAGAATAAAAATGGAATGGGGAAGATACTGCCTAACTTTTTCTGAGATGTTTGAGGAGATCTTAAACATGAGAGTAAAGGGAAGGTCTTGGGCTTGACTGGGTGGTGTTTCCTTCTGTTACATATGAGGTTGCCATAAGTCAGAGTGAACTTGATGGCAACCAATAACAACTTGGGTTGGAAAACGAATCACTAGATTGAATACTTCATGAAAGTAGAGGTTTATAAATTTTAATGTTTGTAGATAAAGACCAGAAGGGGTAGCAAAACAGCATAGTTCACTTAACTGTATCTTGTAAAGCTTCATACTGTTGTTCACAAAGGTCTTTCTGTATCCCAGTTCTGCACACAGTGCTTAACACATATTATGTGTTCGGTAAGCACTTGAATGAATGGGTGAATCAAGAACTTTGACCAGTCATTGTTACGAAGTGGAGTTGCTTTTACCAAAATGGAGCAAAAAGTACAACTTCATGAAAAATGTTTTCAAAACAGATAAAGAAAACATATGTTCCCTTGTATTTAACAATATATGTTCTTTTCCACAAACCAGAAATCAAAAAGCCTTTAGAACTCTGCTCAGTGTTTAATTGACCTTAAAGGTTTTTTCCATCCTCCTAGTTATACATTGTCCATTTCCCAGTACATTTCACACTCTAGTGGGCCTTGGCTCTGAATTATCACGCCGAGTGTACTTCTTTGCTGCAGTAAAGATTAGATGAGTGGGAATCTACAAATCTGACAACAACTATATGAAATTACTTGCCTGGAAGACAGTAAGTGCCATAATTTTCTGATTAAATTGTGGCACAAAGCCAAAGAGAGTTGCTTTAAAAATATATATGAAGATTATAGATAGAGAGCTGCAATGGAAGCAAAATAATAAAATATTTAACTCCTTTGGCTTAACACTCCAATTTGTGGAGACCTTTTCTATTTTTTATTTTAGACCATTTAGTTCATTACGTACACTTTCACCAGGAGTTGATCCGTTGCTGCTAACTGACTGGAAATATTTGAGCACCTACTATGTGTCAAGCACTTTTAGGCACTGGGGATACAATAGTGAACAAAACAAAGCCCTGTCTTCCCGGCACTCATATTAGAACCCATGTTAATTTAGTTCTATTAAGATTAGGGAATGGGGCATAAGGCTAGAAAATTATGAGTTAAATGAAATCTTTCAGCTTTAAGAAGTTTGTTTCTAAAAATTATTGTGGTTGACAAAACTGAAGTTGATTGCTTGAAAAAAAGTCAAACACAATGGAACGATACAATTAGACAGTACTCACTCTTTCCTCAGTTCAACCACAAAAGTTAAAAAATATATATATATAAAATATGGGAGGGGGGGAGATTGGTGTTTCCCTCCAAGCCTTTCTGCATTTACACACATATCACGTACATACCCTTTATCCTTTTTTTTTTTCTTTCAAGGAAAATGGTATCATACTGTATATCCTATACAGTCAGTAAGTCATTTTTAACCTGAAGTAGACATCTTAATGTGCCAATAAAAATATTCTTACCTAATTCTTGGAAACAACTACCTGGTGTCCCAGAGTACAGGAGGAAGACTGGTATAATCTATTTAACATTATCCCTGAAGATCAGGTTAAAGTTGTTTCTAGTTTTTCCTAGTCGTTAATAATGCTGCAGTGACGTGTCTTTTGCACACTTGTTTAGCTTGCTTTTTCTTATTTGCGTTACAGCTGGACAGCTTTCCCCATTGATGCATACATGCCTACTTCATTCTTTCTAATAACACTGAGAACCTACATTTATTAGATGACTGTGTGCCAGGCATTGTGCTTGGGCTGGCTCATTTAGTCTTCACAACAATATATTTATGCATTCAGCAAATATTTATTGAGGAACTTTTATGTGCCAGGAACTGTTCTGGATGCTTAGGATACATTATCCACCAAAACGG
This sequence comes from Elephas maximus indicus, assembly GCF_024166365.1. Taxonomy (NCBI): domain Eukaryota; kingdom Metazoa; phylum Chordata; class Mammalia; order Proboscidea; family Elephantidae; genus Elephas; species Elephas maximus. The sequence continues at coordinate 71,226,268 of NC_064838.1, read as the reverse complement.
ATAAAGATCCCTTATAAGGTTTGTGCTCTAGTCAGGCGAGATAGACAATAAACTGCAGGTGTAGTAAATCAGTAAATTATTTAGTATATTAGGAGGTTGCAAGTGTGTGGGGGTGTAGGAAGAGGGAAGCAGGGCAGAGTAAGGGGGGTTGTATTAATTTTCTAGGAGTCCCTGAGTGGTGCAAATGTTTAACATGCTTGACTGCTAATTGAAAGGTTGGAGATTTGAGTCCACCCAGAGCACTTTGGAAGAAAGGCTTGGTGATCTACTTCCAAAAAATCAACAACTGAAAACCCTATAGAGCACAGTTCTACTGTGACACACATGGGGTCACCATGAGTTGGAATTGTCTCAATGACAACTGGGCTTTATTAATTTTCTAAAACTACCATAACAAAATACTACAAACTATGTGGCTCATAAAAACAGAAACTTTATTGTCTCACAGTTGTGGAGGTTGGCCCTGAGAGAGAATCTGTTCCATGCCTCTCTCCAGTTGCCTGGTAGCTGCTCCCTATCTTCTGGTAGCTGTTCCACGTGTTCCTCGGTTTGCAACTGTAGTGTCACTTGGTGTTCTTCCCTTGTCTCCTGTCTGTCTGCCTTCTCTTACAAGAATACCAGCCATATAGGATGAGAACACACTCTACTCCAGTATGACCTCATGTTAACCTAACTGATAAATTCTTCAACAACCCTATTTCCAAACAAGGTCACAGTCACAGGTATTGGGTGTTAGCATTTCAACATAGCTTTTAGAGAACACAATTCAGTCCCTAACAGAGTTAAGAGTAGAGGTGGGACATGTTGCAATTTTAAATAGGGTTGTCAGAGTAGACCTCACTGGGAAAGTAACATTCAAGCAGAACCTTGGAGATGAGAGGGAAGGAACCATATGCGTATCTGGGTGAATCCAGTGCAGGCAGGAGTGAACTACTTTGCTGAGGAACAGGAAGGAGGGCAAAGTGGCTGGAATAAAGAATTCAGGGGGGTGAACTGTGGAAGGAGGGGTCAGAGTGTAAGGGAGAGCAGACAAACCATGTGAGCGCTTTAGATCATTTTAACCGCTTTCCTCAGAGTGAAATGGGAGCCGTTGCAGAGCCTGAGCAGAATAATAAATGCTCTTAGTTAACATTTGAAAAGACCCACTTTAGCTTTTGGTGTGGGGGGGTGGAAGAAGAGAAAGAAGAGAGCATGGTCAGAAAGCTGTTGTGATCCTGGTGTGAGATGACGGTGGGCAGACCAGAGTGGTGGTAGTAGAAGTGTAGGAAGTAGCTGGATTTTTTAAAAATAGACTTAACAGGATTTCCTGATGGGCTGGATAAAGGATATAAGAGAAAGAGAGGCATGAGGGGTGACTCCAGGGGCGTGTTTTGGTTTTTGTTCTTTTACCTGAACCACTGAAAGGATGGAGTTACCATTTTTTGGACGAGGAAAGGTGGGATTGGATCCTGTTTTGGTGTAAGGACAGGACGTTAGTTTTGAACATACTGAGTTTGAGATATCTATTAGGCATTCAGGAGCCCTGGTGGTGCAGCGGTTAAGCACTCGGCTGCTAACCAAATGGTCAGCAGTTCTAATCTACCAGCTGCTCCTTGGAAGCCCTGTGGGGCACGTCTCTGTCCTATAGCGTTACTATGAGTTAGAATTGACTCAACGGCAACAGGTTTGCTTTTTTGGTTTTATTAGGCACGCAAGTGGGTTGTGAGGAAGGCAGTGGATGGAAGAGTATGTAGTTGACGGAGAAAATTGCTGTGCCATGCTTTAGGTCATCATTTCCCCATTGATGGGCATCTAGGTTGCCTCCAGTTGTTGATTGTTAGAAACAACGCTGAAAAGATCCTTGCACCTATAGCTTTGGGCCCAATTGTGAGTCTTTCTATAGGTTTCAGCCCCAAACCCATTGCTGTCAAGTCAATTTCAACTCATAGCAACCCTATAGGACAGAGTAGAACTGCTCCACAGGGTTTCCTAGGAGCAGCTGGTGGATTTGAACTGCTGACCTTTTGGTTAGCAGCCAAGCGCTAAACTCCTGAAAATTGGCATTCCTAGGTTAAAGAGTGTAAGATTACAAAGTAGTTGTAAATTGCCCTTCTAAAAGAGGTAGAGTAGAACTGCCCCATAGAGTTTCCAAGGAGCGCCCAGCAGATTCAATCTGCTGACCCTTTGGTTAGCATCCGTAGCACTTAACCACTAAGTCACCAGGGTTTCCTAAAAGAGGTGTATAATCAATATATACCAAATAACTCATTTCCCTACATCTTTGCCAAAACTGAATATCAGTGGTCTCTTAAAGCCATGTCTCTGACACACTTGTTCTTTTTGCATGTTTTGTAGTCGTACCACAGGTTCATGTCCTCTGGTCTCAGAGGCTGTCTAGCTGCTGGAAGACTTAGGAATTTTCCGTGTAAGAGTTTGCCTGCTGCGGGCACAATGGCAAAGCAAGTCATTTGAGGTAGGGCAAGCTAATTGATTGAGGACTTAGCTCTCTGTAAGAGAATGTAACATATTCAGCATTGTTCAAGCAGATAATTAAAGACTAATGGGGAGACTGCTAAGTACCTAGCTATTTTAAAGTACATCTCCTTTAAAAGGGGAAATTTTGAGTTATATCATCTTCAGAAAGAACAGCTCATCCTGACATTTGGACAACGTTTAGTAGCAAGTGTTGGATTAAAATAGTTGGCACAACCAAGGTAGTTTGAATGTTGAGTGAATTCAGATTTCTTTAAAGTTGTACAAGGTTGAATGAGGATCAAGTTGTATTTTTTAGGATTTTTAACTAGTTAATCAAATATTTGCTATGCTTCCGCTAACTGCCAGATATTATGCTAGGTCCTGAGGTTACAAAAATGCATAAGATGCAATCTTTACCTTCAAAGAGAGGGTCCAGAGGAGTTGGTGGCAGTGGGAGACACGATATGACCAGTGACAGACCAGTGTCAAAGACGTATGTAAAGGTGCTTAGGGAGGCTAGCATGACTTCATGTAGAATTCACGTCAGAGACGATTTCATGGAAGAGGAGACACTGGTGGTGGGTTTTGAAGAGATAGGAGTTTGCCAGATGGACCTATATAGAGGCATTTCAGAAAGAGGTTCCAAGCATGTGCAATCAAAAGAGTTGTGAGGCATGGGGGTGGAGGGATGTGAAGGCCCTTGTATTCTCTGCCAAGGGCCCTGGAACTTATCCTGAGAACAGTAAGCATCTTGGAAGAGCTCAGGCAGGAGACTATTAGTCTTTTTTTTTTTTTTTTAAACCTCTCTGGAAATCATCGAAATCAGGAACAGTAAACTGAGATCCTTGGGCCAAGTTCTGCCCACCATCTGTTTTTGTAAATAAAGTTTTATTGGAACACAGCCCACTCATTTGTCTATGGCTGCTTCAGTGTTGGTATTGAGGAGTTGTGACAGACACCTATGGCCTCCAAGGCCTAAACTATTTACTATCTGGCCCTTTACAGAAAAAGTTTCCAACCTTTGATTTAGAAGATGAAATTAATGCAGGGGAATCAATAAGGAGGCTATGGCCAAAGGGAAAGCCTAAGTTAGGGCAGAAAAGGTGAGAGGGAGATTTAAAAAAAAAAATTTAGGAGAGGGAGCTTAAAGGATTTAACGAGAAATGGGACAGGAGGTGTAAGAGAGAGGCAGGAGTCCAGGATGATGCTCATATGCTGGGGGAGGGAGACCAGGTAGATTGGAAAGTCACCAGGTGTACTGGAATGTCACCGGGCATCTGAGTATAGATGTCCTGCAGCATGTTGTATATATGAACCTAGGAGTGGCATAAGTGGGTGTTCGCTTAAGTGTGGACCTGTTGCCATAGTATCTTGTTAAGGTACTTGTATTCAGTGCCCCATCCTAATAACGGGGAAATGAATTCCCATCTCCCCCAGTTATAATCCTTGTTGACCATTGAAGGCTCAGCATCATGCCCACTTTCTTCGGGACCACCCCCACCCCATGCTGTGTACTCTCGAATACTGAAATAATACCCAGCAACACTGTGGAACACACTACTGATACATGCAACAACAAGGATGTACCTTAAAGCCACTTTACTAAGTGAAAGAAGCTAAACCCAAAAACTTCATACTGTATCATTCCATTCACATGACATTCAGGAAAAGGCAAAATTGTTAGGAACAGAAAACAGATCGGTAGTTGCCTGAGAGTGGGGAAAGAGGTTGATTACAAAGGGGCAGCAGAAAAAAAAATAAAAAACTGGAGGGTGATGGAACTTTTCCGTGTCTTGAGTGAAGTGGTAGTTACATGACTGTATGCATTTGTCAAAACTCAGAGAACTGTATGCCAAAAAGACTCAGTCTTACTGTAAGTAAATTTAAAAAGTGAATACAAACAATATTCAGTCCAAAATATGTGCTTTTAACATTAGAGATTAAACACCTTTCAAAGAAATGTAAAAATGCTTAAAACTCACCTATATTAGAGCAATTCCTGCCCTGAAACTTTATATAGCATCACCAGAAACTCTTTACTGCCTGCATGGTTGTCTTTTCAGGCAAAGGTTTCTTACTTACCTATCTAGAATATATATATGTTCAAGGGTAAGTTCACTGCCTTATACATTTTTGCGTGCCTATCAAGTCTACCGTGATCACATTGTAGATTATAAATATTTATTTCTTAATTACAGAACCTGATAGTCAAAGAAGGGAGCAAGGCCAATGTGTCCTGCTCTACTATCATTTATCTATCCATTCATTCAACAAACATTTGTTGAGTACATTGTACACGCCAGGCAGTCTGTGAGGAACCAAGGGTGCAATGATTAACCATTCTTGTCCTCATAGAACTTACATTTCAGTAGAGGAAGACAAGGCATCGCCCCTTATACTTGTCTACTTCCTATAACTCTAGTGTATAATATTGCAAGAGAACTCAGAGATTTTATTCTCCTTAACTTTCTCATTTTACAAATGTTTTAACTACATGGAGATGGAATTTGAACTGCCCGTCTCACCAGTAGCTTTCATCTGTGCCATCCAGGTTGCACGATGATTTGATTCAAATGAAGAGCACAGTAAGCCATTGTAGTAATGTGCCTTTTGCAAAGGGGGAGTTGCTTGTCATCTTTACTTTGGTGAGTGTCGATCCTGAAGGTTACATTTTTCTTTTTATTATTAAGACTTGTCTTTAATGCAAAAGCTCTGTCTTAATGGGGTCAAGTTTAGGGAGGAATGTTTCACCCCAATCCAAGTTCTTATCTCATATAACATACTGGTATCTGTGTTCTTGAAAACTGACACGGAAAATGAAGGAACACGAAGTCTCTGGCAGCTTACTGCTTTTATCGTTACAGGAGTTGAAAGCATCAATTTTCATTTCAAGCTTTGAATTGCTTGTAATATGGGTTTTTAGTGAGCCTTTGGTAGGCAGATGAGCCAAAGCTTTTGGACTGTTCAGGAAAGGAGCCTCTAAGGAAAGCCAGAGAATAGGCTCAGAGCCCCAGGAAAAGAACCAAATGTGTGCTGGAGAATTGAGATCCAGATATATTGCTCCCCAAAACTGCCAAGGTAAGCTCCTCCAGGGCTTGCCATACACTTTGTCAATCTACTGGTATTGCATGCTTCTGTTTAGTTTCCTTGTGTCATCATATGTAATGCACAAAAGTGGGGCGGGGGGGCATGATTAGTCTTCAAGTGACAGCCAAAAAAGCAGCAAGGAAAGGAAAGATTTTTGGGCCCAGCAGTATTGTATTGGGGACATGCCAAAAAGGCTTTAACCGTGACCTTGATAGCAAAGCACTTACCCAGCGAGATGGAAACTCCTAGGGCAGTAGACCAGGTTTTTCTTATGCTTTGTCGCCCTTAATGGGAAACCAGCAAGCCTTTAGAAGATTGCAGCTTCATGGCGGTTTTTCCTTTCTGTAAAGGCACACGTTGTCTACAGCAGGTTTTGGGGCTTAGTACAGGCTGGGGAAAAACCTGCCTCCTGAATCCCAGAAGGTCCCCTGTGCCATGTTTGCATTTTCCAGCATTCGGAGTGAAGGTGTTGGAGTGACTTGTTCCACTTGCCAACCAGTGAGAAGGTGTTTTTTAAAAAAAACAAAGTCTGTTACCTTGCCAGTTTGAAAATACGTGTGCTCCGTCATTTTGTCTTTAAGATAATTTCTTTTAGTTTGGAATGGCTCTAATATCAGTGTGTTTTAAGTATTTTTATGTTTTCTTGGGAAGCATTTAATTTCCGATGTCAAAAGCGCAAGTTTTTTGGAGTGAATATTGTTTTTATTCACTTTTTAAATTTACTTAAAATGCACTCTTTTTGGCATATAGTTCTCTTGAGTTTTGACAAATGCATATAGTCATGTAACTGCCCTTTTGACCTTGGCAGATCATTTGACCTCTGTAAGGCGTTACTTCATCTGTGAGATGGTTTTAACAATGCATAATTGCTGATTTGTGAGGACTGAGTGGGTACCTTGGTAAAGCCTGACACACAGTAGACATCTACCAAAAGATAGCTGTTAGTACAACTATTATCAATATTTGTACTGGCAAATATTGACTTCCAGTTCCAGTTGCTGTTGAGGTGACTCCAACTCCTGGCGACCGCATGTGAGTCAGAGCAAAACTGCAGTCCGTAGGGATTTCAGTGGCTGATTTTTTGAAAGTAGAGCATGAGGCCTTTCTTCCAGGATGTCTCTGAGCGGACTTGAACCTCCAGCCTTTCAGTTAGCAGCCAAGTGTGTTAACTATTTGTACCACCCCAGAACTTAAGTGAATTTATTTAGCCATGTCTGGCTTCCCCACAAGGAACTCTAATGGCACAGTGGTTAAAGTGCTCAGATGCTAAGTGAAAGGTCAGTGGTTTGAACACACCAGCCACTCAGTGAGAGAAAGATGTGACACTCTGCCTCTTTAAAGATCACAGCCTTGGAAACCCTACAGGGCAGTTCTACTCTGTCCTGTAGGATGGCTATGAGTTGGGATTGGCTTGATGGCAACGGGTTTGGTTAGGTTTACGGGATCTTCCCCACAATGGAAATGTAAGGTCCATGAAGGTATGTCCTTGATGGGTTTAGTTTACCTTTGTAGTATCACTGTCTAGCATAGTACCTGGCATAAGAAATGATTGAATGAATTACTTGAATGAATGAATGAACAAATGAGTACTGCTTATGCCTTCCTCACCAAGAATATCACGTAGTTTTGTTGAGCACCGTCCTGAATCTAGGAGCGTTTCTTAAGTTGTACCTTTGTTATATTTTCCCATTATTTTAGTGTTGTAGTAATTGATATCTTGTCTACACACTTCACATTTATTTAAGGGAGGGCGAAGGCATGAGGACGAGGGATGTGATGTACTCTCCTTCTTCTCTCTTCTTTTCTAAAGACCAAGAAGGCCCTGACCTGTGACTCATTCTTAGGTTTCTCTTCCAGATGAGTGTGGTTTCTGCAAGTAATTGCACAGTAAATCAACGGTGTCCCAACTCTGCCGAAGACTGCTTATCATTCAGTTCTATCGAATTGGCTGCTAGTGGTTTCTTGGCTGCTTCTAGGGTAGTGGCTGTTTTGTAGGCTGGTCTTTCCCTTCTTCCAGAAGCCAAGCTGGTAGATACAGTATTCAAGTTCATATAACCTGACCCAGTTTTTGAGAAATTGCTGACTTGGCAGGGTACTTTCAGAGCCTGACCAATTTCAGCATCGGCCTCCTGAAAACCATGCTCCAGCTGGTGTCTGCTGGGTCAACTGTTAGAACTAGGCCGGAATACCTCATTCTGTAGGCTGAGCAGTACTTGAACCAACCAAAAGGAGAAAGTTAACTTTAAGCCAGTTTGCTTTCTCTTGCAAAAGTAGCTTTTTGAGGCCATGAGTAATGTAATGGGGATAGAGAATGTCAGAGTCTAGATGCTCTGCCATGTAATAATTATTTTATGTTCCATCCAGCTACAAACTTCACACCACTGTCACTGTGGAAATTTCTCCAGATTGAACTGCCTTTCATATTCTGGGGATCCATTTCACCTTTCAGAGGCTAGTAGAAGCAATAGTCTCACTTTCAAGGAGAAAATGACAGAACTTTTCTTGGTATGGATTTTCAAAAAGAGTGAAACCTGGTGAATTACCACCTAACCTGAATGTATCCTTAGCAGGGCTTCCAACTAGTTCCTTAGATTTGAACCCCTGCTGAGAACTTGAATTTCTAACAAGTTCCAGGTGATGCTAACGGTGTTGGTTAGGGACCAGTTATGAGAACCACTACTAGATCAGTGGTTCTCAAAATTTATTGTACATGAGAATCACCTGGGGATCTTGTTAAACCGTAGATTCTGATTCAGTAAATATGGAGGGGAGGGAAAGTCTCAGTTATGAACTGGTTTGTTGCCTGAGAAAACACACGTTATCTGTGAATAACAGAGACAAGCTAGCTGTGTCATATTTAGCAGCCCTTTCCCACTGAAATGTTGCCCTGTTTAACTGCCTTGCAGAAGCATATTTTGGAGCCGAGGATAGTGAAAGACATATTACAGGTTAGAGTATGTTTGGAAATCACTTACATGATCTTTAAATAGTATGAATATGAGAGCAACAATAGCATCCCCAAAGAGAAGGTACTTAATATTTAGACCTCCTCTGTCTAGGAGGGTAGCCAGTAGCCACGTGGGACTGAGCATACCAAGTGTGGTGAATCTGAATTGAGATACACAGCCAGTTTGAAATAGACACCAGAGATTGAAAGCATAGTATGATAAAAGAAAGTAAAATGCCTCACTAATAATTTATATTGATTTCATGTCGAAATGATGATAGTTTGGATGTATCTGGTTAAATTAAGTACGTTACTAAGTTGATTTCACTATTTCTTTTTATCTCTCCTTAAGGTAATGTGTGTATTTTAAAATGCTGCGTATGTAATGTGGTTTACATTATACCTTGATTGGACAGTGCGGCAATGGTGCCCGTAATTCTAAAGGTTTTAGAATTTAAGTTACATCTCATGGCCTCGTGCATTTTCTGATGGGGCTTACCCATCTTTGGAAAACTCATATTTATGGAAGCAAAGTTTTCAAGAGTCATGGCAGGTCAGGGGAATTTGGGGTAGATGATGGCTGAAGTGTTTTCAGTGATATTTGGGCTTACGTCAGCTTTTGGTGTGAAGTTCAAGACAGAGAAATGAGGTAACAAGGTCATGATGCAATGGAAAATCCAAGCAATTTCTCTGGAGATGCTTACTTTCCACAGGAGTCTTATCTGACCTCGTTTTCGTGCTCAAAATTGCATGTTCCTCAGTATCAGTGAGCCTCTCTTTGAAGTGATGCACCTAATAGGAATTCCAAAGGGCTACCAGCTGAAGCTAAGTGCTCATGCAGCGTCTGTAAAATTATCCTTTTTGCTAATATTCCTGAGAATACTGAAGGAGGCCTGTAAGTCCTGCAGTCAACTGTGAGGTTTGAGCTGGCTATTAGGAGACTTCCTGTTGTTAGCTTCTGTGGCATTGGCCTCTCACGCATGGGGGTCCCATGCACAATGCGATCGGACCACTGTGATCCATAGGGTTTTCATTGGCTGGTTTTCGGGAAGAGATCACAAGGCCTCTTCTCCTAGTCTGTTTTATTCTGGGAGCTCTGCCGAAATCTATTTGGCATCATAGCAACACGCAAGCCTCCCCTGGCAGATGGGTGGTGGCTGTGCTTGAGGTCCCCTGGGTGGGAATTGAATTCAGGTCTCTTGCATGAGGGACGAGAGTTCTACCTCTGAGCCTCCACTGCCCTCTATTAGGAGATGAGGCAGGGCCTCTCCTGTGTGCCTAATGCTGTGCGGGCTAGAATCGGAAAGGCAGAAGCAAACAAGAGCATTGTTCCTTGTCAACAGGGAGCTCACTCACTAAGTGTGGAGAGCCCCTGTGTGCTGCGCATTGCCCTAAGGCAGAGGATGCAGCAGTAGGCAGAATAGCCTAACATCCCTGCCTTTATTGAGCTTACTTCTGGTGGTAAGGAGCCTATAATAAAAACATTCACTTGGAGTGAATTTCTGAGCTAGAAGGGACTTGGCGATTATATAGTCCAACCCATTTATTTAACATGGTAATTATCATTTCACATTTTGAATATTCTGTAGTGGCTAGTGTGCAGTGCCTCACGTATCGGAGACACCATCTGTGCATGCTCATTTATTACTTACTCAACAGATACTTATTAAACACCTTACTATATTCCATGCACTTTTCTATGTGCTGGGGACGGAAGAAGAGAAGAAAGATTGTTGTTCTCAAGGAGCTTAGATTCCAGCTGTGGGTGGGAAGAGGGCATCGGACAGTGACCAGGAAACATAATAAGGAAGTTACATGCTGTTCTGGAAACTGATACATCCTAAGAAAGGAGACGGAAAAGTAGTTGAGATTAGGGGTAGTAGAATACTGATGGGGGGGCGGGGGATGGGTGGCAGCTTTCAGTAGGGAGTCACTGGGAAGATGACATTGAATAGGAGTTGGAGGGGAGGGTGTTAACCTTGCAAATATCTAGGTGGAAGGAACAGCCAGTGCAAAGCCACTGAGGCAGGAACATGCCTACCTTGTTACAGGGGCAGTGAGCTGGACTGAAGTGAGAGAAGGGGATGGAGTATAGAGGGTGAAGTCAGAGACGTCATGGGTAATCAAGTCATGTGAGAGTTTCAGCGTTTACATACAGACTTTTGAGCAGAGGAGTCCTGTGGGCTGATTTAACTTTTATTTTTACATGCAGTAAAATTTCCTCTTTTTGGTTTACAATTCTGTGACTTTTAACAAATGCATAGTCATGTAACTACCACCATAATCGAGATATAGAGTCATTCCATCACTCCAGAGACCCCCCTCGTGCTGCCCCTTTGTTGACTTAACATTTTTAAAGGATGATTCTGAATGATCTTTGAAGATTAGATTGTAGGGAGACAAGATTAGAAGTGGGAAGACTAATTAGGAGATTCAGCAAGTTATTCAGGTTAGCAGTGGTGGATGCTTGCAGGGTGAGTAGGAGGTGGTCAGATTCTGGATCCGTGGTCAGAGTCTGAAGGTAGAGATTTGAAGGGAGTTCTGAGAGGAAGAGAGGAGAAAAGTTTAACATGGATTTGCCCTGAGCCAAAAGGAAGGATGGCGTACATTTGCTGAGATGGGACAGGTTACAGGTGGAGCAGGTTTGAAGGGAGAAAGACTGTCGTTTACTTGTGGACACGTGGAGTCTAAGTGGCTATTAGATATCCAAACAGATATATGGATGGGGAAGTCTGCTGAATCGAAAGGCATACGTTAATTTACAGAAACCATACACTGTCAAAGACACTGTTTGAAACAAAATCTGTGACTTTCATAGGAGTCACTTGTCAATCTTTAGGATTCAGAGGTGCTTAAGGAACTTGATACCCAGGATTGTTGTCTGCTGCTGTCTATTTCATAGTCCTCAAGGTCATTTATTTTTTCTTACTTTGGTGGAAAGATATATTTCTTTTCTGGGAATAGTACAAAGTTCAATATAGCTGTAATGATTCTGGAGTTTTCTTGTGTTGCTTTTTGATAAAATGACCTGTGTTTGGAGTAAGAAGAACTGGTTCAGCAGGTTCACTTTTATACCACCAGCGTTGTTTAACTTGAGGGAGGACTTTTAGTGTTTGATTTTGGGTCACTGTGTATAGATTTACTTATTTCTGGTACCTTTTTTTTTTTTTGGTACCTTTAGCTGTCAGTGTAGTTGAGTTAAAGATGAGAGAACTGAAGAAGTTAAAATTAAAGGCAAGGTATGTTGTTAGTTGGAAAAAAAAAAAGTAGGCTGTAAAATTCTCTCTCCACTCTGATTTCAAATTATGTTGAAAAAGTATATGTGTACAGAACACAGTCTGAAAAGAACGTACTAAAATGGCAAAGTCACTATCTGAGTTGTGAGTGATGGAAGAGTTTCTCTTCGTTCTAAATATTTTTCCATATTTTCAAGATTTTCTCAATAAACCTACATATCTTTCTTTTTTCTCCATTTATTCAGGAAATGTTTATTCAGCATTAGATTCAGACCCAGACTGGGGTAGAGCAGTGAAAGAGAAAAAGCCCTTTGCCCTCAAGTAGCTAATAGTCTTGCAAGATCACTCTAGTTTTATTGTCAGAAAAAAGACACATTCATTAATGAGGAAAGAATGCAAGTGAACTTGTCTAATTTACTTTGCTTTTTTTTTTTTTTTTTAATATATTGGTATTGAGTGAACTCTGTGAATCACTGTCCATCCCTGTCTCTCTCTGTACGTTCTCAGAGGTTCTAGGAGTGGGCATTTGTGCCCCTGGGACACCTAGCTGCATTTCTGAAGCCATTTCTATGAGAAGACATACCTGTGGAATGGGAAGTGGGAACTCATGGGGTGGGCCTACATGAGGCTGACATGTGCCAGCCTTGTCCAAGATCCTCAAATGGTCCCCCCACAGGGAGCAGAACACATGGTGGTTCCTGGGCAAAAGCTTGGGTGGACGTCTTTTCAGGGTGCCACCTGCTGTCAATGTGACCCTCAATATGTCACCTGGCCTTGCTGAGCCTCTGTTACCTCATCTAGAAAATATTTGGGATATACTGGTGAATCTGACACTCTGTGATGCCAGGGTTTGCTCAGTGGTGGGTGGGCTGGACAATGCCTAATGTGAATTTCAGGAATGTGCACCTCGTGAATATTCAAGTGAATGTAATTACCCAACCTCCCTTCTGCCATGGGGGCTTAGTGCCAAGTCCGTGTTTTGTATCAGTGACCCCCAAAATGGAGTCGATTTAGGATATCTTTCAGGGAATATGAGTTCTCACTGAGAGACTTGGACCAGGGAGGTTTCATTCTCCCGATGACTGCCTCTCCGTGTAGGTATAAATACGTTTAATGGTCTTGGCATTCAACTCTTACATTAGTCAGTGACTGGCTGGATGCCACCACTGGGCACAAAGAGGAATAGGACTCAAGACTTGGAACCTGCAAAAAAGTTTTCTCATGCCCTCTTTATACTGGATCTTGTAGCTGGTTGATTTTTTTTTTTTTTATTCTCCCCTTGGTTCTTCTGAGAAAATGTTGGTATGGTGACTTCCGTCTAATTTTATCAAATATAGTATGTCCGGAGACAAAACAGAACCATGTTTCTGTGTATGATTCCTGGCAGAAATGGTGCGATTTCATCTCAGGATAAAACTGTGAATTTGTGGGAAGCAACATGGTCTGAGTACTTAGCGAAAGTGAAAGGAATACATAGCCTGCTGCCAGAGCTGCCTTTGTCTTGGTGGCCTTTGGAAATCACTAGCGATTTGTGGAAGCCTAGTCTCCTGAGAACAGTCAGAACCAATCATCTGGTCAACAAGCAGGCATGTTGGGTATGGCCTAGGGCAGGTGGTATGTGTTTCCAGTACAGGACGTTACTTATGCCTTCAAGTCACATAAGTCAAATGTGTATGTGAATGTTTGTGTGTATGTGAGAGTGAGAGGGAGAGACAGACAGACAGACAGACAGAGATAGAAGGGGCCAGGGGAGGAGAGAGAGACAAGAACATGAAGAAAGGAGAGGGAGAGAGTGATTAAGAGGGAGAGAGTACAAACAAGAACCAAGAATGCACATGGACATATGAAGTAGCGTAGGGAAATTCACCTGCCAAGGGTGTGTCCTGGAGTATGGGTGAGAGGGGAGACTTGATTCTGCTGTTTTCAGTTCCCAGGAGTCTCCCACAGTATCAGCATCTCACTGAGCTGACTGCGACTCTGGTGTTTAAAAACCAGGGCTCCCAACCGGTTCATTCCAGTTCGAACCCCTGCTGAAAATTTGTATTTCTGGAAAGTTCCCTGGTGATGCTAATACTGCTGATTGGGGAACAATTCTGAGAACCACTAGTAGAGTAGTGGTTCTCAAAATTTATACACAAAAATCTTCTGGGGATCTTGTTAAAACGTACATTCTGATTTAGTATATCTGGGGTGGAAATATAATTTCTCAGCAGGTGTTTGAATCTGAAGGAACCAGTTCGAAGCCCTGTTAAAAACACGTTTTGTATGTAACACGGCTCAACTTCTGCTTCCAGGGCTCATCTGGAGAAAAGGTGAGCTGTTCCAACATTGGAGACAAACTGCATGTGCTGATTTATTTAGAGTACTGTATTTCACGGCCAGTTTAAGGAGATTTTCAAGGGCAGTTTTGACTGTTATGCATATCCAGGGTTAGGTGCAGTGAATGAGGTACTTGCCTTGGGCACAGAATTTAAGGGGTTGCCAAAAACTCAGTCGTCAAGATAAAAAATACTTCAAAGCAATATTTTTAAAAAACAAAATTAATTTTTAATAAAGACAGGGTTGGCGTTACTGATTTATCCTTTTGCCTCAGGCTCCAGTATGGCTCAGCATGACACTGTTACTGATCCTATCTTTATTTAAAACTTTCATGTTTTGTTCATCATGAATTTTTTGTGTTAATTTTGATTTTTAAAAATATTGCATAAAAGTATTATTTCTTTACTGAGTTTTTTGGTACCCTCTTAAATTTTGCAACCAAGGCAGAAGTATCCTACTTCTTACCCTAGTCCTGGCCCTCCTTATGATATTTGCCTTGACTTGTAAATTTGGAACCCCTGAGTAAAATATGGTTCCAGAGGACAAAAGTAGCACGTAGAGTGCCTGTCTTCCGGATGCATGAATCGAGCTCATTTTGATGTGCCAAGATGTGTTTCTTAGTTATCTAGTGCTGCTATAATAGAAATACCACAAGTGGATGGCTTTAAGAACCGGAAATTTATTCTCTCACATTTTGGGAGTCTGGAAGTCCAAATTCAGTGTACCAGCTCCAGAGGAAGGTTTTCTCTCTCCACCAGTTTTGACGGAAACTCCTTGTCATCAGTCTTCTCAGTGCAGAGATCTCAGGTCCAGAGGATGCGCTGTGCTCCCGGCTCTTCTTTCTTGGTGATATGAGGTCACAATCTCTCTGCTTGCCTCTCTCTCCTTTTCTCTCTTAAAAGATAAAAGGTGATGTAGGCCATAATCTCAGGGAAATTCCCCTTACATTGGATTAGGGCTGTGACCTGAGTAAGGGTGTTGTATCCCACCCTAATCCTCTTTAGCATAACCTAATCTTGCTTCATTAACCACAGGCAGAGATTAGGATTTACAACACATAGGAAAATTATATCAGATCACAAAATGGAGGACAACCACATAATACCGGGAATCACGGCTTAGCTAAATTGACACGTATTTTTGAGGGGGCACTATTCAATCCAAGACAGTATGTGAAAGGCTATTTACATATCCGTGTATTTAATAGCTATTTATTAAACACCTTTGAGGCACTATTCTGGGTGTTAAGGTTACAGTGATACCCCAAACAGACAAAATGCCTGTATTCATGGGGCTTATATCCCAGTGGTAGCCATACATCATCTCTAATCCTCACAACAACTCTGCAATGTAAGTATTCAGTTTTACTGTTTTATAGGTGAGAAAGATGAGGCTTAGAGAACAACCCTAACAACATGTAAACTAAGTGTGGCTGGTCTAACGTGGTATATAATTCTGAACGGATTCAGAGAAAGTCAAGCTTATTTTGAGTTTGGCTTAGTCAATAGGAGGCTTCCTGGAAAACATGAGTCCTAAATTGGTTCTTACAGAAGGCATTATGTAAGCAAATTTAAATGCAAGACTAAATGTAGGCATAAATACAAAACCCATTTTTTCTTGATTTTAGCGGAAGGAATAGAATGGTACAGAGAAAGCCAGGCAAAAAAGATGAGGATGGAAAAGTATTTACCTACCTCAATCAGCTGAATCATCTAGACCTCCTTTTGAACTAGCTCCAAGCTATTATCCTTTATCTGAGTTCCCTTCCAGGCCCAAGGAGTAAGAGTGCAGCAGCTGATTAGCAATGTCTGCGTGGGATTGGCCATGCATTGTTACTAATTTCATGCTAGTTTGGTACACATTGTGACACAGTTGTCCTAGTGCCCTAAGCTGGATTTCAGAGGGCCAATGTTAGGATTCTTAAGAATCGTCGTTGCCCAGGTTATTAATATTTGTTACTTAATAGATGGTAGAGTTGGGGGGAGGGAGAAGCAAGCATAAAACAAAAACATTTTGTTAAAATGTTCAGTATTTGAAAATATAGTTTTGTAAAATCATCTGTATATGCGTATAGGTACGAAAAGAAATTAGAAAAACAAATAGAATTAGATGTATATCTTATGACGCGTAGTAAACTATTGTTGTCTTGTGCCATCGAGTCGATTCCGACTCATGGTGACCTCATGTGTTATGAGTTAACTGTTCCATAGGGTTTTCTTGGCTGTACTCTTTACAGAAGCAGATCTCTGGGCCTCTTCTTCCTTGGTTCGCTTCTGGCGAATTGTCAGCCTTTTGATTACCAGCCACGCTCAATCCATTTGCACCACCCAGTTGTTTAAAATATATAATTTGATAAGTTTTGACATATGCGTATACCCATGGAAGTATCACTACAATCAAGAAAATTAACATATATCTGTGAGACCTGGGGACACAGCGGCTAAGAGCTCGCCTGCTACCCAAAAGGTCAGAAGGTCGAATCCACCAGCTGCTTCTTGGAAACCCTATGGAGTTGTTCTGCGCTAAGTCTGAATTCACTCGATGGTAGTGGGTTATTAACCCCCAAAGGTTCCCTTTGTAGTTGCTTCCTCGCACCCTTCCAGACATGCCCCCCTCCAGTCCCCAGACAATGAATTATATGCTTTCTGTCGCTATACATTAGGTTAATTTTCCTAGAATTGTACATGAATGGAATAATACAGTATGTACTCTTTTTTTGTTTTGACAAGGAAGCTCCTGGCTTTATTTCGTAGCTAATTGTTTTGGAATCCATTGACGTTCTAGCGTATAGAAATAATTCCTTTTTATTGCTGAGTATCTCATTGTATGGATAGACGGTTGTGTATTCATTCACCTGTCGATGGCCATTAGGGTTGTTTACAGTTTGGGCAGTTATAAAGCAAGCTGCTGTGAACATTTGTGTGTAAGTCTTTGTATGGACGTATGCTTTTATTTCTCTTGGGTAAATACAACTGACTCGTGTGGTTATTCCAACTAAGAAACATCCAAACTTTTCCAGAGTGGCTATCCTTTTTCACATTCCCACTAGCAGCGTATGAGAGCTCCAGTTCCTCTGCATTTTCACCGACGATTGATTTGGCCAGTCTTTATTGTAGCCCTTTTTAGTGTATAGTGATATCTCATTGAGGTTTTAATTTTTATTTCCATAATGACTGATGATGTGGAGTCTTTTCATGCATATATCTTCTTTGATGATGTCTTTATACAAATCTTTTACTACATTTTTTTGAGGTGTTTTACCTTCTTATTGAGTATTAAGAATTCTTTACATTCTGGATGTAAGTCCTTTATCAGATACATGATTAGCAAATGTTTTCTCTCAATTGATGGCTTTTGTTTTCATCCCCTTAACAGTATTGTTTGAAAAAGAAAAGTTTTAATTTTGATATAGTCCAAGTTAGCAATTTGCATTTGGTGTCATATCCAAAAATTTTTCACCTAACCCAAGTCAGAAAGGTTATTTTGTTGTTACTTTATAATAGTGGTCTCATACAATATTTGTGCTTTTGTGATTGACTTATTTCACACAGCATAATGCCCCCAGATTCATCTGTGTTGTGCGATGTTTTGCATATTCATCGTTGTTCTTTATCGTTGTGTATTATTTCATTGTGTGTAGGTACTACAGTTTATACATTCCTCTATTAATGGGCACTTAGGTTGTTGCCATCTGTCTTAGTTATCTAGTGCTTCTATAACAGAAACACCACAAGTGGATGGTTGTAACAAAGAAAAATGTATTATCTCACAGTCTAGTAGGTTACAAGTCCAAATTCAGGGCATTAGCTCCAGGGGAAGGCTTTCTCACTCTGTCCGCTCTGGAGGGAGGTCTTTGTCCTCAATCTTCCCATGGTTGAGGATGTGCTCTGCTCCTGGTGCCGCATTCTTGGTGGTGTGAGGTCCCCAACTCTCAGTTTGCTTCCCTTTTATCTCTTGAAAGATAAAAGGTAGTGCAGGCCACACCCCAGGGGAACTGCCTTTACCTTCGATCAGGGAGGTGACCTGAGTAAGGGTGGTGTTACAATCCCACCCTAATCCTCTAAACGTAAAATTACAATCACAAAATGGAGGACAACCACACAATACTGGGAATCGTGGCCTAACCAAGTTGATACACACATTTGTGGGGGGCCATAACTCAATCCACAATACCATCTTTTTGCTATGATGAATGACTCTGCACTGAACATGAATGCGCCTATGTGGGGTTGCTGGATCATACGGTGTTTCTATTTTCAGCTTTCGGAGGAAGCCCACATTGTTTCCATAGTGGCTGTACCATTTTACATTCCTGTCAGCAGTGTATGAGAGTTCCAGTCTCCCCACTACCTCAGCCAGCATTTATTGTTTTCTGAATTTTTGAACAGTGCCATTTTTGCAGGGGTCTTTGATTCATTTTGAGTGAGTTTTTGTGTATGGGGTGAGGTAGGGATCCTGTTTCATTTTTCTGCAAATGGATGTCCATGTTTACTAGCACTATTTGTTGAATGAACATTTAATGAACTTAAACCCTTTGTCAAAGATCAAGTGTCCATAGGTGGATGGATTTATTTCTGGATTCCCAATTTTGTCCCATTAGTCTATGTGTCATTGTATCAGTACTAGGCTGTTTTGACTACCGTAACTGTATCGTAGGCTCTGAGATCAGGTAGTGTGAGGCCTCTTATTTTTGTTTTTCTTTTTCGGTAGTATTTTATTTATCCAGGGGCTCTTTCCCTTCCATATAAAGTTGGTGATTAGTTTTTCCATCTCATTAAAAAATATTGTTGGATTTTGGATCGGGATTACATTGTATCTATAAATTGCTTTGGATAGTACTGACATTTTCACAATGTCAAGCCTTTCTATCCATGAGCGTGGTATGTTTTTCTTGGTTTCTTGAGTAGTGTTTTTGTAGTTTTCATTGTGTAAGTCTTTTACATCCCTAGTTAGATTTTTTCCAAAGTATTTTATCTTTTGGGGGGTTATCATAAATGGTATTGTTTTCCTGATTTCCTTTTCAGAACTCTGTTTATTAGTGTAGAGGAATCCAACTGATTTTTGTATGTTGATCTTGTACCCTGCCACTTTGCTGAATCTTTCTATTAGTTCCAGTAACTTTCTTGTGATTTCTCTGGGATTTTCTATGTATAGGATTATATCATGTGTGAATAGGGAAGTTTTACTTCTTTGCCAATTTGGGTAGCTTTAATTTTCCTTTCTTGCCTTATTGCTATAGCTAAGACTTCCAGTACAATTTTGAATTAGAATGGTGATAAAGATCATCCTTATCTGGTTCCCACTCTTGGTGGAAATGCTTTCAGTCTCTCTCCATTGAGAATAATGTTGGCTCTTGGTTTGTGTCATGGATTGAATTTTGTCCCCAAAATATCTGTCAACTTGGCTATGCCATGATTCCCAGTATTGTGTGATTGTCTACCATTTTGTCATCTGCTATTGTCCTGTGTGTTGTAAATATGTGTTGGACTTTATCAAGTGCCTGTCTGCATTTATTGAGATGATCATGTGATTCTTTTCCTTTGTTTTATTTATGTGGTGGATTACACTGATTGATTTTCTAATGTTGAACCATGCTTGCATGGCTGGTATGAATTCCACTTGGCCATGATGTATTAATTTCTATATGCTCTTGGATTCTACTGGCTAGAATTTTGTTGAGAATTTTTGTGTCAGTGTTAATGAGGGATATTAGTATATTTTCTTTGTTAGTGGTGTGTTTGCCTGGCTTTGGCATCAGGGCTATGCTGGCTTCATAAAATGCATATGGGAATATTCCTTTCTCTTATGTGTTCTGTAATACTTTGAGTAGCATTGGTGTCAACTCTTCTCTGAATGTTTGGTAGAATTCTCCAGTGAAACTGTCCAGGCCAGGGCTTTTTGTTGTTGTTAGTCTTTTTTTATGACCTCTTCAATTTCTTCATTTGTTATGGGTCTGTTCAGATTTCCTACCTCAGTTTGTGTTAGTTTAGGTAGGTAGTGTGTTTCTAGAAATTTGTGTGTTTCCAGGAACCTCTTGTTGTTGGGTGCTGTCAAGTCGGTTCTGACTCTTAGCAAACCTATGCACAACAGAACGAAACACTGCCCAGTCCTGCACCATCCTCACAATCGTTGTTATGCCTGAGCCCATTGTTGCAGCTACTGTGTCAATCCACCTCATTGAGGGTCTTCCTCTTTTTCGCTGACCCTGTACCCTGCCAAGCATGATGTCCTTCTTCAGAGACTGATCCCTCCCAACAACGTGTCCAAAGTATATAAGATGCAGTCTCGCCATCCTTGCTTCTAAGGAGCATTCTGGTTTTACTTCTTCCAAGACAGATTTGTTCGTTCTTCTGGCAGTCCACGGTATATTCAATATTCTTTGCCAACACCGCAATTCAAAGACATCAGTTCTTCTTCGGTCTTCCTTATTCATTGTCCAGCTTTCACATGCATATGATGAGATTGAAAATACCATGGCTTTGGTCAGGTGCACCTTAGTCTTCAGGGTGACATCTTTGTTCTTCAACACTTTAAAGAGGTTCTTTGCAGCAGATTTGCCCAATGCAATGAGTCTTTTGATTTCTTGACTGCTGCTTCCATGGCTGTTGATTGTGGATCCAAGTAAAATGAAATCCTTGACAACTTCAATGTTTTCTCCAGTTCCTCATGAGCACAATTAAGTGTTCTGGAATTCCCATTCTTTACAACGTTATTCATAATTTGTTATGATGCACATAGTCAAATGCCTTTGCATAGTCAATAAAACACAGGTAAACATCCTTCTGGTATTCTCTGCTTTCAGCCAGGATCCATCTGACATCAGCAATGATATCCCTGGTTCCACGTCCTCTTCTGAAACTGGTCTGAATTTCTGGTAGTTCCCTGTCGATATACTGCTGCAGCCGTTTTTGAATGATCTTCAGCAAAATTTTGCTTGTGTGTGATATTAACGATATTGTTCTTTAATTTACACATTCGGTTGGATCACCTTTCTTGGGAATAGGCATAAATATGGATCTCTTCCAGTTAGTTGGCCAGGAAGCTGTCTTCCATATTTCTTGGCATAGACGAGTGAGCACCTCCAGCACTGCATCCATTTGTTGAAACATCTCTATTGATATTCCATCAATTCCAGGAGCCTTGTTTTTTGGCAATGCCTTCAGAGCAGCTTGGACTTCTCCCTTCAGTGCCATCGGTTCCTGATCATATGCTACCTCTTGAAATGGTTGAACATTGACTAATTCTTTTTGGTATAATGACTCTGTGTATTCCTTCCATCTTCTTTTGATCGTTCCTGCATCATTTAATATTTTCCCCATAGAATCCTTCACTATTGCAACTCGAGGCTTGAATTTTTGATTCAGTTCTTTCAGCTCGAGAAATGGTGAGCGTGTTCTTCCCTTTTGGTTTTCCATTTCCAGCTCTTTGCACGTATCATTATAATACTTTCCTTTGTCTTCTTGAGCCATCCTTTGAAATTTTCTATTCAGTTCTTTTACTTCCTCAATTCTTCCTTTTGCTTTAGCTGCTGGACGTTCGAGAGCAAGTTGCAGAGTCTCCTCTGACATCCATCTTGGTCTTTTCTTTCTTTCCTGTCTTTTCAATGACCTCTTGCTTTCTTCAAGTATGATGTCCTTGGTGTCATTCCACAACTTGTCCGGTCTTCAGTTACAAGTGTTCAGTGAGTCAAATCTGTTCTTGAGATGGTCTCTAAATTCAGGTGGGATATACTCAAGGTCATATTTTGGGTCTCAGGGACTTGCTCTGATTTTCTTCAGTTTCAGTTTGAATTTGCGTATGAGCAATTGATGGTCTGTTCCACAGTCGGCCCCTGGCCTTGTTCTGACTGATGATATTGAGCTTTTCCATCGTCTCTTTCCACAGATGTAGTCAATTTGATTTTGATGTGCTTCATCTGGCAAGGTCCATGTGTATAAAAAAAAAAAAAAAAAATTTATGTTGGTGAAAGAAGGTATTTGCCATGAAGAAGTCATTTGTCTTGCACATTTCTATCATTTGATCTCCAGCACTGTTTCTGTCACCAAGGCCATATTTTCCAAGTACTGATCCTTCTTCTGTGTTTCCAACTTTCGCGTTAAAATCAGCAGTAATTATCAATGCGCCATGATGGCATGTTCGATTAATTTCAGACTGCAGCAACTGATAAAAATCTTCTATTTCTTCATCTTTGGCCCTAGTGGTTGGTGCGTATATTTGAATAATAGTCATGTTAACTGGTCTTCCTTGTATGCGTGTGAATATCCTATCACTGACAGCATTGTACTTCAAGATAGATCTTGAAAAGTTTGTTTTGACGATGAGTGCAACATCATTCCTTTTCAAGTTGTCATTCCCAGCATAGTAGACTACATGATTGTCCAATTCAAAATGGCCAATATCAGTCTATTTCAGTTCACTAATGCCTAAGATATTGATGTTTATGTGTTCCATTTCATTTTTGACAATTTCTAATTTTCCTAGATTCATACTTTGTACATTCTAGGTTCCGATTATTAATGGATGTTTGCAGCTGTTTCTTCTCATCTGAAGTCGTGCCACATTAGCAAATGAATGTTCCGAAAGCTTGGGTCCGTTCATGTCATTAAGGTCAACTCTATTGGTCTACTTTGAGGAGGCAGCTCTTCCCCAGTCATCTTTTGAGTGTCTCTCAACCTGGGAGGCTCATCTTCCAGCACTATATCAGACAATGTTCTGCTGCTGTTCATAAGGTTTTCACTGACTAATACTTTCCAGAAGTAGACTGCTGGGTCCTTCTTCCTAGTCTGTCTGAGTCTGGAAGCTCAGCTGAAACCTGCCCTCCATGGGTGACCCTGCTGGTATCTGAATACTGGTGGCATAGCTTCCAGCATCACAGCAACACGCAAGCCACCACAGTATGAGAAATTGGCAGACACGTGGGGGAACCTCTAGGTTTTCAAATTTGTTGAAGTATAACTTTGTGTAGTATCCTGTTATGACCCTTTTTATTTCAGTTGTTTCTGTTGTGATGTTGGGCGTCTCATTTCTTATTTGGTTTATTTGCTTCTTTTCTTTTGTCAGTTTGGTCAGTAGTTTATCGATTTTGTTGATCCTTTCAAAGAACGATCTTTACTTTTTGTTTATTGTTTGAGTTGTTTTTCTGTTTTCTGTTTCATTTATTTCTGTTGTACTCTTTATTATTTCCTTTCTTCTGGCAGCTATGAGTTTTTTTTGCTGCTCTTTTTCTATTTTTTACAGTTGTAGGGTTATTGTATTGATTTTGACCTTTTGTTCTTTTTTGATTGGTGCGTTTATTGCTATGAATTGGCATCTGAGCACTACTTATACTCTGTCCCAAAAGTTTTGGTATATTGTATTTTCATTTGATTCTAGCTATTCTTTTATTTTGTCTCTAATTTATTCTATTACCCAGTTTTTTTTTTTTATGCATGGCATTGTTCAGTGTCTACTTATTTGATTTTTTCCCCTTGTTCTCTCTCTTTTTGGTTTCTAATTCTATATCATTATGATCTGGGAAGATACTTTGTATTATTTTGATATTTTTAAAATTTATTCAGGCCTGCTTTGTGGCCTAGGATATGGTCTAATCTAGAGAATAAGCCATGCACACTGGAGAAGAATGAGTACTGTGCTACACTCGTTGGGTGGAGTGCTCTGTATATAAGGTCACCTTGGTTGATTGTGTTGTTTATGTCTTATGTATCTTTGTTGAGTTTCTTCCTAATTGTTCTGTCCATCGTCAAAAGTGGCATGTTAAAGTTTCCTAACATTATTGTAGAACTGTCTACTTTTATTTTATGTGTTTAAGAGCTCTGTACTTTTGTATGTAGATATTTATTAAGGTTATGTCCTCTTGGTGAATTGATCCCTTAATCATTATATATTGTCCTTCCTCATCTTTTACGACAGAGCTTGATTTAAGGTCTGTTTTATCAGAGATTAACGTTGCCACTCCTGGTCTTTTTTGGTTATTTGCTTGAGATATATATAACTCAAAGGAACTGGGTTTGGTTTGGTTTTTGGTTATATATGTATGTTTTTTTCCAGTCTTTGATTTTTAACTTCTTTATATCTTTGTGTCTAAGGCATGTCTCTTGTAGGCAACATACTGATTTTTTTTTAATCCATTCTGCCACTGTGTCTCTTGACTGATGCATTTAACCTGTTTACATTCAGTATGATTATCAACAGATATGAATTTACTGTTGTCCTTTTGTTATGCTTTTGTGTGTGTTTGGTGTTGACAATTTCTTTGTTCTGCTTAGTTTTTTGTGCCGAGTTCTATTTGTTCATGGATTGTCTTTTCGTTTCCTTCATTTTTGTCAATTTTCTGTTTACTGAGTCTTTTTTATTTTTTTCTTCTTTATTTTGGTGGATAGGTTTGTTAATTTTCTTTGTGGTTATTGTGAGGTTTACCTTTGTCATCCTAAGTATAAAACAGTCTGTAATTTTTAGATATTGCCTTGACTTCATCTCCATATGTGAATTCTGTTACTATACCATTTATTTCCCCTTTTCGTTTTGAAGTTGTTGATTTCAGATTGACATTTCTGGTTTCCTGTTTTCAGTTATATAGCTTTGTTTTACTTTTGATACTTCTCTGTCTGGGTTGTCATCTTGGCAATACAGTCATATGGCTTGCACTCATGTTGTTGTCTTCTGCTATTTGTTATCTATCTGAAGGAGTCCCTTTAATATTTCTTGTAAGGATGGTATGATTTTTACAAATTCTCCTAATTTCTGTTTTTCTTGGAATGTCCTAATTTTGTCATCCTCTTTGAGAGACAATTTTGCTGGGTATGTGATTCTCATTTGGCAGTTCTTAAATTTCAAGGAGTTATATATATCAGCCCACTTCCTTCTTGCCTGCATGGTCTCTTCCAGGAAAAGAGAGTTTAGTTTTATTGGAATCCCTTTGCAGGTGGTATTTCCTTTTTCCCAAGTTGCTTTCAGAATTCTTTATCTTTGGACTTGGAATGTTTTATTATGATATATCTTGGTGACTCTCTCTTGGGATCTGTTCCGTATGAACTTTGTTGAGCTACTTGGATGGAAATATTCTCTTCTTTCATGATATTGGGTAAGTTTTCTTCCAGCAAATATTAAAAAGTTCTGTTTTTTTTTTTTTTGCGGGGGGGTCGATTCCTGTCCTGGGATTTCCATCTTGCATAAAGTATCCCTCTTCATAGTGTCCCACATAACACTTAGGGTTCCTTCATTTATTTTATCCTCTTTTTTTCTGATCGTTCCTCAAACAAATTGGTATCAAGGGATTTGTCCTCTATTTCACTAATTCTTTCTTCCATTATTTCAGTTCTAATTCTCTGTCCTTAATCGAGTAATCATTGAGTAATCTATTTCTGATATTTATTGTTGATTCTCTGGATTTCTAGTTGCTGTTTTTGTGTGATTTCTAATTGTCTATTTAATTTGTCATTTTGTTCTTGTATTTTTTTCCTGAATTCTTCCAGGGTTTCGTCTGTGTTTTCCTTGGTCTCTTTGAGGACCCTGTGTGTAAGCCTTTGGAATTCCTCACCAGGCGGCTCCATTACCGTCTCTTCCTCAGGAGGATTTCCCTCCCCTTCTGTTTGGTCTTTTGGTTGAACCACCTTGTGTTCTTTCTTTATATTGTCTGCTGTTTTCATTATTAAGGTATTATTTACTTATGATTTTTTTGTTTTGTTTTGATTTATCAGTGTGGATGGTCAGGCGTGCTTCAGTGATCACTCACCTGGCAGCATAAGGGTATTCACTTCCTGCCCCCATTGGGACAGGGCAGCAGCAGGCAAGGCAAGCCCTCATCGCCGTTTGCGGCACGTGTGAGATGGCTGAGAGCATACTGGGTGGGCGCTATTTGGTAATATGCGAATGCTCACTTTTGCTCACCTGGTGGATGGTCAACAGGCAAGGAGCAAGATGGGCATCTGGGGGGTGCTGAGGTGCTGTCTGTATCGAGAGGAGCAGGGCGGTCAGCTGGGAGGCACACAGGTGCTCTCCCCAGCGGGGGTGGGGTGGGACAATTGGCTGGGAGGTACACAAGTGCTATCTCTGATGGGGGGTGGGTGGCTGTAATTGATTTGTTCTGGATTCTTGGGTTCATTATGTTTAAAATGGAGAAATGGACATAATAAAACCTATTGGGTAAGATTGTATAAGTATAATGGACAATATAAGGAAAGTCACATATAGTACATTTCAATAAATGGGAATTTCTCCTGCCACTGTTGCTACTGTTACTACTTACAGGATCAAAGAAACTTCCAGGACTCTAGTTCAACTTTATGCTCAATGCCTGTGTCCAAGTTTGATAAGTAACTGCTTGCCTATGCCTAACTACTTTGAAGGATAGATTTCCATGACTTTGTGATGCACTCTTTGTTGGACAGAAATTTCTTTCTTCCACTGGAGTCGACAGCAACCACTCTCTAGATAGTCACTCTGCTTCCCCTCATTTTGTACCACACACATTGCTCTAGTAAGATTGGCTTTCTTTCTCTCCCTTCAGCACCCTGAGCTTCTTCCCTGCTTCTGGGGTTTTGTATTAGCTGCTGTCTTTGCCTGGGATTCAAATCCATCTCTGGCCACTTGAAGATACATGATCTTGGACCATTCTTTAAACTCTTAATTGATTCTTGATTAGGTCTTAATTTACTTATCCATAAAAATGAGGTAATACTAGTGTCCATGATGAGACAACACTTACAAAGTATCGAGGATGGTGCCTGGCATATAGTAAGTGCTTAACAATTTATAAGCTACTCTGATCTGCCATAGTCTTATTGTTAGTTGAAATTAAATAGGAATAGTACCTTCCTTGTTTTTTACATTACTTCTTTGTTAAAGGATAACCCTCTTTTATCTTTTACTCTCAATTTTTTTTTCATTTGTCCATATGCACCATATATTTTTGCTTTTCCCCACCCAGAGAATCAAAAAGAAAACAAACCAAACCCATTGCCATTGAGTCAATTCCTACTCATAGTGACTCTAGGACTTTTAAAATATACCTTTTCTTGTGAAGTTGAGAATATTTGTCCAAACTGACAAAATGACTTTAAATCTTCCCTTTGTGCATCAAATTATTAGCACTCATTTATAACTATTTTTGATAAGCATGCCATTGTATTTTCATTTCAGGCATTTAAAAATCATTGACTGGGACAAAGTCAAATATGTAGACTTGTGACATCTCTCAAAGCTGACCCATTGGGTGTGGTTCATCAGTACCCATGACTCATCCTTTACCAAGGATATCATAGGAAACCCTACTGAATGTTTTTTTGAAATCCAGATACCATTTGCTACATTCTTTGAACAAAGAACCCTGAGAATTACTTAAAGAAGTTGGTTGGTTATCTATTTATTTTTCTTGGTAAAACCATGGTGAAATTTAATAATTATCACTTGCTTTTGAAAGGTACACTTACTGGGTAATAGTTAATGTGCTCAGCTGCTAACTGGAAGGTTGCAGGGTTGAGCCCAACCAAAGGCCTCAGACA
The DNA here is from genome assembly GCF_024166365.1 of Elephas maximus indicus. NCBI lineage: Eukaryota > Metazoa > Chordata > Mammalia > Proboscidea > Elephantidae > Elephas > Elephas maximus. The sequence continues at coordinate 71,198,726 of NC_064838.1, read as the reverse complement.
AAGGCCTGGTGATCTAATTCTGAAAAACCACCTATTGAAGAAAACGCTATGGAGCTCAGCTCTGTTCTGACACATGGGTTTGCCATGAGTCAATGTGGAAAGGTCTGTTTAGTAAACTTCTCTCAAGTTTTGCCTAAGAGATCAACTGGATTTTCTTATAAGTAACCCTATACCATGTGTTCATGATTTTAGAAACCTTTTAATGAACACTTATTTTCTTCTACAGTTTCCATAATATGAAGTTTAAGGAAAACTCATATATTCATACTTCCTTGATAGGAAGTTACAAGAAATAATTCTCATACAGTGAGTAAAGGGGAAGAAAACACCATTAGTTTCAACCACTGGAATTTTTTAAATGAAATTTTGCAAGCAATTAATCCACTAATGTGGGCAGGTGCATTTGGGTTTTTCATTTCCCCGGAACATATTCACGTTTAAAATTTTAATGAAAACAATAAAAAATAAACTGGTTTATTGGTTTCTGGAAAAAGAGGTGACCTTTTTGTTCTCACGAGGTAATAAAATTAGTAAATGCATCTGATTTGTCGTAGTTTTTTTTACTTATTTAAATCCATTTTTCTACAGATGAAATTGGCAAAATTGGATGTGATACTAAATAGTTGACGGTTTGATTTGCTTGCTTCTTCTTTTTTCTCTTTTTTTCCCTAGTAGTTTCTTTGAACCATTGGGTTTAGAGAAGCCTCAGACAACCAGACAACTAGAAATGGAGTGGGTAGGGTAGTGGGAAAATTAGTTGTTTAATCTCTATATTCTTGGCTTATTCTTTTTTTTTTAATTTTTATTGTGCTTTAGGTGAAAGTTTACAAATTAAGTCAGTCTCTCACACAAAAACTTATATACACCTTGCTACATACTTCCAATTGCTCTCCCCCAATGAGACAATCCTCTCCCTCCCTCCACTCTCTCTTTTCGTGCCCATTTCGCCAGCTTCTAACCTCCTCTTCCCTCTCACCTCCCCACCAGGCAGGAGTTGCCAACATAGTCTCAAGCGTCCACCTGATCCAAGAAGCTCACTCCTTACCAGCATCCCTCTCCAACCCATTGTCCAGTCCAATCCCTGTCTGAAGAGTTGGCTTTGGGAATGGTTCCTGTCCTGGGCCAACAGAAGGTCTGGGGGCCATGATCACCAGGGTCCTTCTAGTCTCAGTCAGACCATTAAGTCTGGTCTTCTGAGAATTTGGGGTCTGCGTCCCACTGTTCTCCTGCTCCCTCAGGGGTTCTCTGTTGTGGTCCCTGTCAGGGCAGTCATCGGTTGTAGCTGGGTACCATCTAGCTCTTCTGGTCTCAGACTGATGTAGTCTCTGGTTTATGTGGCCCTTTCTGTCTCTTGGGCTCATAATTACCTTGTGTCCTTGGTGTTCTTCATTCTCCTTTGTTCCACGTGGGTTGAGACCAATTGATGCATCTTAGATGGCTGCTTGCTAGCGTTTAAGACCCCAGAAGCCTCCCTCCAAGGTGGGATGCAGAATGTTTTCTTAGTGTATTTTATTATGCCAATTGACTTAGATGACCCCTGAAACCATGGTCCCCAAACCCCCACTCCTGCTATGCTGGGCTTTGAAGCATTCAGTTTATTCCAGAAATTCCTTTGCTTTTGGTTTAGTCCAGTTGTGCTGACCTCGCCTGTATCGTGTTGTCTTTCCCGTCACCTAAAGTAGTTCTTACCTACTATCTAGTTAGTGAATACCTCTTTCCCATCCTTCCTCCCTCCCCTCTCGTAACCATCAAAGAATATTTCCTTCTCTGTTTAAACTCTTTAGTTCTTATGATAGTGGTCTTATGCAATATTTGTACTTTTGCAGCTGACTAATTTCACTCAACATAATGCCTTCCAGATTCCTCCATATTATGAAGTGTTTCACAGACTCATGATTGTTCCTTATGGATACATACTATTCCATTGTGTGAATATACCATAATTTATCCATTCATCCATTGATGGGCACCTTGGTTGCTTCCATCTTTTTGCTATTGTAAACAGTGCTGCAGTAAACATGGGTGTGCATATATCTGTTCATGTAAAGGCTCTTATTTCTCTAGGATATATTCCAAGGAATGGGATTGCTAGATTGTATGGTAGTTCTATTTCTAGCTTTTTAAGGAAGCGCCAAATTGATTTCCAAAGTGGTTATACCATTTTACATCCCCACCAGCAGTGTATAAGTGTTTATTATTCTGTTTTTAAGTTGATTTTTTTTTCTACAAAAAGTAGAAAGAGTGGTATAACAAATCTAAATTTACTAATCACCCAGCTTCAACAATTACCAACTCTTGGCCAGTCTTCTTTCATCTGTATCTCCATCCCAGCCCCCTTGCCCTGCCACTGATTATGTTGAACCAAATCCTGGGCATCATGTAATTTCCTCTGTAAATATTTCAGCATGTTTGATTTAGTTTATAAGCCTTAAAAATTAAAAAAAAAAAAAGTCCTAATGTTTCATATATATTTTTTAGAGCAACTTTTTAATTTTTAACCAATGCACAATTTTTTCTTTCATGTACTGTCTTGAATCTAAGCTGATTAAACTTCTATACTTTAAAAAATATTGTCAAAACGAAAAGAGCTCACTTAGGTGTTGAAGGTATTGCTTCTTGCCTTCCTTTAAATGGTGTAACTGCTACCTTGCTTTGTTCCGAACTGCGTATTTCAGTAAAAGTAGTTTAAGAGCCAGCATTGACCAGACAAGGTTTTCTTGACCATTTTTAATCTTAAAGAATTGAACAAACAAGCAAACAAACAAACAAAACCTGTGGAAATATAAACCAAAATAATGAGCATGGTTATTTGTGAGTTGTGGAGTGATTTTTTTTTTTTTACTTGTCTGCATTTTATGATTTCCACAATGAACATATATTAATTTTCGTAAATGGGATTTTTTTTTTTTTTTTAGTAATCTTTTAAAGGTACACTCTGTTTAACGGTTTGAAAAGCACTTTGATGTCCATGCTTTACGCAAACATCCAGAAAACTTTAAAGGTGGGCACGGGTCTCTGGCCTCACTTTACAGATGTGGACACTGACCCAGGAAGGACGTATTTGCAGTCTTCCCTGGGAACTCCAAACCAAGTACTTTGACATCAGTGCACTAGATCTGTATCCAAGGAGACATACTAAAGGGCCTACAGGTGCCAGGTAGTCAACATAAATGTTTTGTTTTATTTTGTGTAAATTGAGAGCCATATTGGCCATTTGGATGGGGCAGTTCTTTGTCGTGTAACACTGTTTTCATTACCAGAGATCATTTAGCACCTCTGCCCCTATGTTAAATGATAGTAGCACCTTCTACCCATCACATAATAACCAAATCGTACCCACACATTTTCTTAATGCTTCCTGGCGGTGGGGGGAGGAAGCACTCTCCTGTCAAGTCTAAGACCTACAACAAACCACTTTCCATTTACTACCCTTAATTGTTGTTGTTGTTAGGTGCTGTTGAGTCCATTCTGAGTCATAGTGACCCTGTGTGCAACAGAATGAAACACTGCCCTGCCCTGTGCCATCCTCATGATCATTGTTATTCTTGAGGTCACCCTTGGAGACACTGTGTCAGTCCATCTTGTTGAAGGTCTTCCTCTTTTTCACTGACCCTCTACTTTACCAAGCATGATGTTCTTCTCCAGGGACTGGTCCCTCCTGATAACATGTCCAAAGTATGTGAGACGAAGTCTCGCCATCCTTGCTTTCAGTGAGTACTCTGACTGTACTTCTTCCATGATGGATTTGTTCATTCTTCTGGCAGATATAAAATTAATTAGGTATAGTATAATTTAGATTTAAAATAATATGGAAACTGACCAGAGGTAGACTTTTCAAGTTATTTCCATATATTATAGAACTGTTCAATACGTGAAAAGATTGTCGAGCATAAAATTAATCTGCATAAACAGAATCTTCCTACTGATACTCACCACACACATATTCCCTGTGGTAGAGTATAAGGCTATGGGACGTCATCTCTAGAGGGTGTCAGTGACAGCCTGTTAGTTACCTTGCAGGAAGGCGATTTCTGTTTTGCCAGTGGCCATAGAGGCCATCGGTATGATCTGGCTCTGGTATGAGGGCTCAAGACAGAGGAAGGTCCGGAACCTGTGCTCAGAGATGGGCCTTCCAGCATTAGGAGAGTGGAGGGCTGCATTCATCCCTGAAGTGAGAATGAGTGTCATCAGTCCATGAAAGCTCAATGTTTTCATATTTAGTGAATCCTGTCTTAGTTATCATTATTGCATAACCTAGATCTCTTATTCCACCCATCTAGTTCTAAGCTTCATGTATCCATAAATCAGACACCCCTGGTCCCAGTAGCATGTGGTTTTCTACCCTGGGAGCATGCAGCTCTTACAGGTACTGATAAGGTGCTCTGGCTAGAACTGGGACCTAAGAGTCATAATTCATACACATAAGCGCATACACAGCCCCTCTTAGGAACTCCTGGTATCAATAAATGGAAAGTGTTGTGCAGATTGACATTGGTAGATGGTAGGGACTTTGTGGAGACTCTGGGTGTACAAAAGGTTGGAGGTTCGAATCTACCCAGAGGCACCTCGGAAGAAAGGCCTGATGATCTAATTCCAATAAATCAGCTACTGAAGACCCTATGGAGCCTAGTTCTACTCCAACACACGTGGGGTCTCCATGAGACAGAATCAACTTGATGGCATTTGGTTTTGGTTTTAGGGACTTCAGAGAAATGGAACACATAAAAGGGACATCGCTACTCTGATCCAGCCAACCATTGCCAGGCAGCAGTGCAGGCCCAGTGGTGCCAAATCTTCTCAAATTTTTAAGACAAGGTGGAAATCTGAAATTTTTTTTTTTTTTTTTTTGGGTGGGGGCAGGTAATGTATCTCAATTTTTAAATATCAGAAACTAATTTAAAAAAAGAATTTTAATTCATTGAAAGCCAAACTAAAAATTTCTAGATTGGTTGTTTTTAGCACACTGGCTGCCATTTTTTGTCGGCTGTCCCATATGGTTAATAAAATTACTATTGGACGTTATTATTAACTCATTGCTAAAGGTTAAGGTAACCTTGGGAATACAGAGGTTGAAAACCCTGGAAATCACACCAGGGGACAGGCCTCACTTAAAGGCTCAGCTAATTCTGTAGGTGAAATTTATGGAGCATTATCAGAGACCTTTCACAACACCTTGTGTGTATGTGTATGTATATACATATGTTCTTTCTTTAGGAGGGTTGAAACTACACCCAGCAAACATACACCCATTCAACAATTTTTACACGTACAGTTCATTGACGGTTACATACTTCACGTTGTGTCACCGTTCTCCCTATCTGTGCCCCTGTTGTTTCACCACCATTAACTTTTACTCTCTGCCCTTTAAAGTTCTCATTTGTGCTTTAGAATTACTGTTGTCATTTCAATCACATATAGGTAATTCTTCAATAGCACACAAATGCTTAAGGCAGACATTATTTATTGAGCTAAGTTGTTAATTTGATTAAAGATGACTTCATGGGGTAGTTTCAGCTCAAGGTTCAAAGGTGTTTCCAGGCAATAGATTTGGGGTTCTTCCAGTCTCAATGTGTCCAGTAAGTCTGGTTTCCAATAAGAATTTGAAGTTCTGTTCCACAATTTTTATCCTTTTGATCAAGATCCATCTTTTGGTCCCATTGAGTAATGGTAGGTAGCTGGGTACCATCCATTTCTTCTGGTCTCATGGCAAGGGAGGTAGTAGTCCATGGACTGGACGTGTATTTGATACTCAGCATGGCTAAAACCCTATAGCAAGCTTGGCAGTGGTCCTCCCCGCTTGGAGCCAACCTGTAGCGCCTTACATGAGGCTTTGCCCAAAGCAGGCCCTGTCCAGGTGCAGAATGAACGCATACATTTCAGAGCTGAGTATAGTCCCTGTCATCTAGTACATTGCTACAGAAATTAAATCTGTCTGCAACTCAGCCACCCTGAACTGGGCCCCAGTGTAATCAAGTCAGAGCTCTCTGCTCATGTGCAGTGACTCCATGACTCAGCGCTTCACAAAATTGACCCTGTTATGTGTCCTGATTTGATTATGGCTAAGAATTTACCTGGCAAACCTTAACAAGGAATCACCCAGATGGCTCGGATGGATATAACAAGGCTTTTCTAAGCTCCCCTGAACAACCCAAAGAAAAAAAATAGTGTGTGTTTTTCCTGTCAAGAATTATTTCATTTTCATTGCTGCAAAGCTTGTGATATGAACTAGGGTAATGAGGTGGGAAAACAATTTTTGCTTCATGACCAAAAAGCACCCTGGTCTGAAGGTGGACGTTTGGCCTTTTCTTCGGTAGGCTTTCACGTAAGTTGCCCCTCTGGTTGTGTCCTTTCTGTGGTGAGTAGATCCCGTTACAAGGATGCTTTTAAAGGTCTTTGTGTTATGTTGACGTGGAGGCTGATGTGAGGATTTTTATCCCGACATCCCTTTGAAGGAAACATTCACCTGCTAAAAGGATTTGCTAGAGTCATGTTTACCCTAAATTAAATGTAAACGTAACTTGCCAGTAGGCTGTGTTACAGCAACATATGAAGACTGCTTCCTGCTTTTCCTTGTCTTCTTCCTCCTCCTCACGCTCCAACTCCTACTATCCTCACCCTCCTTTTTAAATCAATAACTTAATTTCATGAAATGGGTAGGGACACAGTGGCGGTGGGTTTCCACCTGTGCTTTTTTTAGTGGAACTTCAATAGTAGAGGCATCTCCTGGCCTTTATCCATCAGTCTTGCCTGCCTGATTGACTTTGCGGGGTACGATTCCCTTTTTCTAAGTATGTGCCATAGGATCGGGGTGGGTGTGGAGGGAGTGGGGAGCAACGGTGATCTTAAATCTCAATTTCTGACATTACCTTCATAGTTGACATAGAGCTCATAGATAACCTTCATAAAGTTCTCATTAATATTCCTAAAACTTTGCCACATTTTGCATTGCCCCTTTTGCACATTTCACTCTAGGACTTCAAAAGCCAGTAAGCATCCTGGACCTCTTCTGACACCTCAGAGGCCATGCCAATTTTGTCTGCTTTTAAAGAAGCACTGGTAATCAAAAATATCTGCATCATACTTTGGGTTGCTTTTTGCTACATGCCCCTAAACTCTTGATCACAAGCATATACGGTCCGCATACCAAAACAAACAAAACCCCAATAACACTGACTTGGAAAACTGACCTGAGTCTTTTCAGCCAAAGCCTTAAGTGACTTTTGGAAACAAATTTTCGCTGGTTATTGGTAAGCTTTTTGTTTTTGCTATAATTTGCAGTTAATGTAACTATCACGTAAATTTTTGTGTTCATTGTGGAAAGAAAATACCAAACAGTAAAATGGGGGAAATAAATATCACCTCAAGTCCCACTGTTCAGTCGCTGTCACTGCTCCGATGTTGATGTCTTTTCTTCTTTTCTGTGAGTAAGTAATGCAGTAGATGGAATATGTAACATGTGCACCTCTATTAACCAGATTTACCTTTTATCCTTTTTTTCTACTTAAAATGTTGTGGCATTTTTTCTCTGCCAGTTAATATTAGCTGCCACGTAGGTGGTGAGGGCTCCCTCAGAGTCTATTGTGTAAAAGGGATTCACTCATCTGCATTCTGCCCTCCTTGTGGGCATGTGGGTTGTTCCAGAAGTGTTTCTTAAGTTGGCATTGCCCAAACTGAACCCCACCGTCGAGCTGGAGAGGTGAGGATCTGAGACAACAAACCAACCCAAACACCACCCTAACAACTGTGAATGCAAACAGCCAGTGCACCATATTTTCTCACTAGTCATAAACTCTTGTGAAATAATTTGTTGGCCGTGAATGTTCCTATGTGTTCTCTAATTATAAAGTGTTAGATATGGCTACATATTAAGAATTGACAGAAAGAATAATAAAATCTACTAAGAAAACATTCTGCATCCCACTGTGGAGAGTGGTGTCTGGGGTCTTAAATGCTAGTAAGTGGCCATATAACATGCATCAATTGGTCTCAACTCACCTGGAGCAAAGGAGAATGAAGAACACCAAAGACACGAGGTTATGAGCCCAAGAGACAGAAAGGGCCACATAAACCGGAGACTACATCAGCCTGAGACCAGAAGAACTAGATGGTGCCCAGCTACAACCGATGACTGTCCTGACAGGGAACACAACAGAGAACCCCTGAAGAAACAGGAGAGCAGTGGGATGCAGACCTCAAGTTCTTATAAATAGAACAGACTTAATGTCTGACTGAGACTAGGAGGACCCTGGAGGTCATGGTCCCCAGACTTTCTGTTGGTCCAAGACAGGAACCATTCCCGAAGCCAACTCTTCAGACAGGGATTGGGCTGGACTATGAGGTAGAAAATGATACTGGTAAGGAATGAGCTTCTTGGGTCAAGTAGACACATGAGACTATATGGGGAGCTCCCGTCTTGGGGAGGGGAGATGAGAGGGTAGAGGGGGTCAGAAGCTGGCTGAATGGACACGAAAATAGAGAGTGGAGAGGAGGAGTGTGCTGTCTCATTAGGGGGTGATCCACTAAGAGTATATAGCAAGGTGTATATAAATTTTTGTGTGAGAGACTGACTTGATTTGTAAACTTCCACTTAAAGCACAATAAAAATTAAAAAATAAAATTAACAGGAAGGGACAAGCCATTGATAAAAATATTTATGTATTCCCTATTGGAGTTAGCCTGATAATATAGGCATTGGTGTAGATAATGAGGAAAAGAAATGGGAAAAGATGTCTTTAATCATCATGTTTTTTTCCTTTTGATCATTTGTTGCTGGAGATGTGCTAACCCTCCAGTGAATTACTTGCTGAAGCGTATGTTGCATGTGTGTGCATGTGTGCACCCAGGCTTGTGTTGGTACCGGCTTGAGTACCCAGGTTTGGGAAAAACTAGACCATTCTCAGTATTTCTCAGCAGTTCAGCTGGCGTTGACTGAGGCCTGTTGTTTTTACATTTCTCTGGGGTGCCAGTACTCTGGACTTGGAAACCGCTGGCTCATCTCTACGTCAAAGTAGTTGTCTTACCCGGTCTAAAGCCTTTGGAGACATGTTGTGTTCTACCATTGGTGAGCTGGTTGGCAACAAGGAACCAGCAAACTTAATCTCTCACAGGTATTGAATAATGATAAAACACTAATGGTGCCGTTTAAAAGCATTTTTGAGAAGTAGTCCCTCTGCTAGAGACCCCGGCTACAGGTTAAAATACTGTTAGGCCATTACAATGTTAAGGAAATAAATCTTTAGGTTGCTATTGAACACGAGAAGATACAGTGCCTATTTTTCATTTCCCAGGGGTTTTAGGAATAGCTGTTGCATGCTCGCTATTTTTATTTATTTTTTCAGTGGTGTTGTTTTTGTTAGTATTGTAAATTGGATGACAATTCTTTGTCCACAGTTATTTCAAGATATCTGCAGGGAGTTATTTATAAGGTTTTTTTTTTTTTTTTAATAAATCTCATTTATTCTTTTACCATCTAATTGTCTCTTTGCCTTGACCAGATCTATTCAGCGAACAAGGAAAAATCAGAATTAGATGTGGAAGGAGGCCAAAAGCAGGGCAGAAGATAGCACTGGAAATGTCAAAATTAGGGCACTGGTGAAGTGTTTTGTAATCATAAAAGGAAGGAAAGACTCTTTAAAATAGATTTGTTCTACCTTTTTTTTTTTTTCCTTCCACCCTTAAGAGATTTGTGATCTATTTTTGTAGCCTTATCTGAAGTGGGGAAGCTGGTCCAGGATTCCTGACGTCACTTGCCAGCCCTGTACCCCACTCCAAATGCTTTTTCCTGACCTAGTCAGGAGGGCAGCTTTGATAGGAGTGGAGCAGTGGAGAGAGTTAGTGCAGGAGTTGGGTTGCCCATTTGGCTAGTGGGGCGAGGAGCAGTGTCTTCTTCCCCAGGAGCCAGCTTCCAGCTGCCTGAGTGCTTCCTTGTTATTACATATGCTGTTGCTGGAAGCTGCATTTATTAAGTACTCCTGGAGTGCCAGGCCTAACTAGTACATGCCTTGGTAGGCAAGAAGATAATGAACTAGCACGTGTATGTTTATGATGACTGTAGAGGCTTACCACCATGATAATGAATGTGAATATAAAGGCTCGGCCTAGTGGTCTGATACCAGTAAGGATTCAATAGCAAGTTGCCGTTGAGTAGACTTTGACTCATGGCAGCGCCATGTGTAACGGTGTAGAACTGCTCAATAGGGTTTTCAGTGGCTGATTTTCAGAAGTGGATCTTCAGGGCTTTCTTCCAAGGCAACTCTGAGTAGAACCTCCAACCTTTGGGTTAGCGGCCAAGCACATTAACCGTTTGAAGCACCCAGTGAGCTGGACCTGTCCCCTCAGGTGAAAGGAGGGGTGGCTGCCTGGAACCATTGGGCGGGAGACCTTCTGCTGACCCTCTGGGGCCCACCGCCTCATGGGTGCCACTCACCCCTGAGGTCAAGGGCCGCAGCTCCTGAGTATCTCTGGCTCTGGATCCTGGCTCCCTCCCTGCCTCTGCTTCTTTCGGTGTATGTCTGTAGAGTTTTTCTGTCCCTTTTGGGAAAGTTGTGAAGTTGCCTTGCTGTTTTCTTAATGGGGGTCAGTGCTGGCCTTGTCCTGAGATGACCACCTTGGGCCAGGACAGCTGGCTGAACCTCTGTATTCTGTTATTCCTCTTTGGCTGCTCTCACTCGCTTTTCCTTCCAGTCATGTTTGGTTCAGTTCTTAAACCTTCTTTTTATTTTTTTAATATTCAGGATTCCTGGGTTGTTACCTGCTTCTGTTTGGCTTGATTTCTTGGGTCTTGGGTGCAGGGACCCATTACGGTGTGTGTAACTAAGCTGCCATCTTGGGCCACCCTCCTTATGACTTTATTTTTGTAGAAAATATGTTAAATATGTGAATTGTAGGTTTGTTAGGGTTGCAGTGGGTATACCTGCACAGCTTTGGTTTGGTTAACTGAGTACATGTATCTAAATTTATGAGTAAAGGTTTAAGACGAGTGGCTTGATTTAAAACGTGAGCAATGGGGATTTGATTTCAAGTGGGAGTAGCAAACATCACACCTCTGTTTTGGTTTTCTCAAGTATAAAATGAGAGAGAGGGCCTAGATTGTTTCTAAAGTGCCTTCCAGCTTGAACATCCTAGGATTCTTGGGTCTTTTCTAGAGGAATCTTGAGCTTAATTTCAAAACTTACAGGGGTCTCAGATGTCTTTAATCATGGGATGAAAGCCATCAACCTCCTCTCCCAAACAGTGCCCATGAGGGCATATTCTCAAGTCTGCCTGTGACTTCAGGGGATAAAGAGCATCCTTGAGCTTGTTCCCAAACTCCCCTGGGTCCTTTGACCTCTGGTTAAAACACACTTCATTGAATTTTGCTTCTTGAGTTTGGATTTTTCTGCGTGTATGTGAGATAATTTTTGTTTTGTTTTTAATAGACTTTATTTTTAGGGCAGTTTTACCAGTACCATACCAACTGCCATCAAGTTGATTTCAACTCATGGCAATCCCACATGTGTCAGAGTAGAACTGTGCTCCATAGGGTTTTCAATGGCCGATTTTTTGGAAGTAGGTTGGCAGGCCTTTCTTCTAAGGCACCTCTGTGTAGACTCGTACCTCCAGCCTTTTTGTTAGTAACCGAATGCATTAACCATTTGGCACTCATGATGTATAGATTAGCAGTATAGAAAAATTGTTCAGAAAGTACAGATTTTTCCCGTATACCCTTTCTCCACTCTGCACACTGTTTCTCGTTTGTTAACATCTTGCATTAGTTTGGTACATTTATTGCAATTGAACCAATATTGATGCAGTTTTATTAACTAAACCCATAGTTTATATTAGGGTTCATTCTGTCTTGTACAGTCCTTTGGGTTTTGACAATTGTCTTGTGTCCAAGGTGGTGGTTTTTTCTTCGTAAAAATATGTAGATTTGTAGGGCTTTTTTATTTTTCTGAGTTTACGGATTGTTCCTGAAGCCTGGAATCTTTGCTGGTATCCTCCACCTTTGTCCTGCCAGAGTCCTTACTTCATTTGTCCCAGCCATAGATATTCTAGAATATCCATAATATCTAACTGGGTGCTCTGGTACTGAGGATAAGGGAGAGAGTGCAAATATGGAGGGAAAAACCCACTTTCCAAATACTTTAATAAAATGGCCTCTTTTCTATAACTCAGAGCTTTGCCAAATAGTGAAATGTTGTTGATAGGAGGAAAAAAGAAATCATCATAGTCCATTACAGTGGAAGTGATTTTAGATCACATATGAGCTTTTATGCCTTGTTAATGTAGTCGGTTTCTTGGATTGTTTAAAATAAGGATTCCCAGGCTACCCTTCTAGAAATTCTGACTCAGTAGATCTTCAATGGAGTCCTAAATCTGTGTTTTTTAAAATAGGCACTCTAGTTCAAAATTTATATTCAGGAAAGCCCATTGGAAAGGTTAGCCAAACTCATGTGTTTCTTGGAAGTGAAACACAGGCTTTCTTAAATCACAAGGCTTGAATTTGGGGAAATGGCTAAGAGGGAATGATGCAAAGAGAAAATGGTATCTATCAACAGCTTTGATTAAGCATGTGTGTTGATGGCCTATCAAATCTCTCTCTGGTACTACTGGCTGTATTTTACTTAAAAAGTTATTCCATTTGTGACCAGCCGTCATAACACTACAGAGGAGACTAACAAAGGGCCCATCACTTCTGAGGAACAAAAATCAGCAAGTTAAAAATGAAGACATTTAGACCCAAATAGGGGTATCTGGCCCCCTGTTTGGGCATTGATAGCATCCACATCTAGTACTCAGGAAGACGCTATACTTAACATGGAGAAAAAATGGTTACTATCCTTCAAGGGTGAGAGAGCCTGTTAGTGCCCTGGACTTCATAGATCTGCAAGCTGACAGGAAGGAGACTGCAATCTGGCCAGACCTGGGTCAGAGGCTCATTTATTGTTATTAACCAGCTCTTCGGTGGGAGGCAGTTTGGCACCAGGTGTTCCTCACTGAAGTTGTGCTGCAGAGTGACATTAATGGTGGAGAAGTCTGTGGTTGGGGGGTTTGTCTGCACAGAGATCTCACATTATTTCCTGACTAATTTTAGGGCTCTCAGTACATACGGTCACTCCCTACCAAAAGGAAATTTAGTGAGGTGATTCAGTTACTGGAGGAAAGTCATCCAGCTGTAAGACTAGGACAGTTAATTCAATCTCCTCATGTTTTGTGGACCCACTCTGTGCTGGGCACAAAGTTCTCGGAAATACTATGGTGAAACAAAACCGATGAGGAAGCAGAAATTCATCAATTCAGTTCACAAATACGTAATTACCAGTTGAAATAAGCACAAGGGTGGAGAGTAACAAGGTTCTGTGAGAGGGTGAACAGAGCATCTAGCCAAGTGCATTAATTACCTGTTGCTGTATAGCAAATTATCCCCAAGCTTGTTACGTGCTATTGAGTCGATTCCAACTCACAGTAACCCCATGTAACAGAGCAGAACTACCCCATAGGGTTTTCTTGCCTGTAATGTTCACAGGAACAGATCGCCAGGTCTTTCTCCCACAGAGCCACTGGGTAGGTTTGAACCACCACACTTTCTGTTAGCAGCTGAGCACTTAACTATTGTACCGCCAGGGCTCCTCCCCCCAAACTTAGCAACTTAAAAAACATACTTCTCACACAGTTTCTGAGGGTCAGGAATCCAGGAGCAATGTAGCTAGTGGTTCTGGCTCAAAGTCTCTGGAGAAGATGCAGTCAAGCTGCTGGTTGGAGCTGCTATCATCTGGAGGCTTAACCGAGGCTGAAGATCTGCTTCCAAGCTCACTATGGTGGCTGTTGGTAGGAGGCTTCACTTCCTCCCTATGTGAACCTCTCTGTAGGGCAGCTCACAACATGGCAGCTGGCTTTCCCAGAGCAAATGGTCCAAGAAGGAGAGAGAATGTGCACGACCAAGATGTAAGTGACAGTGTCTTTTATAACTTACTCTTGTAGGTGACATATCATCACTTCTGCTGTATTGTATTGGTCACACAGATCAACGCTGGTACACTGTGGGTGAACACTACACAATAGTCAGAAATACCCAGGAGTTGGGGGTCATTAAGGGCCATCTTAGAGGTCATCACCACACCTCCACCAATTTGAGAGATTGATGGAGGGCTTTTCAGAGAAGATGCTGTTCAAGCTGAGATATGAAGGATGAATAGGTGGAGTGAGGGGTGATGTTGGTAGGGATCATTTCTTGGGTAACCAGAGCATGGTATGTTTTGAAACACTGGATTGAAGTCCAGTTGGATAGAGTAAAAGGAACCTGGAATCATATGCTCAGAGATATTGCTGAAGAGGTTGGAAGGGGCCAGAGCAAACATGTCATTTTAGGTCAAATTAAGGATTTTGTTCTTTGGAGACTTAAGCTGGGGAATGACATAATCGGATTTACTTTTCTTTATTTCTTTTCATTAAGGTCTCTCTGCTGTTAGCAGAATGGATTATAGATAGGGAAGCCAGCTTGAAAGCTATTACATTCATCTAGGCAAAAGATCATGGTAAACAAAGGCATTGGTGATGGAGAGAGTAGTGGATGGACTTTAAATATATCACAGAGGGAAATTTGTCAGAATTGAGTTAAGAAGTTGTCCAGGATACCTTCTAAGGCTTCTAGAATAGGATGGATGGAGATGACATTCATTGATATAAACAACCCTGGAAGAGGGCCAGGTTTATGGAATCTATTACAGAAGTGACCCCGAAATTAGAGGTATCATTGCATGCAGTGAGTAAATGCATCGGGTGGTTCAAATCTGGGGAGGAGCGGGAAGTGTTTGCCAAGAAAAGCGTAATTCCACTCTGATTTGTAAAAGCACCCAGCGTTTTAAAAGCCGTATGGCAGGTTTTGTTTTAATTTATATGTGAGTAGCTAAAATCTGGCAGAGTATGAGTGGTAATTCTTGGTGTGTGTCTTTTGATTATCATTCTTGTCTTTTAAACAAGCTGAAGGAATCTTTTAAATTCTAGCTTAATTTATTTTTTGAACTGTTAGGCTTCATTAGGATATGTTAAGTTCTCTATTCTTCCTTCCCACTACTTCCAAAACTAAGTAACTAATTAACTAGCTAACCAACTCTCTTGCTCTCTTATTCTCTCTTCATTGTTAATGAAGTATGACATGTCCTAAAATTACAGGATTGGAAAGCCCAAGGAGACCAACACTGATCGTTTTTGCATTCTAGGCAAGAAACATATTAATTGAATACCTACTTTGTGCCATACTGTGCAGGGTGTCCATATTTTCTTAAATGGCACCTTCCCTCACCTGTGAAAGATCTACTATGTACCAAGCACTGTTCTACATAGAACAACTGCTACGTGCCAGGCAATGGACGTAGGAGCTCTCCTGTCCTACTGATCCCCCCAAGTAAAAGGCAGAAAACAAGAGCTATACCCTGCCCATAAGCAATTTATACCCCCTTTTGTGGAGATATGACAAGGATATATGGATGTGATGTGGCAATAGTTGACAGGATATTAAAAAAAAAAAATGAAGCCTAGGGACCGTGGTTTCGGGGGACATCTAGGTTAATTGGTACAACATAGTTTATAAAGAAAATGTTCTACATACCACTTTGGTGAGTGGCATCTAGGGTCTTAAAAGCTTGCAGGCAGCCATCTAAGATGCATCAGTTGGTCCCATTCCACTTGGAGCAAAGGAGAATGAAGAACACCAAAGGCGCAAGGAAAGTACTAGCCTAAAGGACTAAAGGACCAAATGAACCAGAGACTCCACTAGCCTGAGACCAGAAGAACTAGATGGTGCCCATCTACCACCAGTGACCACCCTGACAGGAAACACAACAGAGAGTCCCAGACAGAGTAGGAGAGAAATGTAGAACTGAACTCAAATTCATATAAAAAGACCAGACTTAATGGTCTGACAGAGACTGGAGGAACCCTGGAACTATGGCCCCCAGACACACTGTTAACCCAGAACTGTGAAACCATTCCTGAAGCCCACTCTTCAGACAGAGATTAGACAGGACTATAAAACAAAAAATAATACTTGTGAGGAATGTGCTTCTTAGTTCAATCAGATACATGAGACCAAATGGGCAGGTTCTGTCCAAAAGCAGGATGAGAAGGCAGGAAGGGACAGGAACTGGTTGAACGGACACAGGAAAAGGGTAGTGTGCTGTCACCTTGTGGACATTGCAGACTAATGTCATAAAACAATACATGTATACATTTTTGAATGAGAAAAAAAAAAAGCCTTCGTAGCTTTTCTGAAGAGAGAAATCCCTAGAATATGATGATCCCATAGTGTTAGGGATTTTCGTCTTTTTTTCTTTGCTGCTGAAAGGACCTAGCATGGGGTAGACCCTGAGGACACAGTTGTTGAAGGGATGAATAAGCAAATCACCGTGGGTTTTTTAGTTTTTTCTAACTTTATATTTCAAAATACTTTTAGACTTCAAGAAAATTGTAAAAATAGTATGGAGAGTTCCTCTGTTTCCTCCACTGAGCTTTGCTAATGTTGTTGGGTGCCACGGAGTCTCTTCTGACTCCTAGTGACCCCATGTGGCAGAGTGGAACTGCGCCATAGGGTTTTCTAGGCTGTAATGTTTATGGGAGCAGATTGCCAGGTCTTTCTCCTGCGGAGCTGCTTGGTGGGTTCAACCTGCCAGCCTTTTGGTTAGTAGCCGAGCACTTAACCCCTTGCACCACTTTCTCCTTATATTAGTACCCTACGTAACCATGGTACAATGATCAAAACCAGGAAATTAACAATGACACAATACTATTAACTATATGCTTTATTTGGATTTCACCAGTGTTTCCACTAATGTCCTTTTACAGGACCTAATCTAGGACCTCATGTTGTAATTAGTCATCGTGTCTCTTCCAGTCTTTTACAGTTCCTCAGTCTTTTCTTGTCTTTCGTGACTTTGACAGTTTTGGAGAGCACTGGTCAGTTGGGGTTGGTTGTCTTGTAGACTGTCTCTCAATATGGGTTTGTCTGATGACTGAGGGTTCTTTGTACTGGAAAAGACTCTATGAAGGAAGTGTGTAGGACTTTAGGTGAGCTCGATGGAGGGGTGAAACTTGGGCAGAGAGAGGGATGGAAAGAGGATTTTTCAAGCAAGATCTGTGCCCCAAAGTATCTGTTCTAGAGCAGCTGGTGTTGTCCCTGGCTTGGTTCCTCTTTGCGTGCATAAGTGATAGCCTTAGCTGATGATGGTGGGTTGTAATCACCCTTGACCGGCTGCCCTGCAACTTAGGATTTTGCCTTTTTTCCATCAGCACAAAGATCTTGATTTGGGCTGAACCCCAGACTCCAGATGTTGCCTGCTGTGTGGGTGGAGCTGAGCTTTTACTCCTGGGTGTCAGAACTGATGTGCCCCTTGCTGTCTTTTTACTGCATTTCTCCTGCTCTTCTCCAATCTGGGAACAACAGTCTTACCTTTATCTTATTTACTTATTATTACTGTTACACTTGCTAAGTAAGATTTAGCAAGCTCAGTGCACCCATTCTAGGTTGTATATATAAAGCACAGATAAGTATATATAATACCTAAACAGACATAAAAGGTACCTATGATATTAAAATTTCATTGGGGGGGGTCAATTAGGAAAAAAATCTAAAAGGGCTCCTTGGGGAGGGAGGGATAATGAAGAAAAGGTTGAGAAGCACTGCCATAGGCTGATTTGCCTATATTATGTCATTTAATTTTACAACAGTACCTTGAAGGAGGCCTGATGGCATATCGGTTAAAGTGATCGACTGCTAACCGAGAAGTTGGCAGTTTGAAAGCAACAGTGGCTCCTCAGGAGGAAGATGTGGCAATCTGTTTCTGTGGAGATTTATAGCCTTAGAAACCTTATGGGTTTGCTATGAATTAGAATTGACTTGATGGCAGTGGGTTACCTTGAAGGAAATATTTTTATTATCCCTATTAAAGAATACAAAGTGCAAAAAAAAAAAAAAAAAAACAGAGGAAACTGAGAATTAGTGAAATTGAGTAACTTGCCCAAGGTTGGGAAGTGAGTGAAGACTGAGTATATATTCCGGACAGGACAGTCAGACTCCAAAGTCCAAGGCCTAAACATTGTTCATCCCTGATAATCTTGTTGGGTGCTGTCAGATCGATTCCGACTCATAGCAACCCCATGTGACAAAGTAGAACTGCCCCGTGTGGTTTCCTAGGTAGATTGCCAGGTCTTTTCTCCTTTGGAGCAGCTGGTAAGTTTGAATCATCGACCTTTTGGTCAGCAAGCAAGCGCTTAACCAGGGGTTCTTAGGGCTCTTTATAACCTTAAACCAAACCAAAAAAAAAAAACAAATCCAGTGCCGTCGAGTCGAATCCGACTCATAGCGACCCTATAGAACAGAGTAGAACTGCCCCATAGAGTTCCCAAGGAGTGCCTGGCGGATTCGAACTGCCAACGATTTGGTTAGCAGACATAGCACTTAACCACTGTGCCACCTGGGTTTCTTTCCCCTTATAACCTTAACCGTATTAAAATCCAGTTAGGAAGTAAATAGAAAAAATACAGCATATCCAAAAACCAAGGAAAAAATGTGTGGACTTATTCATTCACTTGAATTTCCTGTTATACTGCCCCACTATTAGGGTTAGTTCGGGCCCTAGAGCATTGGGGTTAAGATCATGGTCTCTGGAGCCATACTGCCAGCATTAATATCCCAGATCTACCTTATTCTGGCCGAGTACTCTGTACAAAATGTTTAACCTTCCCATTTCTCTGTTTCTACAATGATAGTGTGGACATGAGGCACTGGTGTTTTAGTGGTAGAACTCCCATCTTCCATGGGAGAGATCTGGGTTCAATTCCTGGCCAATGCACCTCGTGCACAGCTGTCACATGTCTATCAGTGGAGGCTGGTGTGTTGCTATGATGCAGAATAGGTTTCAGCAGAGCTTCCAGACTAAGACAGACTAGGAAAAAAGGCCTGGCAATCTACTTCTGAAAATCAGCCAGTGAAAACCCTACAGATCAATCACAATGGTCCAATCCACAACTGAACATGGGTATGACGCAGGGCTGGGCTGTGTTTCGTTTTCCTGTGTATGGAGTGACTGTGAGTCAGGGGCCAACTCAGTGGCAGCTAACAACAACAACAACAACATTGGGGTTAATAATCGAGGGTCAACTCTGTGTATTTTCTGATGTTGACATTAGCATTTGAGTTAGGCTAAAGTATATAATTACCATAAAGCAGAGCCGTTTGTCGCCTGTTATATCCTCAGTGCCTAGAACAATACAACCGTAGGAAGCACTCAAAAAATATGTGTCAGATGAATAAAGGGGAAAGTATGTTATATGTTAAGACAAAAAAAAAGTCAAAGTCAAACTGAAGTATTCTGTTTGATGTTAGGGCCATAATGTGCACAGTTAAACAAAAAGAAAAATAAACACCAATCACCAAAATGTAGGACAAGACTCATACCTACCACAGAGACAGTAAGTTCTGGGTGGCCAGTTGAGTCTGCTGTAGAAGCTGCCTCTAGCTATTCAAACTCCAAATGAATGACTTAATATTGTTATACCATGTGTGGCTGATAGAGGGATTAAATTGGACTTAATTTTTCCATTCATTTGAGGGGCTCAAATAAAACCCCAGTTCTGTTGGTCGAAATGCAGCGGTGATGATGCAAATGAATGAAATATAATGAAAGCGTCTTTTTTCTTCCCCTCTCCTTTTTTTTTTTTTTTTTAATTTAAACTGAGTATCAAGAGCAGCTGTTTATGTTTGAGGTGGAGACTGAACCTACCTTGAGTGAATTCTGCCTGGCTCATATCAGGGAAACCCCCAAGTTCCCTCTCCTGAAGAAATTTTCCATTTACACTTGTGAACGGGAGATACAAGTTGGCCAGTATATTACACAAACGTGTGGATTCATCTCATAACCCTTACCAAGGTATAACACATACATCTTGGCATGTGTTGGATATGGTTATACATATCAAGAATCGGAGTGACTACAGAATTATGTTGGATTTACCAAGTTCTTCCCTTCACGCAGATGAAAATTTCATTATTTTCACAGGCTATTCCCACCGTAAGCAATTCAGAGGATCAGGGCCCAAGAACAGCTAGACTTGCTCAAAGGAAGCCTATTTTAATATATATGAGTGGAGATAGACAAAAGAATGGTGACATCATCGCAGAGTCCTCATTTTCTTGCTCCTGGTGGGATTTACCCACAGCATTGAGAGGGCTTCTAAGAAAATCCACCAGAAGTGCAAATGAAACGGACCCGTCGTGGAGCTCATGATCTGAGAGTGGTGTGGAATTTTGCTGGCTGCTTCAGAGGATCAGCCACTCTCCCACCCAAAGGGAAACACACAAGCTTCTTTTGGATGTGGGTTCAAATATCTCTTTCTCTAAATCATATTCTTTAGAATCCTGTTAAGTGGCTTTTTTGTTTCCCTTTGCTTTTAATTCTCCGTTTCCCACCCCCTGAAGCTTAGCACAACCTAAGGCTTGGCGTAGTCTGTGCCCAAGAAGTTAGATGGCGACCTGGGGAGAGACAGAGAACACCCTCCCACCCTCACCATCTCTCTCTCTCTCGCACACGTTCTCTCTCTCTCTCTTCCTCTCCCCTTTTCCCCCCGCCCCCATCAAGAAGTTAGATGGTAACGTTGAGAAATAGACACAGACTGACAACACCCCCCATTCCCCATCATATCTCTCTCACACACATACATTCTCTTTGTCTCATACACATGAACATTTTCTGTCTCACACACACACTCTCACACACACACACATTCTTTCTCTCACACACACATTCGCTCACACACACGTTCTGTCTCCGCACATTCTCTCACACACATTGTGTCTCACACATTCTCTCTCACATACACCCTCTTATGTACACATACACACATTCTGTCTCACACACATTCTCACACACACTCTGTCTCACACACATTCTCTCACACACTCATGTACACACACACATTCTGTCTCACACACATTCTCACACATTTCTCTCTCACATACACACTCTTATGTACACACACATTCTGTCTCACACAATTCTCTTACACACACATTCTCTCACACACACATACACATTCTCTCACACACACATTCTGTCTCACACACACACATTCTGTCTCACACACACACATTCTGTCTCACACACATTCTCACATACACACTTATGTACACACACACATTGTCTCACACACACACATTCTCTCACGCACACACACATTCTGTCTCACACACATTCTCACATGCACACTCTTATATACACACACACATTCTGTCACACACATTCTCTCACACACACATACACATTCTCTCACGCACACACACACATTCTGTCTCACACACATTCTCTCACACACACATTCTGTCACACACATTCTCTCACACATACACACACATTCTCACTCTCACGCACACACACACATTCTATCTCACACACTCTCACACACACACACCACTCTCCCTGCCCCTCTCCCCTCCCCCGCCCATCACCTGGGCAGCCTGCATGCCTGTCCTCTTCTTCTGAGAGGGTGGGTGCTTCAGGGCTTCTAATTACAGGCTTTCTGCCTCCTGTCACTCAGCCTTTGAGGAGCTTATCTGCAGGAAGGCAGTGTGCTGCAGACACTCCGTTCCACACCCTGAATGACCTAATATGATCATTCAAAATTGAAAACCACTTTCACTCCAACAGAAATTATCTCCCACCTCCCCCCTTTTTGGAGTCACCAACTTAGACATTCCTTTTCTGCATTTTACCAGAACCAGGCTTATCTCATTCTCTAATGTGCTGCCGTTAGGGAGATTGTATCACATTTGCTTTGGGAGACACTCATGTTGTCAAATCCTTCCCTGTAGCTGTTTAAAAAAAAAAAAGACGTGACTAGATTTAATGCTACTCACTCTTTTGGTTAATACACTTGGCCTGCTTCAGACCCATAGTGTGGATCCTGTTGTTACCTGCTTCTGTAATTCATATGGAAAAATCATTTTAATATTATGTAAAGTATATCAAATAATTGCTTTTTGGCTTCCTCTTTGGGAGATAATTTGCTATCACATGCAGTGATGTGAGCAGGCTGGGGGCCAGTTCCAACTTAGTCACACTGATTATTTCCCATGAAATGCTCTACTCACTATTGCTGTAGTCCACCTGAAATTGGAACTGATATTGTATATGAAACAAGAGGAACAGCTAGCCTGAAGGGACAGGTTTGGAGGGGCTTTCTGGGACTTTTTGTCTTGGTCTAGTGAGTCCAGTGTTTTTCAGGTTTTATCCTTGCTAACGAAGAGGTGAAATACCTTCCAAAGAGCAAAAGGACACACCCCCTTGGCCTTGGAAGTTGACAAAGGAGCATGTGGAGACCAAGGGCCAGAACTTTGGACCTGAACTGACCTGGGACATAGATCCAGCTTCAGCATTTCTTAGCTGAGTGACCTTGGGCAGTTACCTAACCTCTCCGAGCCCCATCTTTCTCATCCTCAAAAGGGAAAACAGTGGTTACCTCTTTCTAGGGCTGAGTGAGGGTAAGGTGTATCAGTTTTGAGCCTGGAGAGTAGGGTGAGGATAGAGTTTTACCAGCCTTGTGTGGGAAGCTAAGGGGGTTAGACTTTATATTATGGATGAGAGCCAATATAGGTTTTCACCAAGACGAGTGAAAATATCAGATTTGTATTAAATAAATTGAGGGTGGTGGACTGAAATAACATAGTGCTTTTAAAATGATCTGTAACAGGAAAGAATATATTTGGCTAATAATAATCACTTAGTAAAATGGTGGTGGCGGTGTAGTTACCATTGAGTTGAATCCAACTCGTAGTGACCTTACGTATAACATAACAAAACATTGCCCAGCCCTGTGTCATTGGTATACCAAGTTCACTGTTGTGGCCATGGTATATTTTGAGTGCCTTCTAACCCAGAGGACACACCTTCCAGCACTATGGCGGAAAATATTCTGCTGTGATTCATAGGGTTTTCATTGACTAATTTTTGGAAGTAGATCTCCAGGCCTTTTTTCCTATTCTGTCTTAGTCTGGAAGCTCCACTGAAACCTGTCCATTATAGGTAGCCCTGCTGACATTCGAAATACTACTGGTGGCATAGCTTCCAGCATCGTAGCGACAGGCAAGCCACCTCAGTAAGACAAACTGATAGGTGGGTGGTGGGATAAAATAAATAGTGCTATCGAGTAACAAAATAGTAAAAAAAAAAAAAAAAACTATTTATTAATTGTTGTTATAAGTGTGGAGCCCTTGTCCTGCAGTGGTTAAGAGCCACTAAAAGGTCAGCAGTTTGAATCCACCCTGTTCTATGGAAACCCTGGTGGCGTAGTGGTTAAGTGCTACAGCTGCTAACCAAGAGGTTGGCAGTTTGAATCCACCAGGCGCTCCTTGGAAACTATGGGGCAGTTCTACTCTGTCCTATAGGGTCGCTATGAGTCGGAATTGACCCGACGACAGTGGGTTTATAGGGTCGCTATGTGTCGGAATCAACTGGACAGCAGGTTTGTTTGTTTTTTAAATAAGTATAATGATGATGGTGGAAATTTCAGCTTATTCCTTCATGTTGCTAAGAGGACGCTTTGCAAGCCTTGGACACCAGCCCACGGCCCCTATCACCACACTGAATGCCACAGCTATTTCCAAGGTTTTGGCAACTCTTAGTGGGCTTGTATTTCCCTGGCTACCCTGGACCAGGACCACGTGACCCTTCCCCCAGTGGGTGCCCTGAAAGCCCTGTTTATCCTCCCACCCCCACCCCTGCCCAAGGCCATGTGGATGTGGGTGGGCGGGCAGGAGGCCGCTCAGTCCGGGGGTTGGGGGGTACCCAGCAGAGGCTGGGGAGAGTGAATAGCGCGCATTGACGCTGCTGCCGGCCGAGTGGGCCGGGGACGCCTGGGCTGATCTTCCTGCCTGCCGGCCCCATAAAAGGAGCAGCTGCCGCTGGGACCGCTTAGACGCGTGGGGATGAGACGCGCGGCTGAGTGCGCGCCTGGGCTCCGGCAGTGACCAAGGCGGACCTCGAGGCCGCTCCGGGGCTCGCAGGTAACTGCGGGCGGGCCGGCAGGTTTTGTCCTTGGGCTTGGAAGTGACAGCGGGAGGAGGGGAGAGGAGGGGTCAGGGAAGAAGAAAGGAGGCTGGGCAGAGATGGGGAAGAGGGGAAAAGGAAAGCAGGGAAGGAGGAGGAAAAGAAAGAGGGAAGGAAGGAAGAAGCCCTGCCAGGGAGCAGCTGGATCGCACTGCACTTGCCTCCAGCCTAAGCGTTCAAGGTCCCCACCTACGACCTCCCCCAGCCGGCGGGCGCGGGTGCATCCCTCTCCGAATGCTGCCGCGCACGGCGTGCCCATCGCGGATGCTCCAGCCAGCCATGTTTTCTGGGCAAGCATCTAGGCCCTCCCAGCTGAGCGGCAGGCCCGTCCGCCAGGCTCGCCGCGGCGTGGGGGCAGGTGGCAGGAGACTCGAGCAGTCACCGTCCACCAGGTTCCCTCCGCTCACGATCGGGGTCCGTTAGAGGAAGGTTTACTTTGGCCCCAGTGAGTAAGAGCTCCCTTCCGCCTAGCTGCCTCCCATTCCCGCTGTCCCCACTTCACTGGCCTGCTGCCACCTAATGAACTGTTGGCTCGCCCCTTCCTCCCCTCCCCACCCTTACAGTAGTCTGTATAAGAGTGCTGTTTGCATAAAGCTGGGATCTGCTGGAGAAAGTGAAGAGGAAATGGAACCCGGGAGGCCCTTTTGTGAGAACACTATTGTAGAGCCATCTTTCTCCCCCAGCCCTATCCCTGGAGGCCCCCAACACAAGGACAATGATGGCGGGGTACTCTGGACCTTCTTGGCCTGCTCTCTGCCAGCTGCATCCAGGCCCCTTCCTGATGGGGATTCCTGATCCGTAGGCAGAAGGTTGTCAGGAGGCTGTGCCAGCTGTTGTTTCACCTGGGGTGCCCCCAAATTGCCTGTGGCTCTGGTTTCCATAGCTCCTTTTTTCTGCCCACTCACAGAAAATGCCACTTTGTGGCAATCATGCCTGAGTGCGTGAGTGGACCCGTGAAGCCACATTAGTGGGCTGTATGGATTCCAGTCTGGGTGGGGACCTTATTAGAGACCTTTTTTGAAGAGTTCGTGGGGGAATTTTGGAGTTCCACCATTATTCCAGTTATTCCTCAGTTCAACTCTGTTCTTAATTTTCCCCTATCAATGAAGCTTCATGGCTGGCCTTTCTGTGGTGTTTCAGCCCCTGCCCTGGCCCTGCAGTCTTTTGGTGGTGGCATACGTGTGTGAACTGGGAACATGAGGTTGTAGTTTTGATATGGGGTTAAAGTGGACAGTGCAGTGGTAACAGTGAGCCTTAGGGCATGCCTAAGCACGGGCCAGACACTGTTCCCAGCTCTTTCATCCTCCTGAACGCAACCACCTGAGATTATCATCCCCAGTTAACAGATTAAACAGACAAAAGCACAGGGAGATTAAATAATTCATCCATGGATTTGAATCCAAGCAGTTTAACTCTAGAGCTTGCGCTTTTAACCCTTCCTTGACTTTGTGCAGAAGATTGGCAGTAAAACTTCTTGATGGCTTCATGATTGTGGGATACCCTGCGCACCTAGCTGTGGAGTCAGGTAGCTATGAGTACATAATGTGTCAGGTCACCTCTCTAGATCCTGCATGGTATGTTATAGGGTAAAACCAGCTGCTGTCAAGTCAATGCCAACTTTGAGCGACCTCGTGTGTGTCAGAGTAGAGCTGTGCTCTGTAAGATCTCCAGTGGCTGAGTTTTTGGAAGTTGATCTCCAGGGCTTTCTTCCAGGGCACCTGTGGGTTTAACAGCCAGACGTGTTAACCATGTTCACCACCTAGGGACTCATGTCCTGGAGTAGTAGATATGAAATGCCTGGCATATAATCTGTGCTTACAAACAGGCGTGACCAGATGCCCGTTGCAGTCAGAGTAGCACAGTGTTATCACAGTTGTGCATTTTAGAGCACAGGCTGTCTGTTTGCATCCAGTTCTAGCACTTAGGGTCAGAGTGAGCCTGGCAAAATACCTAAACCTCTCTTCCTCAGTTTTCACATCTGTAAAGTAGGTTGTTCAGCAACTAAACGATAAGATACAGTTAAAACAGTCAACACAGGGCCAGGCACATAGTAAGTGCTCAAGAAATGTTGCTGTTGTGATTGTTATTTTGTGAATCAGCATAGGCCCCTATATTGGGTGTTTTTTGTCCTTTAATATCTGGATTTGTTTAATAATGGTTTGGCTTTAGCCGCTGGGCTTCTTTCCATTGTAGTGCCTGTACAAAGGTTAGCTTAAAGAGTGTGCACACACACATTCGTCTACATCCGTGTGTATACACATAGAGTGCAAAATGTCTACATTTAAAATTATAAGCATTTAGTGAAATCTGGCTTGTTCAGAAACAGCTCTGTTTCTCTTGGCAAAGCAATCACTCTTTTAAGGGTTAGGGAAACTTCAAAGTTAATTTTAAAACTGTCTGAAAACCAGCTGGAAGAATTAGCACCACACCTAACAGTCGCATGTGCAGGAGGAAAAAAAAAAAAAAAAAAGGATTGTCTATGACATGGACTTTTTTCATAGGCTTTTAAAAACTGTAACATATTCAGCTAAACTGTTACAAATAATCAACGGGAATGTTAACTTAGTTAAACAATTCTAGGATGAGTATCTTCCTTGATGTGGTTTTCTAGATGCTGGTAAGTGAAAATGTCATTGAATAAAATATATTCAAAATACACTGTTGATGTAGATTGACAGATGGAAAATAGCTGTTTAGGGTTTGACCAAAATATTTGTTTATAAATAAAAGTGGTGCTGTAAGATTAATATTTATATTAGAAAACAGAATGTTAATTAGAAAACTGCCTAAATGTTCTTTAAGAAATGACTGGTTAAATGAATTGTAGCGTATGCTTACGCTAGAATGGATAAGATGCAGCTATTGAAAGAATGGAAACCCCGGTGGTGTAGTGGCTAAGAGCTACGGCTGCTAACCAAAAGGTCGGCAGTTTGAATCCACCAGGCGCTCCTTGGATACCCTATGGGGCAGTTCTACTCTGTCCTGTAGGGTCGCTATGAGTCAGAATCAACTTGGCAGCAATGAGTTTTTGTTTTTTTGAAAGAAACTGCTTACATGCTGATATGGAAGGAACCCTGGGATATCAACCCCACGAGGGCCGGAATTTTTCCTGTTTTCATCTTCCTTCAGCACTCTTAAGACAGTGCTTGTAGTTGTTGTCAGCTGCCTTGAGTCAGCCCCAGCTCATGCACAATGGAAAGACATGCTGTCTGATCCTGTGCCATCCCATGATTGGTTGTGGATCACAGTGTTGTGATTTATAGGGTTTTCATTGGCTGGTATTCAGAAGTAGATCGGCAGGCCTTTCTTCCTAGTCCGTTTTAGCCTGGAAACTCCCTGAAACCTGTTCAGCATCACAGCAATGTGTGAGCCTCCACTGACAGGTGGGTGGTGGCTGCACATGAGATATGTTGGCCAGGAGTGGAATCCAGGCCTCCCACGTGGAAGGCAAGAATTCTGCCATTCGACCACCAATGCTTCGTTGCTGCATAGTAGTTGCTGAACAATAATTGAATGTTGGAATCCCGAAGCTATGTTAAGTAAAATAAAGCAGGGTACTGACAGCATCTGCAGTTAGTTGCCCTTTGTTTTTAGAAGGGTGTATATGCGCGTGTGTATGTGTATATGCACAAGATTGGTTGTCTTTGGGGAGACACTGGAGAGGTAAAGATAGCAGGATTATTTGGGTTTTTGTTTTCTACTATATCCCAGTGTGTGCATGTACTAACTAAAAACAAAGAAAGTTCAGAGGACCAGGTTCCGCTGAGTTTGACCTTATTTTTTATTTGTTTGATTTCCATGCTGTGGTAAAGTTCCTGTAACCCTCTCATGGGATGATAAGCATGTTTTTTTTCTTTGAGGCAGGGCACTCTACTAGGTGGAAATCCCTATATGTTGAATGGTGCGTCATCCTGCCTGTGTAATCACCCATCAGATAGACAATAATCCATTGGTAATCCATTGGCACAGTCTTCATGGACCTCTGACGTCTCACACAGTGTTGGGTCCTTTTCAGGAACTCCGTAGACATTTTAGGATGAATGGATGTCTCGAGTATGAGTCACCTAAGAAATGATAATTTGTAGCAATAAAGGCAAGTCCCAAAGTAAGCAATTTTTGCTTCAAGATGGATACTTTCTGGTCTTTGAGAAGCATTCTACACTTTCAGAATTTTTACCTCTTGTAAATAGGTCCGTTAGGGAGGTGGTCTCCAAAGAGCAAGATGTATTCATCAATGTATGTACATTTTTAAAATGTCATCTTTTTAGTGTCAGATATGCCACAAATGTTAGCATTATGCCATATTCATCTCTGTTGTTATGTTCTGTTTTGGCTAAACCATTAAAAATAACTTGCCAACATTATCCCACTTCACTTTTACCCATTTTTTTCCCTCAATTCTCGAGGTTTGTTTGTTTTTTTAAGTTACAGTATGTTGATATGGGTGTTAAGCTTTTTTATTTAACGATTTGTGAAGAATGGCCAAGTTAGAAAAGTACCAGCAATTTTGTAATCTTGAAATAACCGTGTGAACATTCTGATATATTTCCTCTGGTCATTTTCTGTGCGTATATATCTGTATCTACACACACACAGCATAGATAATTGGGATGTCCCTTTATGCATAGTTTTGTATCCTACTTTTATCACCTAACATACCATGAATACCAGATTTTCCTCAAATACATGTTTTTATCTTCAATATTTAAGAAACAGGAAGTTGTTTATTAATTATCTTAAATTTATCTTAACAAAAAAATTATAAATTTCATTTTCCAATAATTGATAAACATTTTCATGTTTTAATGTATGTTCAGATTTCTGTTGATTTCCTTAGGAGAGATTTTCCTAGAAAAAATACATATTTTCTGAAAAGTTCTTGGTATGCCTTGCCTAATTATTTTTCCCAAACGGTTTTTTGCAACTCCACCATGTGGCAGTTGAGTAACAGTTGGGGATCAGGGTTGCTCACCGCAGGGAGCCCTGAAGTCCTGGCTGCTGCTGTCTGCACAGCTGCCTTCTTCTTCCCTTGCTGGGCAGACTGGCTGTTACATCTCACCAACATTGCTGCTTATGCAGCACGAGTGGGGTTAGTGTCACAGAGGAGAGGAAACTCCTGTGCGTTGAGGCTGCAGCCCAAACTCTGTGAACTGTATTATGCTGATGCCTCTTCAGGGGAAGAGCCTGGTTAATCCTTTACCCCTTTCTCAGGACCCAGCTTTGTAGAGTATGCCGTCTAGTAAAGATTTGTGCTGTTTTAAGCACAGGAGTCCTTGGGTGGTACAAATGGTAGTGTACTTGGCTGCTGACTGCACAGTTGGAGGTTCAAGTCCACCCGGGGCACCTCAGAAGAAAAGCCTAGCAGCCTACTTCTGAAAACCCAGCCACTGAAAACCCTGTGGAGCACAGTTCTCTGACATGCACACATGGGGTCGCCATGAGTTGGAGTCCACTCAGCAGCACTGGTTTTATTTTAGGCGTTAAAGGTATAAGTAAGCTCAAACAAGCCTTACACTGTGGAGCTCAGAGACAGAAAATAAGTACAAAATAAACGTAAAATGTCAGAAAGTGATATATGCTGTGAGGTAAGATAGGGCCAAGTGAGGGGATAGAGAGGAAAGAGTGGTGCAGAAACGAAACTATAAAGAATTTGTCTTTCTCCTGTTCGTGTGGTAGTTAACCCAGAATAATCATCCCTGCTTAGATATTACCGAACCTCTAAGACCAAGCTGTCTCTGGGCGTGATATGCGACTCCCTTGGAGCCCATCTCAGGGTTATTTAATATTCCTACCTGATCTTACGAGATAACTATTATGTCTTTTTTAATTAGGGTAGGATGTGAGGGTACCAAGAAAAAGGCTGTATTACTTCCGTGAAGTTCACAATAGTTCCTAAGAGGCAGAGCTGATACTCAATTCTAGATTTTGTTCAAAAGCCCCTCAACTCTCCCCTCTCCCTTATTTTGCTGCACTGCCCCTTCAGACTTTTTGGTCAGGACTAAATTTAAGGAGCCTAGTTTTTTTAGGGCCAGTCCTTCCCTAGGCCCCTGAGGCTAAGAAGCAAAGAGCACTTAAGGGAAAACTACTGGTGAAAGGTTAAATAGAAACCGTTGGTATGTAAACTGTACACTCTGACAGACTGCTTTTGTTTCCAGAAAGTGGGTACAGCACGGCCTCTCTTCATATGCTAACTAGTTGTACTCTGTGGGCTAACGTGAAAAGGCAGCCAGCTCCCTTTGTGTAAGAAATAACATGGGAAGAAGGCTTGCTCTGCTTTTGATCTGCCTTGTGCCCCAAGAGTTATTTAACATGTTTCCTTCCACCCCCATTATGGAGCACATATGCCTTGGCCCATGATCACAAATGTGGATACAGGTTAAAAGGACACAGGCATCTTGGTGCTTCTTCTTGTTCTTGCTCTCTCAAGAGTGGATTATCTGTTTCAGATAGCCCGTTGGCAATACTGTGGAGAAGAGTGTTATCTGTGTGGTGGTAGTCGGTTGTGCGTCCTGTATCAGGAAAAAAGAAATATGGAGGACTAAATAGAGAGAATGTCCGCTGTGGCTCTGACTGCTGCTCTTTACAACTGTCTGGCTCCAACAGCAATCTTGGTGGTGTTGTGTGCCGTGGAGTTGGTTCTGACTCATAGTGACCCTATAGGACAGAGTAGAACTGCCCCATAGGGTTTCCAGTGAGTGGCTGGTAGATTCGAACTGCCAACCTTTTAGTTAGCAACCAAGCTGTTAACCACTACACCACCAGGGTTCCACGAATCTTAGTATACCCAGGGTAATACCATAGCTCAGCGTCTGGCAGGTCTTACTGACAGAAGAGAATTACATTGAGGCTGTAATTGATTTTTCAGCTCAATTACATCCTTGTTTTGATCGTCCTAATGTTTTATTTTCCAGATTTCTGAGAGCTTTGGCAATATTACAGTTAAACCTAGCCTAGCTCGGTATGAATCTACCTATAGGGGCTTTCTGGACATATGTCCCCCCACCCCCCGCCCCTGAAAATGCTTACTACACAAGAGGAATTTTTTTAGTAAGAGAGAGAGAAAAAAAGAAAGGTCAGCAGTGTTTCATCACCACACTGAAGGTGTCGGGTGTACCTTATAGTTAAAGCATTATTCTTCGCTGTGGATTTTGAGAATTTGGAGACCTGGAAGCTATTGCTTTCCTGATTTCCAGTAATGCTGCCTTCAGGTTTCTTCCTTTTTTATTCATTTTTCCTCCAAAACTTTTGCAAACGAGCTTATTACCCTTTTTGTAGAAATCCCAAAGGGAAAGTAAGTAGCAGCAGTGTTTCCAGGACTTCTTTTTTTTTTTAAAGGCGTCCTGGTGGTGCAGTGGTTAAGAGCTCGGCTCCTAATCTAAAGGTCAGCAGTTCGAATCCACCAGCTGCCCCTTGGAAGCTCTAGGGGGCAATTCTACTTTGTCCTGTAGGGTCGCTATGAGTCAGAATCAACTCTATGGCAATGGGTTTGGTTTTATTGAATTGGTTTTTTTAAAAAATCATATTTCACTAACAAGTCATTTCTTTTTGCATTCATATTATCCAATACAGGTTTCCTGAAAACTCCCTGTGTAGAAAATGCTAGAAGCCAGGAACCTACTATGTTAGGGGAAAAGGCAGGGGGGAACACAATTATGATTACATTGAAAAGATCATTACGTTTCTCTGTCTCTTTAAATGTATACTTTTCAGAGGTTTGAGGGAGAGCCCCCAAAACCAAACCCACTACCCTGTAGTAGATTCTGATTCATAGCAACCCTGTAGGACAGAGCAGAGCTGCCCTATAGGGCTTCTGAGGCTGTAAATCTTTACAGAGGCAGACTGTCTGTCACGTTTTCCTCCCACAGAGCAGCTGGTGGGTTTGTACCACCAACCTTTCAGTTCGCTGCTGAGCACTTTAACCGCTGTACCACCGGGGCTCCTTTTGAGGAGAGCAAGGAATCCTAATTTGACTGTTAGTTTAGCTTCTTTGCTTTCACTTAGTAATCTAGTGATTCTTCAGTGGCAAAATGTTGGAAGTTTCTTTTGGAAATACTTGAAACCCAAACTAATTTTTGCTTTTAGTAGAAGGTATCTCCAGACCCTGGAGACTCTTGTCCAGGACCCATCCTTCTTCCCTGCCTCCTTTTCATCCTTTCCTCCTTCACGTAAATGCTTATTAGACATTAAGCTCTGAAAAGACAAAGATGAATAAGACAAGAGCTTTTGAGTAGGGCCTGTCCAGCAGGGTGAGAGACACATGAATAAACAGCAGTAACCCAGAGCCACAAATGCCATAAGAGAATCATGGCCAAAATGGAAAGAGTACACCAGAGGGAGTGGCTGTTTCTGCCTGTAGGTATTAGGGATTGCTTCCACAGGAAAACAGGCTTTGCAGTGGCAACAAGAGTTTGCCAGACAGAGAAACGAGGACCATGTTGAGAGAGCAAAGACGTGTTGTCCTAAATGTGTACTGTCTGTTCACGGCCAGCTTCCTCAGCTGCCACTTCACCAAAGCAGCAGCGGTTGAGGGTGGTTTTGACTATAAGCTGTCAAAAAAAAAAAAAGGGCCCTGGGTTTTGGTGGAGGTGTCATAAATTAAGATAGAGATTACCTAACTGATCTCTATTTTAAGAAATTTTAATTTTGCCGAATAGAAGCCTTAGCTTTTTTCTTTGACTCATCCCCCTTAGTCAGTTGCATAAAAATAGCTTCCAGTTGAATGAATGATTGTAGCTGAATGTCATTGATAGTTTCATTCCATTGAAAGAGAACGTAACTGAACATTTGTGTTACTTTCTGGATTTAACAGACTGCCATGTCTGTTCTCTGCCTTTTAGTGACGCATACCTGTATACGTGTAGAAATTCAGCTGGGGTTCTAACACATCTTTATAGATACTGTTTCAGTAGTGTTCCCCTTTTTCCTTGAACACAAACCTCACTCGTAGGGATTGGTAGGATTGAATCTACATGGCCGAGTTCCTCTTCTCCCCATTGCTGTCTCTGGGCTGGGTGGCTGTAGTCAGAAGCTTACCGTTTCAGAATCCTCCAATTTCAGAGCTGGAAGAGACAAGGCATCACACCTAACTCACCTGCCGTTTACAGAGTAGGGGGTGAGGTTGTTAAGCTTCTCCAAAGTTAACAATGATTTTCTCTTGAAGCAGAACTTCCCTTTGAAGAGGTGTTCAGGCGCCAGGCTTTTCTGAAAGGGGAAAATTGTTTTAATGACCTGATATCAGACATATCCACTCTCATCAGACTTCCTTTTCATCTTCCAAATCCTTTTCAAATTCATGGTGAGGAGTGACAGTAAAACCTCTTGGGGAACTGGAACAACACAGAAGGAGCTGGCCTGGGCTGACTTCTCCTACCAGTGGATTGCATTTTGCAGGGTAGTTTTTTTTTGTTTGTTTGTTTTTTGCCGTTAGCAATCTTCTTCCTCCCTAATTGCAGGGCCATATGGTGCCTTGTCCCCACATGCAGAATTGGCACGTCCTCTCCATTCACTCCCTGTCTTTTCTACTGCACAACCTACTTGCCATAGCGATGGGGTTTAACCAACCCACCCCCTCGGGGCTGTGCAGCCTTTGCACCTTAAAAATCAGCAGCGAAGCCTCCTCTGGACGTTCTAGATTGATGAGCGTGAATGACAAAAAAAGGAGCCAGAGTTAAGGAGTCAGTGAGATCTAGGTTCGAATCCTGAGTCATTCTCATCATCACTGACACCACAGTGAGCATTTACTGAGCGCTTACTGAATGCCAGGCACTACGGTCACATTTCCTGGTCTCGTTTGTTTGACCTCAGCTCTCAGAAAACTGAGATTTGGAGTAGTTGCCCTAAGTCCCTTGGCTCAGGCCAGTTTCAGACTCTGGTCTTTCTCTTCCCAGATCCTACACTCTTATCCAGCAATGCCTTACAACTTTGAAATAGCATCTGACATGAATACTAGATTCTGCTTTTAAACTCACTTCCCTGGCGTGCATAGTTTGGAATTAGGGATACTAGTGATTGTGCTTTTCATAAAACACTCCAAGTCTAGAGTTCACACAAGTGACACAAGCTTTCACAAGTGCGCTTAGGTAGGAGTGTGGAATTTGGCATTGGTGGGTGTAATATATGCAATGATTTCACTGTACTTTGCAAGTGTAATTTTCAAGGTTTCCACCTTAAGTAGAGTTAGACCAGGGGAGAATCTTAACCACATTTTTTATTCACATGCACAGAGAATGTTTTAATGGAGAAGATCCTTTAAAAGCTGACTCCTGGTGGGTGGGGGCGGGGGGGAAGATATTTGGCCTGTGTATCTCGCTTTCTGTGTGATGTTGGTAGAATCCTGCTCATTGTTATTCTCAGGAGATAGTCAAAGCATTTGAATTCTGGAAAGTGATTTTGAGGGAAGGATGGTGCAATGACAGGATTCTTCAATAATTGTGTGTTTAATGACATTTTGAAACTGTACTTTGGAAGATGTCCATATTTTGTGATAGTTAAAACACTGAAGTAATGGTTGCAGTGTGTTTCAAAACTGATTCTAAAAATGAAAATAATGGGTGAAGTCTGAGCTTTTTTCTAAGTATATACAGAGCAGA
The DNA here is from genome assembly GCF_024166365.1 of Elephas maximus indicus. Classification (NCBI taxonomy): domain Eukaryota; kingdom Metazoa; phylum Chordata; class Mammalia; order Proboscidea; family Elephantidae; genus Elephas; species Elephas maximus. The sequence continues at coordinate 71,164,063 of NC_064838.1, read as the reverse complement.
AGTTAACACCAGCCTATTATTTACCCCTTGAGGGTTCAGTGCGGTGCTGAGAGATACGGAATGCACTGTTGTTACACTAGGAAGTCTCTGAGGGCAGCGACCTGTCTCATTTATCTTTGTATCTCCAGGGTCTACCACAGTGTCTCCACCCAGTACCCGTTCTCTTCAAGTTGGTTTGAAATAATGGCAGCACATGTGTGTCAGAGTAGGACTATGCTCTGTGTGGTTTTCACTGGCTGATTTTTCAGAAGTAGATTGCCAGGCCTTTCTTCTGAGACTTGAACTGCCAACCTTTTAGTTAGTGGCCAAGTGCATTAACCACCTCCACCCAGTAAACCCACTGCCATCAAGTCAATTCTGACTCATAGTGACCCTATAGGACAGAGTAGAGCTGCCCTATAGAGTTTCCAAGGAGCACCTGGTGGATTTGAACTGCTGACCTTTTGGGTAGCAGATGTAGCACTTAACAAACTATGCCACCAGGGATTCCTCCTCTACCCAGTAAAAAAAAAAAACCCAGTAGTACTCAGTAAATGTTGAACTGAATTAAATCTGCTAATATTTGGTAAGAAAGAAAGCCACCCAGTATTTGGAGGAAACACAAAAGTGGGCCATTCACAAATATCAAAATTTAGCCCATTAAAAAATATAAATTGCATTCCTTCTGAAACATAAGCAATGTTTCAACTGCTGGGGGATGTAGGGAACCCCAAAAAGCTTACTTTTGGGTGAAAGGTGACAAGCGTTAAAGAAGTAAATAGATGAGGTGATTCTTGTACTAGCAATACTACAAAGAAGAAATCATAGAGCCATGTAGTAGAGAGAAGGGGGAGAGAAGAAAGGTCCAGTTAACCAGGGTGTTCAGAGAAGGTTCCCTAAGATGGCGCCATGTGAGGGAAGACTTGAATGCTGTAAAGACAGGGAGAGGACTCAGAGTAGCTTAACCCTGATAGGCATGCATTCTGTGTTTCTCTCTCATTAGCAATTGAAAGGTAAGTAATTTAGAGCTGATAATTCAGTTTAATGATCAGCTGGATCCTGACTCCTGTGTTATTTCTCTGCCTTCCACAGCTTTGGCTGTCTTACCGCTTTGTGTGTTCCAACTTCATACTCCAGAGTGGTTGTTCAAGCCACCATGTCTGCCTTGCAGCTAGTCTGACCTAGAAAGAGCCGAAGAGAGACGTGCCTTCTCTATTTAAGGTCTTTTCCAGAAAATCACAGCACAGTGTTTCTGCTCTGATCCCACTGGCCAGGACTTAGTCACCTGGCTATATCTAGCTGTGAACCAGTCGTTGCTGAGTTGATTCCTACTCATGGCAACCCCACGTGTGTCACCGTAGAACTGCGCTCCGTGGGTTTAATAGCTGATTCTTCAGGAGCAGATCACCAGGCCTTTCTTCTGAGGCACCTCTCCATTGACTCCAACCTCCGACCTTCGGGTTAGCAGCCAAGTACATTAGCCATTTGTACCATCCAGGAACTCCCTCTAGCTGCAAGGTAGCCTCTATTCCAGGACACCACGTGACTCTGAGTTCTTTGACTAGAGAAAAGTGAGAGGGTGGATGTTGAAGATCAAGTAGCAGTTGCTGCCACAAACAACAAGCACAGTAGCGTGACATGTTCAAGGCCACTGTGAATGGAGATCAGTGAAAGGTGAGAGTGGAGTGGCGTGAGATCAGAGAGGGGCAAGACCATGTAGGACTTTTTAGATCGCTAATTATTATTTTTTTCTATCATTGGAAAACCACTGGATCATTGAATGGAAACCATTGGAGTAGAGACTGAGGTGATTTGATTTAGGTTTTAGAACGCTCACTCTGGCTACTATGGAAATTCCAAAGACGGGGCAAGAGTGGAAACAGATGTGATAGGAGGATGTGGGAGTTTACGGGAAGAGGTGGTGATGGTGGGTTGTCCTAGAGTTGTAGGCAGTTGGTGGAGTGAGAAGTGGGCAGGTGTTAGATACGTACTGGATGTGGGTATAAGGCAAAGAATTACTACTACTACTAATAGCTAATATTTACTGAGCACTTGAAATATTCTGAGCACCATTTGAAGCATTCCAGTTCATTGACTGAGTCCTCATAATAACTCTGTGTTGTAAATGCTATTTATTATTTGCAACTTACAGATGAGGAAATTGCTCAAGTAACATGCCCAGAGTCATTCAAGTGGAAACTAGAGGTACCATGATTCAAACCGAGATAATCTGCCTACAGCGCTTTTGATCTTAACACTGCTTGTGCCCCCTGAGAGTGATGCCTAAGCGATTCGCCTGAGCGATTGGGTAGACTGACTAAAACTAACCTGTTGCTGTACAGTCGGTTGCGACTCATAGCAACCCTGTAGGACAGAGGGTCCTAGAGGGTGTCCAAGGAGCGGCTAGTGGATTTGAACTGCTGACCTTTTGGTTAGCAGCTATAGCTTTTAACCACTGCACCACCAGGGCTCCGATTGGGTAAAAGACATGCCATTTATTGAGATAAGGAGGGAACTTTGAGCTGGAGAGTAAACCTATAGCCATTCTGTTTGGGCCGTGATAATTTTATTATTATTATTTTAAATAGTTTAAGTCCGATGTTGTTGTATGCCGAAGAGTCAATTTTCAATTCATAGCAACCCAATGTGACAGAGTAGAACTGCCCTATAGGGTTTTCTATACTGGAATCTTTACAGAAGCAGATCGCCAGGTCTTTCTCCCAGGAAGCCCCTGGGTGTGTTTGAACTGCCAATCTCTTGGCTGACAGCCAGCGCTTAACCATTGTGCCACCAGGGCTTCTTTAAAATCTGATATGAAATTATAGAAATAGTAACCTTTACCATGCTTCCCAAAATGACAGTATCTTACTTATATGCCATATTAATTCAAACAGATGTTTAAGTGGAAATTTCACGTAGGCAGTTGGATAATAGGCAAGCCTGGTGCTCAACTAGCAACCCTAGCTGGAAATATAAATTTGAGATTCATCAGTATATTGATATAAAGCCATGGATCTGGATTGGAGCAGCTGAATTGATTTTCCCAGAGATTTTTGTGTGCTCTGAGAGAGTTTAATGGAAGAAGTGAAATTTAGTTCATATTTGGAACCCATTTAATTAATGGTAAGCACTGCCATTGATTGAGCACTACCTATCAGCCAGACACGTTGTTAAGCGCTTCATGTGGATTATGTCATTCATCTTGCACAGCAAGCCAGAGGGTGGATATTATTGTCCTTGTTTTTCAGAGGGGCAAATAGATACTTATGAAATTGCAAATAGTCATCTGGCCAGTGGGAATTCCAACACTAGGCTGTGTGTCTCCGAACCTGTGTTTTTAACCAGTGTTTTGTACCATCTGAAGGAGTTTTGTAATGGAAGAGAGAAATCAAGGTCAATATTTGGTAACATAGGTGAAATTGGTGACAGGCATTTAGTAAGTAACGTTCAGTATAGCACCCTGAAAACTAAAGGGTGACCTTGGATGTGATTATGGAGCTGACTCTGCCACAGGTACTCACCATGTCTTTGCTGTATGCACGATACTGCTTCACTCATTCACTCGTTCATTTGTTCAGCGAATGTTTACTGAACATCTAACATGAGCAAGACGCTGTGATGTATGTATGTATGATACATAAGTTGATGGGGTATGAAGAACTCTTTAAGTCATTTAAGAGATGACAGATGTGAAGGTGGGAGGGGATCCAAGGTCAGCTAGTAATGGAAAACGGAGGAGGAAAAGCCTTAACCAAACCACTACAGCAGAGGCCTCTAAACAAACCAAACCCACTGCCATGGAGTTGATTCTGACTCAGTGACCCTAGAGGACTGGGTAGAATGGCCCCATAGTGTTTCCAAGGCTGTGATCTTTACAGAACTGGACTGCCACATCGTTCTCCCGTGGAGTGGCTGGTGGGGTTCAAACGGCTAACCTTTCAGTTAGCAGCCAAGTGCTTTAACTGCTGCACCACCAGATCTCCTTAACAAAGGCTTAGTACTGCCATGTCTTACTTCCGCCCACTAGCATGGCTGTTATCAGAAAAACAAAAAATAAAAAGTGTTGATGAGGATTTAGAGAAATTGGAACACTGGTGTGTTGCTGGTGGGAACGTCAAGTGGAGCAGCCACTGTTGAAAACAGTTTTGTGGTTCCTCAAAAAGTTAAACATAGAGTTACCACGTGACCCAGCCATTCCACTCCTAGGTATACAACCAAGAGACTTGAAAGCATGGACTTAAACAGATGATTTTGCGCCAGTGTTCACTGCAGTGTTATTCACAATAGCCAAAAGGTAGAAACAATCCAACTGTCTATCAGCAGCTGAACAGATAAAATATGGTCTATCCTGACAATGAAATATTATCCAGCCATTAGGAGAAATGAAATTATGACAGGTGCCGTGACATTATTTTTAGTGAAATAAGTCAGACACGAAAGGGTCAACAGTGTATGACCCCACTTATATTAAATATCTAGACGGGGCAAATGCGTAGAGACAAAGGTTTGTTAGTGGGTACCGGGAGAGGAGAGAATGGTGGTTATGATGAAGGGGCACTGAGTTTCTGTTTAGGGTGACGTAAAAGTTTTGAAATGGATTTTGGTAATGGTAACCCAGTATTGGAATCCCCACTGGCCATATGACTGTAATTTCCATAACCTGGTGGTAAAACGTAGTGTAGTGGTTAAGTGCTACAGCTGCTAATGAAAGGGTTGGCAGTTCGAGTCCACCACGTGCTCCTTGGAAACTCTATGGGGCAGTTCTACTCTGTCCTATTGGGTTGCTATGAGTCAGAATTGACTCGACGGCACTGGATTTGGTTTTTTTTCTGGTTTTTGGTGGTAAAAGTAATTAATGTTATTGAATACACTTAAAAATTGTTAAAATGGCACACTTTTTGTTATATGCATTATTTTTGCCACAATAACAGTAAAATTAAAACTTAGCTCCTTTGTTTATGTGTGTATGTATATGTCTACTGTATCTATTACATGTATGTGTATATTATGTATGTGTAATGTGTATGTTTATATGTATTTGTTTTATGTATGTATCTATTTATGTATTATGTATGTGTGTGTATGTGCTTATCAATATTCAAAAATTATTTCACTCCCGGGTATATACCCAAAAGAATTGAACAGGTTTTCAAACAATAACTTATAGAAACAGTCCAGATGCCTGTCAACCAATTAGTAGACAAACAAATTGTGATCTATCCATACAATGGAATATTGTCTAGCCATATCAGGTATTCAACAATAGCTTATAGAAACAGTCCAGATGTCTGTCAGCCAATTAGTAGACAAACAAACTCTGATCTGTCCATACAATGGAATATCATCTAGCCATAGAGTGTCCTTGGCATGACATTCCAAGCTCAGTCAGCAGTGGCAAGGTCAGGACTGGTGGCTGAGACTTAGCATCCAGAAAGGGGGCTGCTGGTGTGCAATTTTAGCCTAAAAACAACTATTTCAGATGGCTGTTTGAGAGATCTAGAAAAGCAGTAGAGGAAGAGGAGAGTTTGTGCGAATACTAGCCTTCCTAAAATATAACGGCCATTCTAAATTGTTTAAAGCCTATGTTCTTATTGTACACATATTTTAGGTCTGGAATTAAGGAATTGATTTTTCCCCTCTGTTCTCGCTCTTAACTGCTGGTGGCCCTTGAAGGTCCCAGGATTTAATGTTAGTGATTGATGGCCAAGTTTGGAGCCAACAGCTGTGGTTTTGATGGCCTTTTAATTTTTTAACCTTTAGAGAATTGTGGGAATATTTAATCACCCAATTACCCATACTGTCAGTTGAGGGAGACTCCAATGATGATTTCAAAGAGTCTGGTCTGTAAAATGGAGTGTAGAAATTCTCTCTCTTGGTTGTTGTAGTATTTATTTAAAGAGATGAGGAGGTAGGTAAGAGACAGGGTCTGGGCATATGAGGGGGATTTGGCTTTCTAGTTGGTCCTCAATTGCAGGTATGTTCAGTGTGTTATTAGAGTAATTGAACTGTAATTCCATAAAGACTATGGTTTCATCATCAAATTCTTGTTTTAATACTGTCATAACGGCAGCTGCAGCACATATGAACTAATTTGCATGCGGATAAGGAATTCTGGACAGCTTGGTAGCATAATTATTGTATAACATACGTTGCTAGTAAGAGCTGGAGCTTTTACTAGAGGTATGCTCCTGGGACCCATCTCCCTGACTTTGTGAAATTTGAAATGGTGTACAAGCAAGAAGTAGCCATTTCAGTGATGCCCCATTTGTTTTATGGGCAATAGCTTCCCAAGTTACCTTAATTTGAGCAGCCATTGTGGCAAACAATAGCAAAGATGTCAACAACACCATCACAGTGAACTGAACTTCTAGGAGAGAAGAAAAAAGGACAATGAAAAGAAACGATCAAATATCCCATTCTGTCACTGGAGTGGAAAAGCACAATAAATATTACTCACTTGTAGATTGAATTCAAGTAGTATAAATTGTGATGGAAATGGAGAATGAAAGACTACTTATTTTAAAAACTAATTATATTTAAGGAAAGGTTCTTTGTTGTTTTTGCAAAGATTAGGAAGCCTTTTTCCTGTACACATTTTCTAACTCTGTAATTTCTCCCCCTCTTGGATTCAGTGTGGAGTCCCTGAGTGGTGCAAATGGTTAACACGCTAGGCTGTTAGCCGAAAGATTGGAGGTTTGATTCCATCCAGAGGCACCTAAGAAAGAAGTCCTGGTGATTTACTTCCAAAAAATCAGCCATTGAAAACCCTGTGGAGCACAGTTCTACTCTGGCACACATGGGGTTGCCATGAGTTGGAACCTACAGCAAGGTTTTTTTTTTTTTTTGGTGATTCGCTGTCTTCTCAGAAAAGTAAGTGTGGTAAGGTCAGGTACGATATCTGCTTGGATCCCTCATGTGGGGCCTGGTGATTGAACGCATATGTGCTCAGGAAATATCTACGTAATGAATAAGTAGACTCTCACCACTGAGCGTGAGGATGTTAAGAATTAGATACATTTTACCATATTAGTAGAAAGGTGATCCAACATAAGGCAGAAATTATCAAGCAATATCATTAATACCACATGCAAGTAAAATTTAGCTGAAGATAGTTCAAAAATGATTGCATCAGTACATCAACAAGGAACTGCCAAAAATTCAAGCCAGATTCAGAAGAGGACATGGAACAAGAGATATCGTTGCTAATGTCAGATGGATCTTGGCTAAAAGCAGAGAATATGACAAAGATGTTTACCTGTGTTTTATTGACAATGCAAAGACATTTCACTGTGTGGATCCTAACAAATTATGAATAACATTGTGAAGAGTGGGAATTCCAGAACATTTAATTGTGCTCATGTAGAACCTGTACATATACCAACAGGCAGTCATTTGAACAGAGTGAGGGGATACTGAGGGGTTTAAAATCAGAAAAGGTATATGTCATGGTTGTATCCTTTTACCATACTTATTCAATCTGTATGCTGAGCAAACAGTCCAAAAATCTGGACTGTATGAGGAAAAACATGGCATCAGGAATGGAGGAAAACTCATTAACAACCTACGATACACAGATGACACAACCTTGCTTATAGAAACTGAAGAGGACTTAAATCACTTACTGATAAAGATCAAAGACTACAGCCTTCAGTGTGGACTACACCTCAACATAAAAAAAAAAGAGAGAGAACAAAAATCCTTACAACTGGACCAATAAGCAACATCATGATAAACAGAGAAAAGATTGACGTTGTAAAGGATTTCATTTTACTTGGATCCACAATCAACACCCACAGAAGCAGCAGTCAAGAAATCAAATGAAGCATCGCATTGGGCAAATCTGCTGCAAAAGACCTCTTTAAAGTATTGACAAGCAAAGATACCACTTTAAGGACTAAGGTGCACCTGACCTATACTACGGTGTTTTCAATCACCTCATATGCATGGGAAAGCTGAACAATGAATAAGGAAGACCGAAGAGTTATGCCTTTGAGTTATGGTGTTGGCGAAGAATATTAAGTATACTATGGACTGCCAGAAGAACAAACAGGCCTGTTTTGGAAGAAGTACAGCCAGAATAGAATGCTCTTTAGAAGCAAGGATGGTGAGACTTCATCTCATGTACTTTGGACATGTTATCAAGAGGGACTCGTCCCTGGAGAAGGATATCATGCTTGGTAGAGGGTCAGCAAAAAAGAGAAAGACCCTCAATGTGATGGACTGATGCAGTGGCTGTAACAGTGGGCTCAAACATAGCAAGTATTGTGAGGATGGCACAGGACTGGGCAGTTTCGTTCTGTTGTACATAGGATGGCTATGACTAGGAATTGACTTAGTAGCACCTGACAACAACAGCTATATTAGTGACAAGTTGATTGTTCTTCTTTTATTTCTTCATAATTTTTTACAATGCAGAGCTCTCTGTAGCCGTAATGGGAATAACCCATAATATTAATCTCAGATGTAATAGAATGCAGCACAGAGGCTTTTTCCAGAGAGTAGTACACATTGAAAGTAAAGATGTCATCTTATTTTACATTTCTGGAATCTGCTTTAGTGGACTTGAAAAGTCAGTATTCTAAACATAGCATTTACATTTCGCTGAGTACTGCTGATCCTTTTGTGAAACTGAAATATTTGGGTGTTGTGAGTTTCTCTTAATTCTAGAGATTTAAAAATCATTGCAGAGGTTAGTCCTTTGTTTCTCGGCCAGTTGCCTCAGAACAACAGATACTATACTTGATCATAGATACTCTAAGGGAGAAAAGGAAAAAACAAGTACTGAAGGTTGATACAGTTTGTGAGAAGAGCGTAGAGTGGAGCTGCAGGTTTGATGAAGGTATTCTGGCCCTTGGAGAAGGTGGACTCCTCAGAGAAAAGTTCTCCACACATGAGGCTGCTTTGACTTCAGGGTGGAGGGATGGCAGCATCTGGGGAACTTGCTGATTGATGGTGGTCAGCTGAAAAGGGACCACAGCCTCATTATAGGGAGATGAAACCAAAAGCCAAACCCAGTGCTGTCCAGTCAATTCCGACTCACAGGGACCCTATAGAGCAGAGTAGAACTGCCCCCATAGAGTTTCCAAGGAGCACCTGGCAGATTCGAACTGCCGACCCTTTGATTAGCAGCTGTAGCACTTAACCACTACGCTGCTAGGATTTCCATAGGGAGATAAGAATGTTTAAATTTGAGTCTGGGGTTGCAGCTCCAAGTAGGTATTTAAAAGTATGATGGGGGTGAAGCTGAGGGGAGAGGAAAACCCTCTCTACCAAACAGCATAAATGGACCTCTGTTTTAAAATTTTAAAGTAATCATTTTGGAAGACCAATGTGAGGCTGCTCCTTCAAGACCGTTGCTCTCGAGTGCTTGACCTGAATGGCATGTTTGCAGATTATTAGCGGGTTGGGATAGGAGTTTTGCCAATTTTTCTATTACATTTTTCTGGATCATGGCCAGAGCATTGTAGATGAGCCCTGACCTCCAGAGATAACCCCATGGAGCTGAGAGAGAGAGAGAGAATGTGAGTGACCACAAGGAATTCTGTGTGGCCTAATTTATCAAATATTCACCTGTCACAATCTCGTTTAACTCAGTGTCTTGGTTCTGCAGTAAGGAATACACGCCTGGATATTACTGTGTCCACACTGGTATGCCAATGCAGGAGACTGAGAAGTATGGATATTTTGTAGAGTGGGTTGTGATTGTTTAGTTTTTATGTTGCTGTTGTTGTTAGATGCTGGTTAGTTGGCTCTGATTCACGGCGATTCCATGTATAGCAGGGCAGAACGTTGCCGGGTTCTGCATCATCTTCATGATCATTGGTATGCTCGCGCCCACTGTTTTGACCGCTGCGTATTTTGAGTGCCTTTGAACTTAGAGGGTGTCATCCTCTAGTACTATATCAGACAATATTTTGTTATGATCTGTGGAGTTTTCATTGGTTAATTTTTAGAAGTAAATTGCCAGACCCTTCTTCCTAGTCAATAGACTAAAATATTAGTCTGGAGGCTCCACCGAAACCTGTCCACTATGGGTGACCTTGCTGGAATTTGAGATACCAGTGGCATGACTTTCAGTATCACAGTAACGTGCAAGCCACCACAATATGACAAACTGACACGCAGGTGGTAGTCAGTTTTTTTTTTTACTTTTATTTTTATTAAAAAAAATTTTTTTGTGTGCTTTAAGTTAAAGTTTACAAATCAAGTCAGTCTCTCACACAAAAAGCCATGCACACCCTGCTGCACACTCCCAGTTATTCTCCCCTCTATGAGACACCCTGCTCTCTCCCTCCACTCTCTTTTCGTGTCCATTTCCCCAGCTTCTAACCCCCTCCACCCTCTCATCTCCTCTCCAGGCAGGAGATGCCAACATAGTTTCAAGTGTCCACCTGATCCAAGAAGCTGACTCCTCACCAGCATCCCTCTCCAACCCATTGTCCAGTCCAATCCATGTCTGAAGAGTTGGCTTTGGGAATGGTTCCTGTCCTGGGCCAACAGGTCTGGGGGCCATGACCACCAGGATCCTTCCAGTCTCAGTCAGACCATTAAGTTTGGTCTTCTGAGAATTTGGGGTCTGCATGCCACTGCTCTTCTGCTCCCTCGGGTTCTCTGTTGTGTTCCCTGTCAGGGCAGTCATCGGTTGTAGCCAGGCACCATCTAGTTCTTTTGGTCTCAGGATGATGTAGTCTCTGGTTCATGTGGCCCCCTCTGTCTCTTGGGCTCATAATCGCCTTGTGTCCTCAGTGTTCTTCATTGTCCTTTGATCCAGGTGGGTTGAGGCCAACTGATTGATGCATCTTCTATGGCTGCTCGATAGCGTTTAAGACCCCAGATGCCACTCTTCAAAGTGGGATTCAAGAGGTTTCCTTAATAGATTTTATTATGCCAATTGACTTAGATGTCCCCTGAAACCATGGTTCCCAGACCCCTGCCCCTGCTACGCTGGCCTTCGAAGCATTCCGTTTATTCCAGAAACTTCTTTGCTTTTGGCTTAGTCCAATTGCGCTGACCTCCACTGTATTGTGTGCTGTCTTTCCCTTCACCTAAAGTAGTTCTTATCTACTATCTAATTAGTGAATGCCCCTCTCCCACCCTCCCTCCCTCCCCCTCTCATAACCACAAAAGAATGTTTTCTTCTCAGTTGAAACTATTTCTCAAGTTCTTATAATAGTGGTTTTATACAATATTTGTCCTTTTGCAACTGACTAATTTCACTCAGCATAATGCCTTCCAGGTTCCTCCATGTTATGAAATGTTTCACAGATTCCTCACTGTTCTTTATCGATGCGTAGTATTCCATTGTGTGAATATACCATAATTTATTTATCCATTCATCCATTGAGGGGCACCTTGGTTGCTTCCATCTTTTTGCTATTGTAAACAGTGCTTCAGTAAACATGGATGTGCATATATCTGTTCGTGTAAAGGCTCTTATTTCTCTAGGATATATTCCAAGGAGTGGGATTGCTGGATCGTATGGTAGTTCTATTTCTAGCTTTTTAAGGAAGTGCCAAATCGATTTCCAAAGTGGTTGTACCATTTGACATTCCCAACAGAAGAGTATAAGTGTTCCAATCTCTCCACAGCCTCTCCAACATTTATTCTTTTGTGTTTTTTTGGATTAATGCCAGCCTTGTTGGAGTGAGATGAAATCTCATTGTAGTTTTGATCTGCATTTCTCTAATGGCTAATGATTTCCTCATGTATCTGTTAGCTACCCGAATGTCTTCTTTAGTGAAGTGTCTATTCATATCTTTTGCCCATTTTTAATTGGGTTATTTGCCTTTTTGCAGTGGATTTTTTGCAGTATCATGTAGACTTTAGAGATCAGATGCTGATCGGAAATGTCATAGCTAAAAACTTTTCTCCCAGTCTGTAGGTAGTATTTTTACTCTTTTGGTGAAGTCTATGGATGAGCATAGAAAAAATTGATTTTTAGGAGCTCCCAGTTATCTATTTTTTCTTCTACATACCTTATAATGTTTTCTATACTGTTTATGCCATGTATTCAGACTCCTAACGTTGTCCCTATTTTTTCTTCCATGATCTTTATTGCTTTCGATTTCATATTTAGGTCTTTGATCCATTTTGAGTTAGTTTTTGTGCATGGAGTGAGGTATGGGTCTTGTTTCATTTTTTTGCAGATGGATATCCAGTTATGCCAGCACCATTTGTTAAGAAGACTATCTTTTCCCCATTTATCTGTTTTGGGGACTTGGTCAAATATCAACCGCTCATATGTGGATGGATTTATGTCTGGATTCTCAATTTTGTTCCGTTGGTCCGTGTATCTGTTGTTGTACCAGTACCAGGCTGTTTTGACTACTGTGGCGGTAGAATAAAATCAGGTAAAGTAAGGCCTCCCACTTTGTTCTTCTTTTTCAGTAATGTCTTATTCATCTGGGGCATATTTCCCTTCCATATGAAGTTGCTGATTTGTTTCTCCATCTCTTTAAAGAATATCCTTGGGATTTTGATTGGAATTGCATTAAATGTATAGATTGGTTTTGGTAGAATAGACATTTTTATAATGTTATGTCTTCCTATCCACAAGCAAGGTATGTTCTTCCACTTATGTAAGTCTCATTTGGTTTCTTGTAGAAGTGTACTGCAGTTTTCTTTGTATAAGTCTTTTACATCTCTGGTAAGATTTATTCCTAAGTATTTTATCTTCTTGGGGGCTACTGTAAATGGCATTGATTTGGTGTTTTCCTCTTTGATGTTCTTTTTGCTGGTATAGAGGAATTCAGCTGACTTTTGTATGTTTATCTTGTATCCCGATACTCTGCTCAACTGTTCTATTAGTTTCAGTAGTTTTCTGGAGGATTCCTTAGGGTTTTCTGTATATAAGATCATGTCATCTGCAAATAGAGATACTTTTACTTCTTCCTTGCCAATCTGGATGCCCTTTATTTCTTTATGTAGCGTAATTGCTCTGACTAGGACTTCCAGCACAGTGTTGAATAAGGGCATTGATAAAGGGGATCCTTGTCTGGTTCCCCTTCTCAAGGGAAATGCTTTCAGGCTGTCTCCATTTAGGATGATGTTGGCTGTTGGCTTTGTATAAATGCATTTTCTTATGTTGAGGAATTTTCCTTCTATTCTTATTTTGCTGAGAGTTTTTATCATGAATCGATGTTGAACTTTGTCAAATGCCTTTTCTGCATCACTTGATAAAATCATGTGATTCTTGTCTTTTGTTTTATTTATGTGGTGGATGACATTGTTTTTCTAATGTTGAACCATCCATGCATACCTGGTATGAATCCCACTTGGTCATGGTGAGTTATTTTTTTTGATATGCTGTTGAATTCCATTGGCTAGAATTTTGTTGAGGATTTTCGCATCTACATTCGTGAGGGATATAGGCCTATAATTTTCTTGTGGTGTCTTTACCTGGTTTTGGTATCAGGGATATGGTGGCTACATAGACTGAGTTTGGTAGTATTCCGTCCTTTTCTGTGCTCTGAAATATCTTTAGTAGTAGTGGTGTTAACTCTTCTCTGAAAGTTTGGTAGAACTCTGCAGTGAAGCCTTCCAGACCAGGGCTTTTTTTTGTTAGGAGTTTTTTGATTACCTTTTCAATCTCTTCTTTTGTTATGGGTCTGTGTACTTGTTCTGCCTCTGTTTGTGTTAGTTTAGGCTCTGTCTCTTTATTGGTGCATTTAGTCCGTTTGCATTCAGGGTAGTTATGGATAGGTATGAATTTAGTGTTGTCATTTTGATGTCTTTTTTTGTGTGTTGTTGACAGTTTCTTTTTCCCACTTGATTTTATGTGCTGAGTAGATTTTCTTTATTTATTGTCCTTTCCTCATATTTGTTGTTGTTGATTTTGTTTCTACTGAGTCTGTATTTTTCCCTTGTATTTTGTTTCTATGAGTAGGATAGTTTGTCTCCTTGTGATTACCTTATTATTTACCCCTATTTTTCTAAATTTAAAACTAACTTTTATTTGTTTGTATCGCCGTATCTTCCTCTCCATATGGAATGTGTATGATTACATTTCTTAGTCTCTCTTTATTATTTTAATGTTGTCTTCTTTTATGTAATAACATGACTGCTACCCTGTTTTGAGCTTTTTTTTTTTTTTGTATAATCTTGCTTTGTTTTTTTTTTTTTTTTTGGATTTTCCTGTCTGGGTTGACTTCTGGTAGCTCTGCCCAGTGTTCTAGTCTTGGGCTGATACCTGATATTATTGATTTCCTAACCAAAGAACTCCCTTTAGTATTTCTTGTAGTTTTGGTTTGGTTTTTACAAATTCCTTCAACTTGTGTTTATATGGAAATTTCTTAATTTCCCCTTCATATTTAAGAGACAGTTTTGATGGATATATGATTCTTGGCAGGCAATTTTTTTCCTTCGATTTTTTAAATATGTCATCCCGTTGCCTTTTGCCTGCATGGTTTCTGCGGAGTAGTCTGAGTTGATTCTTACTGGCTCTCCGTTGTAGGTGACTTTTCCTTTATCCTTCACTGCTCTTATAATTCTGTCTTTATCTTTGGTTTTGGCAAGCTTGATTATAATATGTCTTTGTGACTTTCTTTTAAGATCTACCTTATGTGGAGCTCAATGAGCATCTTGGATAGATATCTTCTCATCTTTCACAATATCAGGGAAGTTTTCTGCCAGCAAATCTTCGACAATTTTCTCTGTATTTGCTGTTATCCCTCCCTGTTCTGGTACTCCAATCACTCGTAGTTTATTTCTCTTGATAGAGTCCCACATGATTCTTAAGGTTTCTTATTTATTTTTTTTTATTCTTTTATCTGATTTTTCTCCAAATATATTAGTGTTAAGTGATTTATCTTTGAGTTCAGAAATTCTAGCTTCCACTAATTTTTTTTTTTTACTTGCTCAGTTCTGCTCCTCTGACTTTCTATTGAGTTGTCTACTTCTGTAATTTTATTGTTAATCTTCTGAATTTCTGATTGCTCTCTGACTATGGGTTTTTCCAGCTTATTAAACTTTTCATTATATTCCTGAATACTCTTTCCGATTTCTTCAGTTGCTTTATCTGTGTGTTCCTTGGCTTGTTCTGCGTATTGCCTCATTTCCTTCCTGATGTCTTGAAGGGTTCTGTATATTAAACTTTTGTATTCTGCATCTGGTAATTCCAGGAATGCACTTTCGTCTAGAAGATCCCTGGATTCTTTGTTTTGAGAGCCTTTTGAGGTGATCATGGCCTGTTTCTTTATGTGACTTATTATTGACTGTTGTCTCCGAGCCATCTATAAGTTATTGTATTAGTTTATGCTTGCTTACTGTGTCATAGCTCCTTGCTTTGTTTTATTTTGGTATACCCTTATGGGTTGCTTGAGTGAGCTAGCTTGATTATTTTTGCCTTTGGAGCTCTGGTGTGCTGTCACCAGCTGGCTAGAGCTGTTATCAGGTGTGTCAATCTAGGAGTCCATTCAGTTTTCTTGTATGAATTCAGCTTAGGTTTCCAGGTAGCTGATCATCAAGTGTGTGGTACAGGCTTTGTCTTACAGTCTTAGAGGGGCAGGGGTGATTGGTGTATATACCAGTATCTGATTTCAGCAGGGGGTCATGCTCTGAACAAGGCAGGGGGCTGAGAACCGACCCCCAAGTGTTTCTGAGGAAAACTCATCTCTGTTCCCTAGATCGTGCTGGTGGGTGGGTTCTGCAGAGGGACCCTGGGCACCCAAAGTTTTTGGTTATAAGAACTGGGAGGTACCAGTTGTCTTTGGACCCTTGTCGCGGGTGGCTGGGTGATCTGAGTGGAGCTACCAGTCCTTAGTTCCCTGATGGGTGTAGGTGAGGACCTTGTTTAATAGGCAAAGCAATGTCAAACGTCAAACACCCACCTCTCCACCACACCACTGAAATGGTTGGAGTTTGCCAACAAAGGCTTATTCTCATGAAATAGGCCCACACATGTCCATGCAGAAGGGAAAGGTGCTCAAGGTTCACGGACGGTTTATGCCTGGACAGGAGCCGCTTCTCTCCTGAGCTCCCCCAGTTAATGGAGCTAGCAAATTATCTTTTTCCCCCAGTTGCAAATTTTTTCCTTCTCTATGTCCGGGAGGATGGCTCTACATGCTCACCAGGATCTATCTCAGGCCCAGGAATTCAGCCACTGAAGCGGCTTGGGGGTGGGGGTGGTGGGCACAGTCAAATATACGCAAGTACTTAGCTTTTGCCCAGAGCGCCGTTCTCCTCAGGTTCCAGAGGTGTGAGTAGGCTGTGTGGCTGGCTGTTTTTCCCTGAGGAAACTGCGACCGATCGCTAGAACCAGCTGGCTCCCTCTGCCGCGGCCGCTCCAGGAATGGTGTCTGAGGGCTCCCCGTGATTCAGGTCCGGTAATTCCTCTCCACTTCTGAAGGATCTCTTCCTCTCCTTGCCCCTCAGTTCGTTGTCTAAGCTTGCCTTTGATGCTCAGGGCTCCCAGCTTGTCACAAATATACTCATTTCACTTGTTTTTTTCGGGTCTTTGTTGTAAAGAGGGCTCACTGGAAGCGTCTGTCTATTCCACCATCTTGGCTCTGCCTTGGTAGCCAGCTTTTATAAACCCCTGTTTTACCTGGTTCCGTTCAGTTCTGGCATAAATAACTGTGCCTTCAAGGATGCTCTGATACATCTCAGTGTTTGCTTTGGGATTCTGATGAAAGACAATCCATCCTATCAGCCTATGGCTTTTCTGTCAGCAAAGATAGAGCAATAGAATGAGAGACTACCATTGATAATAAGTCCTGTGATGGCTGAGCATAGTGCACAGGAGCTCTCTCTGCGTTATTGCTTACGACTCTCATGACAGTTTTCTCATTAGAAATTAACATTTATGTCTTGCCTGTGCCACTTTTTTCCCCTTTATGGGACCTTTAAGAGATACCATTGTTTCCAGGGAGAGCATGCCAGATATTTTCCATTGAGCAGTATTATCTGTTTCCATTGTATACTGTGCTTTGTGATTTGAGAATATAGGTTAAAAATTTAGTTGTGGAAAGTTGCTATGAAATAACAAATCTTTCCCATAGACCAGAACCAACTTTCCTTCCTTCGCTCCCTCTTTTCCTGTTTCCTTTCCTCCCTCCCTTTTTATACCTTCTTTCTTCCTTGCCTCCCCTCCCTTTCTCATTTCCTTCTTCCCTTTCTAAAAGCATCTGCTATGTAACAGGCGTTGTAGAGACTTGAGGTCTATGCTTTGTATAATCTTTAAATTTGAATTTCTGTTGGTCAGGAGAAATAGAATACTGTAGATTTTTTATAGTGTGGTCTTCCAGGACTTGTACTTCAGAAATATTTATGCTTATTTTCTTGAGTGATACAAAATTATGGAAGGGATATTTTAACCCCTTTGGCTAATTTATGTTGCATTTCATTCAGTTCTCGCCACTATTTCCAGTTCTTGCTGGCACTGAGAATTCTTTCTTAGAATGCCTATGCAGTTGAGTCCTATCTTACATATGGGTCAGTTTTCAAGTACATAAGGTAAACAGTTGTATAAAGTTAAGATTTTCCTTGATACTGTCTTAATTTGTGGCTTGTGTGTAAGGCTGGAAGCTATACAAATACTAGCAGGGCGACCTCTTGTGGACAGATTTCAGGCAGTGAAAAGCCTATAGATCACTATAGAACATTGTCTGATATAGCGGCTGAGGATGAAGCCCCTAGGTTGGAAGATACTCAAAATACACAATGGTCACAACAATGGACTTGAGCATACCATGGTCATGAGGACAGTGCAGGACTGTGTAAAGTTTCATTCTGTTGTACATGGGGTCACAGCGAGTCAGAGTTGAATTGACAGCAACTAACAACAATGTAATGACTCCACTCTAACCCTTTCTTGGACCTTCATAGTGGTGTTGACTAGAGCATTGTTTCAGCAAACATTTCTAACAACTGAAGTAAAGTGTAATACTCTCAAGATGAAATGGTGAGCATGCATTGATTCAACAATTTAAGTGACTGTTATGAGCTAATATGCATGCTGGTTGAGGAGACAAGTAAACAGGTAATCACGTGGAGAGAGGTAAGTCCATGTAATGTGTGAAAGGAGTGGATGCTATGAAAACTCAGCCCAGCTTCTGTGTCTCAGGCAAGGTTTCCTGGAGGAATTGATGTCAAAGTTCAGCGTACAGCCAAAAGAATGTGCGGAAGTACCCCTACTGCTGCTGCAGCAGGAATTGGTGGCAGGTAGGTGTTCTGGTAGAGGGATAACAGGTGTAAGGTCTGCAGGTTCGGTCATGCCACATGCCACATTCAAGGAAATTAGACAGGACTGCTCTGCTTTTGGAGCATTTACTTGGAAGGAAGGCTGGGGAGCCAGGAGTGCCAGAATTGGTGTTCTAAGTGCTGTCAGAGATGAATGGAGAGGAAGTCAGGAACAGGTCATGGAAAATACTCAAAATGTCTACAGACTTTGGGTGTTACTTTGTAGGCTTTGGAAAGCCATTGAAGGACTTTAAACTGGTGAATGATGTAATTAGATTTGTATTTATTGTCCCCACCTCCGTCCCTGGGTCTAGAAGATATGTCCTGTTTGGTAAATCATTAAGTGAAATTTTGTCCTAAACTTGGTTTTATTTGGAAGAGAAAATAAGAAAAGTAATTCTTGATACTGATTCTTCTATAACCATGAGCAAGTTACTTATGTGATTAGGAAAGTGATACTCTAGCTTCACCAGCCCGTGTCGGTGGTTCTCAGTGTGTGTCGAAGAACGCTTGCCCTGTGAAAATCCCAGCGCGGTGCAAGTTGGGTAAATGCAGCTCTGAGTGAGTGTCGGTCCATTGAAGACTTTTGAGAAGTCATGCAGTAAAGAGCTCTGTTTAATTGGGTTGAACCCAGTGCTTTCCAAAATTATTTGACCCAGATCTCTTTATTGCTGAGAACATTTCACAGACCATGTGCATGGAGAAAACATGGCTGTTGGTGAAGGCCGTTGCGAGAGTGAAGGAGTGATGAAATCTTTTGGCTTATTTCTTCCTCTGTGATCGTGTCCTAGTTACCTCTTTCATGTTGCCTCTCTGTAGCAATAAAGATGGTTGAGAACCCATTGCTACCTTAAGCTTATGTTGCTAAAAGAAGAATAATGGATGGAAATGATAGAGGAACATATCTCAGATACATTAAGCCCTGTCGAATTAAGCGGTAAGATTAAAAGACATTATAAGCTTTTTAAATAACACAATTTTGGTTTATGCTTCAGCAAATAAGTGGTGGCTTCTTTGTAAAATGAGAAGTTTTCTGATAGCCTGTAATGACTTCCTAATGCATTTTGGCATTTTCTGGTTTAAGTCGAAAACTTGACTCCTCATAAAGCTCTTGTGCCTTAAATTACTCATTAACATATGATAAGGGCTATGGCATTTATCATAATCTAACAACCACCGAATAGGAGGCTAAGTCACTCAGGGACTGGGTATGCATATTTATATTAAAATAGTTAATTTTCATTGTCCATGAATATTCATTGTATTGTGTATTTACTCCTTAAGTAATACAGACCTCAAGTCAATATTTTCTGAAGTCTATATTTCACAAACTAATGGCATGTTGGCAGACATATTTAAATATTTATTAAACCAACTCTTTAAACATCTGTTGTACTTGCTCCTAAATTGCGGGCTATTGGTACTTTTTTTTAGCAACATTCATTTCCGATGGCCTTCCCAGCGATGTATCTTGAAGGCTGGTTGTTTGATATAGAGATATATGGCAGTAGGTTTCTCTGTTTCGCTATAGCTGTTAGGTCAGAATTTTATTTCTTTTGGCTAAAGGCAACAGAAAGACTTTTACTTTTAAAATTGGCTCTCTATTCACTGTAATCTCCATTCTAAAAGGAAAATGGGACGTGAGTATCTCGAGCAGTGATCTGTTATCCAAAAAAAAAAAAAAAATTTTTTTTTTTTTTTAAGCTCGGGTTAATAAGTGGTAAAATGATCCTTCTGCTTAAAGTCTTCTTCACTCCCTGTGGTAGATATCACATATGTGGTTTTATAATGGGGTTAACACTAATTATCAGCAGCAAGATTTTAGAAAGAATAGTTAGTAAACTCATGCTCCTTCCTTTGTGAATTTACAGAATCTCGTGACTTGGTGTCATAAGAGTTTGATCTCTCCTGAGTTGGCTAATATACTTGCCAAAATCGAAGTGATGGTTTTGAAATTTTGAAAAGGTATTATGCTGAGAGTTAGTACTGTTTAGCTCTTTCTCCTTTTTGCCATGCTCCACCAGTCAGAAGAGGCTTCTGAAAGGCAGTTTGGCAAATAATATGACATCTTAATAAAATGCTACTGATGCTTAGACGATGGCTAGTCAACTGTAGCCCTTGATTCTCTTGGGACTAACTCTATGCATCTGGGCTCTTAATGTAGTTGGAATCAGGAAGCTTCCATTTGAGGATGTTCCGTGGTACGGTGCTATCTTTAAAAAGGTGAAGAATGAATTATGTTAATACCTCTTTTTTTAGAGCAATCATTATGTGTCAGATATTGGGCAGAACATTTTATATACATTATCTTAATGTAACCTCATGATATCTCAAGGAACTAGGCTCTATTTTTATTTCCATTACAGATAAGGGAACTCAGGTCCAGAAAAAATCAGTTAAGTTCAGTTAAGCATTGCCCGTTAAGTAGTATGTCGTTGTTACATGCCTTTGAGTTGGCTCCCGATTCATGGTGAACACCATACACAATGAAATCAGACCATTTTGATCCATAGGGTTTTCATTGGTTGATTCTTCAGAAGTAGATGGCCAGGCCTGTCTTCCTCATCCATCTTAGTCTGGAAGCTCTGCTGAAACCTGTTCAACATCACAGCAACACACAAGCCTCCACTGAGAGACAGATGGTGGCTGTGCGTGTGAGGTGTGTTGGCTGGGAGTCAAAATCAGGTCTCCCACATGGAAGGCGAGAATTCTACCACTAAACCATCACTGCCGCCATTAAGGGATTGTAGCTGAGTTCAGATACAGATTTTCTGACTTTGAAGCCTAAGTTCTTAACCATTATAACATGTTGTCTCCCAAATAAGTCCTTGGAACTTATCTTCTCCTTCATAGCTGGTCCAAGCAACCATGAATTCTGATTCAGTTATCTTTTACTGTGTAACAAACCACTCCAAAATTGTGTGGCTTAAAACAACAGTCGCTTATTCTGTTCATGAATCTGAAGCTTGGCTAGGGGTCAGTGAGAATGGCTTGTGTCTATTCCTTAGGAAGTAAACTGGGGTGGTTCAGCTGGAGCTCAAGAGCGCACGCTAACATGACTGACTCCTGTGACTGCAGTGTTGGTGCTGGCTCTTGATTGGGTGCTTACCTGGGACTGACAGGTGGGAGCTTCAGTTCCTCTCCACATGCATCTCTCCAGCTTCCTCCTAGTAGGGTGGTTAAGTACCAAGAGTGAGTGTTCCAAGAGACTAGAGCAGAAGCTGCAAGAATTCTCTGGCCTAGTCTTAGAAGTAACACCAGCATCCCTTCTGCCATATTTTGTTGGTCAAGCAAGTCACTAAAGCCAACATAGATTCAGATTCAAGGGGAAGAGAACTGGAGTCCATGTCTTGGTGGGAGGAATTTATGGTGTAACGTGTTACTTTGATTACTGTAATATTCTCCTAACTCTTCTCCTTCTTTCTACTGTAGCCCAACATCGAGTTTGTTCTCAACCCAGTAGACAGAGTGATCTGTTTAAAATCTAAATCAGATCATGACATTCCTCTGCTGAAAACCCACCAGTGACTTCCCATGATCAGTTACTGATCAGACACTTTTCCATCACGATGCATAAGGTTTTTATTGGCTGATATTCGGAAGTAGATTGCTAGGCTTTTTTTCCTAGTCCATCTTAGTCTGGAAGCTCCACTGAAACCTGTTCAGCCTCATAGCTGTGCAACAGGTATGTTGGCCAGGAACTGAACCTGGGTCTCCTGTATGGAAAGCAAGAATTCTACCATTGAACCACCCATGTAACACAGGGCTGGCATATAGTAAGTGCTTAATAAACATTTGGTGGTGACAGTGGTGGTAATAGTAGAGTGCTAGTATTCATTCAAAACCTGCTATTATTTTTGCTCTTTATTATGGTTATTATTTTACATATTCAATGAGTCAGGGCTTGAAACCTAAGCATGAAATTGCTTTTGATAATTTGTTATTCCAGTCCCTTGACCCCACATGCAGGAGCTCATTTTGGAAATGTACGTTGCCAGTTATGCTTTCTTCCATATACTTTGCAATGTTTTCTCATTCTCATTTTTAGTATTTGCATAACCGGGCACGCTAATATGGCTGTGAAAAATAGGTGGTTTCCCTGGAAACTGTTTGACCATGGTTATTGAATGTTGATTGAAGCCTGCAGTGGTAAATGACAACTCTGCTGGCTGATAATTTAGCTGATGATCCCAGGAGATCGAAATAAGAGATTATTGTTGTTGTTAGGTGCTGTCGAGTCAGTTCCAACTCATAAAGACCCTGTGTACAACAGAACAAAACACTGCCCAGACCTGCGCCGTTCTCACAGTCCTTTTTAGCTTGAGTCCAGTGTTGTAGCCACTGTGTCAATCCATCTTGTTGAAGGTCTTTCTCTTTTTCACTGACCCTGTGCTTTACCAAGCATGATATCCTTCTCCAGGGACTGGTCCCTCCTGATAACATGTTCAAAGTATGTGAGATGGAGTCTCACCGTCCTTGCTTCTAGGCAGAATTGTGACTATACTTCTTCCAAAACAGATTTGTTCGTTCTTCTGGAAGTCCATGGTATATTCAATGTTCTTCGCCAACACCATAATTCAAAGGCATCAGTTCTTCTTTGGTCTTCCTTATTCATTGTCCAGCTTCCACATGGATATGAGGTGATTGAAAATATCATGGCTTGGGTCAGGCATTCCTTAGACCTCAAGGTGACACCTTTGCTGAAAAAAGAAATGAGAGATCAACTCTGTTAATTTTAAAGTTAGCCACTTCTACTAAACTTTTGATTGAGCCCTATTTTGTGAATTTTGTATTTGACATTAATCTTTATTTTGGTTTAAATATCATTAATTGCCATTAGTTGGTGTTCATTTAAGGGTTTAAAGAACCACTTCTTTTCTCTTAGATGTCTCATTTCTTATTTCCCTAGGTTAAAAAATTTTTGTAAGTGGCTAACTGTGAAGTTACTAGCTTTAATCCCTTATTTCCCCTTTCGGATGTAACTTGTATTTCATGTTGAGATTAGGAGAAACTGTCTGATTCCCAGCTGGCTCATGTAAATAAATGCCTTTTGTCTACTTTGGAAAGCCAAGCCTGTGGAAGGCTGTGGCAGTAGCTTCTGGATTTGTTAAAGACCTTCATACTTTGCTCCCCTCTGGGCAAATATATGGGTTTCCCAGAAGATGAGCCAGTTACTGCTAGGTAAATAGGTTAAAAGGCAGGTATCTCTTGAAAACTACTTGTAAAAGCTGCAGGACCATCCATCACATCACCAGATCCTCACCTGCTGACAGGACACTAATGGCAGTCATACCCCAGTGCCACATGGAGGGAAAAGAGATTCCCACTACCCTCTCTCTGCCCTTGATCAGCAGGCGCTGTTGACAGGGATGATAAATTAGATGACACCCAAGAGTGAGAACCTGTAAGCATTGTGTGATATGACACTTATATATGTGAAACCAAACAAAAATGGTCAGTTTTTTAGGTTATTCAGATGTCACAACTAAGATGGCATTACCTTTCAATGAACTGATATTAAAGTTTCTACCTCTGATAAAGACTTATTGACATAACCTTTACCTGGACGTGCATTAGGTCTGGTTTGTACAGATAGCAAGGGTTATTATGAGAATCCTGTAGGTGAAAGCTGTGTAGACGTTTAAGACATCAGTGCACTCACCCGACATCTCAGAAATAAGGCTTGTTTGAAAAGGACCAGCTTTTATTAGAAGGTATAGACTAATCTATTGTCCTTATGTAATAATTATTTAACATAACTTATATTAAAGATTTTAAATCCTGGTGGCATAGTGGTTAAGTGCTACAGCTGCTAACCCAAGGGTCGGCAGTTCAAATCCACCAGGCGCTCCTTGGAAACTCTATGGGGCGGTTCTACTCTGTCCTATAGGGTCGCTATGAGTTGGAATCGACTCGACGGCACTGGGTTTTTTTTTTTTCTTTCTTTCCGTATGATAAAGATTTTGGCTTGATTTTATTTTTTAAACACTGTCTACTTATATCCCAAAAGACTTCTAAGGAAAAACTCAAACGGCCTCATGTACGCCAGTGTTCATTGCAGCATTATTCACAATAGCCAAAAAGTGGACACAACCCACACGTTCATCAACAAATGAAGGATAAATACGATGTGGTCTATCCATACAATGGGGTATTATTCAGCCGTAAAAAGAATACATGCTACGACATGAATAAACCCTAAAACATTTTGCTGAGTGAAATAAGGCCGGTGTTAAAAAATTTTTTTTTTTTTTTTTTAGAAGGGCAGATAGTATATGATCCCACTTACATGAAATAATCTAGAATGGGCGAATGCAGAGAGACCAAAGTAGATGGAAAGTTACCATGGGCTGAGGGAAGGGGAGAGTGGGAACTTAAAGCTTAAGGGGTACAGTTTCTGTTCAGAGTTATTAAAAAGATTAAGAAATAGACGGTGTTGTTGCAAAATGTGAGTGTAATTAACGTCACCGCATTATACACTTAAAAATAGTTAAGATGGCGAATGTTTTGTTATATACTTTACCACAATAAAATTAAAAAAAAAAAACCATACTAGTCACGAATTTTCTAATAATACCTTTAATACTGTATATACTATTCTAATGAAATACTTTTTTTAAAACGTCAGCGTGGGTAAAGATCAGAATTTTGGTGTATCACGTCAGTACAACCTTCTCTTGCTCACGGTCTACATTTTCCAAACAGATGTCTAGAAGCACTGGTAGTTTTTTGTTTTTTTTTTCCATTTTACCTCTAAAAGCTACGTAATTTGGTGTAACAGTCAGATTGAAAATAATAAGTAATGTGGCTCGTCTATTTAGAAAATGTAGTCTGTAAAATAAGATGGGGTGTAGCTGGGGCAGGAGAAGCAGTAAATAATGTGAGGATATAATTGCTCGTCGAGAAATGAACTTGTCTAAACGAGGGCAATAACAGTTAATCAGCTGGGTCTGGTTCATTTTACAGTTGCTCCAAGTCCATACTTTTTTGAATTGTACTTGTAGTTACAGAGATAATTGGTGAGCATTACATAAGGTTATGGACTGTCCCAGGGGAGAAAAAGTCAAGGCTGTAATTCAGTTTCCTGGGAAGCTGCTGATGTCATCATTGGTGGGGGGAAAAACCTATGTGGCTCATGAACAGCAGCAGGGCCCCCAGAGTAAATTCAGTTGCCTGGAACCCCACCCTTAAGAGACGTTCAAGTGCCCTTTCCTCTGTCTTTTGCACGTAAGACACTTTTTGAATGCTGAAGTATTTGGTGCCAAACCTAAAGCCTCTCCAGGGTGCATACTGGTATGAAAAAGTGGGGGAAAAAACACATTTTAAAAAATGGGAAGAAATTTTTCGTTTTTATGCTGTTCACATGGTAATCAGTCAGCACCGTGCTGATGTTTGGGTAGAAATTTTACTGTTCCCACTGTTGTGTTTTATGCTTTAAAGGCTGTGACCTTCCACAAGCAGATTTCCAGGCCTGTCTTCCAAGGTGCCTCTGGGTGGGTTGAAACCTCCAAACTTTTGTCTAGTAGTTGAGTGATTAACCATCTGTGCCACCTGGGGACATGGCAGCGTGTATACTTGGTGGGCGCTGAAATAAAATTCACGTGTTGATGCATATTTGGCAGTACAGTTGTGAAGACTTGAAGGAGCATCAGACTTCAGGTCAGTTGAAAACCATTATTTAATCAACAGACACACCTTTTTTCTTATATCCATGTGGATTCAGTATTTGTTCACCAAATAAGTATTATGTTCATTTAATTAGAAGGAATTGATCGTGTGAAGAATAATACGGTAACATGGAATTAGTGAACCAAGGTCTTCAAAATCCGACATTGTATTATTGTAAATAGTCATTTTCTTAGGGATAGGTGTTAGCTTTTTTTTTTAATGAAGGTTTTTTTTTTTATATAATTTTTATTGTGCTTTAAGTGCAAGTTTACAAATCAAGTCAGTCTCTCACACAAAAACCCATATACACCTTGCTACACACTCCCAATTACTCTCACCCTAATGGGACAGCCCGCTCTCTCCCTGCACTCTCTGTTTTCATGTCCTTTTCGCCAGCTTCTAACTGCCCCCCCCTCATCTGCCCTCCAGGCAGGAGATGCCAACATAGTCTCAAGTGTCCACCTGATCCAAGAAGCTCACTCCTCACCAGCATCCCTCTCCAACCCACTGTCCAGTCCAATCCATGTCTGAAGAGTTGGCTTCGGGAATGGTTCCTGTCCTGGGCCAACAGAAGGTCTGGGGCCATGACCACCGGGGTACTTCCAGTCTCAGTCAGACCATTAAGTCTGGTCTTCTGAGAATTTGGGGTCTGCATCTCACTGCTCTCCTGCTCCCTCAGGGGTTCTCTGTTGTGTTCCCTGTCAGAGCAGTCATCGGTTGTAGCTGGGCACCATCTAGTTCTTCTGGTCTCAGGATGATGTAGTCTCTGGTTCATGTGGCCCCTTCTGTCTCTTGAGCTGGTAAACGCCTTGTGTCCTTGGTGTTCTTCATTCTCCTTTGATCCCGGTGAGTTAAGACCAACTGATGCACCTTAGATGGCTGTTTGCTAGCGTTTAAGACCCCAGATACCACTCTTCAAAGTGGGATACAGAATGTTTTCTTAATAGATTTTATTATGCCAGTTGACTTAGATGTCCCCTGAAACCATGGTTTCCAGACCCCAGCCCCTGCTACACTGGCCTTCGAAGCATTCAGTTTATTCAGGAAACTTCTTTGCTTCTGGTTTAGTCCAATTGCACTGACCTCCCCTGTATTGAGTGCTGTCTTTCCCTTCACCTAAAGTAGTTCTTATCTACTATCTAATTAGCGAATGCTCCTCTCCCACCCTTCCTCCCTCCCCCTCTTCTAACCACAAAAGAATGTTTTATTCTCAGTTTAAACTATTTCTCAAGTTCTTATAATAGTGATCTTATACAATATTTGTCCTTTTGCAACTGACTAATTTCACTCAGCATAATGCCTTCCAGATTCCTCCATGTTATGAAATGTTTCACAGATTCCTCACTGTTCTTTATCGATGTGTAGTATTCCATTGTGTGAATATACCATAATTTATTTATCTGTTCATGGATAAATAAATAGATGGGCACCTTGGTTGCTTCCATCTTTTTGCTATTGTAAACAGTGCTTCAGTAAACATGGATGTGCATATATCTGTTCGTGTAAAGGCTCTTATTTCTCTAGGATATATTCCAAGGAGTGGGATTGCTGGATCCTATGGTAGTTCTATTACCAGCTTTTTAAGGAAGTGCCAAATCGATTTCCAAAGTGGTTGTACCATTTGACATTCCCAACAGCAGTGTAGAAGTGTTCCAATCTCTCCACAGCCTCTCCAACATTTAATCTTTTGTGGTTTTTGGATTAATGCCAGCCTTGTTGGAGTGAGATGAAATCTCATTGTAGTTTTGATCTGCATTTGTCTAATGGCTAATGATCGTGAACATTTCCTCATATATCTGTTAGCTAGCTGAATGTCTTCTTTAGTGAACTGTCTGTTCATATCTTTTGCCCATTTTTAATTGGGTTATTTGTCTTTTTGCAATTGAGTTTTTGCAGTATCATGTAGATTTTAGAGATCAGGTGCTGATCAGAAATGGCTAAAAACTTTTCTCCCAGTCTGTAGGTTAGTCTTTTTACTCTTTTGGTGAAGTCTTTGGATGAGCATAGATGTTTGATTTTTAGGTGCTCCCAGTTATTTAGTTTTTCTTCTATGTTCTTTGTAATGTTTTTTATACGGTTTATGCCATGTATTCAGGCTCCTAACGTTGTCCCTATTTTTTCTTCTATGATCTTTATTGTTTTAGATTTTATATTTAGGTCTTTGATCCATTTGGAGTTAGTTTTTGTGCATGGAGTGAGGTATGGGTCTTGTTTCATTTTTTTGCAGATGGATATTCAGTTATGCCAGCACCATTTGTTAAAAAGACTGTCTTTTCCCCATTTAACTGGTTTGGGGCCTTTGTCAAATATCAACTGCTCATATGTGGATGGATTTATGTCTGGATTCTCAATTCTGTTTCATTGGTCCATGTATCTGTTGTTGTACCAGTACCAGGCTGTTTTGACTACTGTGGTGGTATAATAGGTTCTAAAATCAGGTAAAGTAAGGCCTCCCGCTTTGTTTTTCTTTTTCAGTAATGCCTTATTTATCTGGGGCCTCTTTCCCTTCCATATGAAATTAGTGATTTGTTTCTCCATCTCATTCAAGAATGTCGTTGGGATTTGTATTGGAATTCGATTAAATGTATAGATCGCTTTTGGTAGAATAGACATTTTTTTAACGTTAAATCTTCCTATCCATGAGCAAGGTATGTTCTTCCACTTATGTAAGTCTCTTTTGGTTTTTTGCAGAAGTGTACTGTAGTTTTCTTTGTATAAGTCTTTTACATCTCTGGTAAGATTTATTCCTAAGTATTTTATCTTCTTGGGGGCACCTGTAAATGGCATTGATTTGGTGATTTCCTCTTCGATGTTCTTTTTGTTGGTATAGAGGAATCCAACTGATTTTTGTATGTTTCTCTTGTATCCTGATACTCTGCTGAACTCTGCTATTAGTTTCAGTAGTTTTCTGGAGGATTCCTTAGGGTTTTCTGTGTATAGGATCATGTCATCTGCAAATAGAAATACTTTTACTTCTTCCTTGCCAATCTGGATGCCCTTTATTTCTTCATGTAGCGTAGTTGCTCTGACTAGGACTTCCAGCACAGTGTTGAATAAGAGTGGTGATAAAGGGCATTCTTGTCTGGTTCCTGATCTCAACGGGAATGTTTTCAGGCTCTCTCCTTTTAGAGTGATGTTGGCTATTGGCTTTGTATAAATGCTCTTTATTATGTTGAGAAATTTCCCTTCTATTCCTATTTTGCCCAAAGTTTTTATCATGAATGGATGTTGAACTTTGTCAAATGCCTTTTCTGCATCACTTGATAAAAAACATGTGATTCTTGTCTTTTGTTTTATTTATGTGGTGGATTACATTAATTGTTTTTCTAATGTTGAACCATCCGTGCATACCTGGTATAAATCCCACTTGGTCATGGTGAACTATTGTTTTGATATGTTGTTGAATTCTATTGGCTAGAATTTTGTTGAGGATTTTTGCATCTACATTTTTGTGGTGTGTTTACCTGGTTTTGGTATCAGGGATATGGTGGCTTCATAGAATGAATTTGGTAGTATTCCATCCTTTTCTATGCTCTGAAATACCTTTAGTCATAGTGGTGTTAACTCTTCTCTGAAAGTTTGGTAGAACTCTGCAGTGAAGCCTTCCAGACCAGGGCTTTCTTTTGTTGGGAGTTTTTTGATTACGTTTTCAATCTCTTCTTTTGTTATGGGTCTATTTAGTTGTTCTACCTGTTTGTGTTAGTTTAGGTAGGTAGTGTTTTTCTAGGAATTCATCCATTTCTTCTAGGTTTTCAAATTTGTTTGAGTATAGTTTTTCATAGTATTTTGATAAGATTCTTTTAATTTCAGTTGGGTCTGTTGTAATAGTGCCCATCTCATTTCTTATTTGGGTTATTTGCTTCCTCTCCTGTTTTTCTTTTGTCAGTTTGGCCAATGGTTTATCAATTTCGTTGAGTTTTTCAAAAAACTAGCTTTTGGTCTTGTTAATTCTTTGAACTGTTTTTCTGTTTTCTCTTTCATTTAGTTCAGCTCTAATTTTTATTATTTGTTTTCTTCTGGTGCCTGTGGGTTTCTTTCATTGCTCTCTTTCTATTCGTTCAAGTTGTAGGGATAGTTCTTTGATTTTGGCCCTTCTTTTTGGATGTGTGCATTTATTGATGTAAATTGGCCTCTGAGCACCACTTTTGCTGTGTCCCAAAGGTTCTGATAGGAAGTGTTTTCATTCTGATTGGATTCTATGAATTTCTTTATTCCATCCTTAACGTCTTCTATAATCCAGTCTTTTTTGAACAGGGTATTGTTCAGTTTCCAAGTGTTTGATTTCTTTTCCCTGCTTTTCCTGTTATTGATTTCCACTTTTATGGCCTTATGGTCAGAGAAGATGCTTTGTAATATTTCAGTGTTTTGGATTCTGCTAAGGCTTGCTTTATGACCTAATATGTGGTCTATTCTAGAGAATGTTCCACGTGCACTAGAAAAGAAAGTATAGTTGGGTGTAGTGTTCTGTATATGTCTACGAGGTCAAGGTGGTTGATTGTGGCATTTAGATCTTCCATGTCCTTATTGAGCTTCTTTCTGGATGTCCTGTTCTTCACCGAAAGTGGTGTGTTGAAGTTTGCTACTATTATTGTGGAGCTGTCTATCTCACTTTTCAATGCTGATAGAGTTTGTTTTATGTATCCTGCAGCCCTGTCATTGGGTGCATATATATTTAATATGGTTATATCTTCTTGGTGTATTGTCCCTTTAATCATTGTATAGTGTCCTTCCTTATCCTTTCTGATGGATTTAACTTTAAAGTCTATTTTGTCAGAAATTAATATTGCCACTTCTGCTCTTTTTTGATTGTTGTTTGCTTGATACACTTTTTTTCATCCTTTGAGTTTTAGTTTGTCTGTGTCTCTAAGTCTAAGGTGAGTCTCTTGTAGGCAGCATATAGACGGATCTTGTTTTTTAATCCATTCTGCCACTTTCTGTCTCTTTATTGGTGCATTTAGTCCATTTACATTCAGGGTAATTATGGATAGGTATGAATTTAGTGCTATGATTTTGATGTCTTTTTTTGTGTGTGTTGACTACTTCTTTTTCCCACTTGATTTTATGTGCTGAGTAGATTTTCTTTATATATTGTCCTTTCCTCATGCTTGTTGTTGATTTTCTTTCTGCTGAGTCTGTGTTTTGCCCTTGTATTTTATTTTGATGAGCAGGATAGTTGTCTCCTTTGTGGTTATCTTGTTATTTGCCCTTATTTTTCTAAATGTATACAAAAAAAAAAAAAAATGTATAACTACCTGTTATTTCTTTGTAGCGCCATATCTTCCTCTCCATATTGAAGGTGAATGATTACATTTCTTAGTCCCTCTTTATTATTTTAATGTTGTCTTCACTTATATAATAACATCTCTGTTACCCTGTGTTGGGCTTTTTTTTTTTTTGATGTCCCTTTCTGGGTTGACTTCTGGTTGCTCTGCCCATTGTTCTAGGCTTGGGCCGATACCTGATATTATTGATTTTCTAACCAAAGAACTTCTTTTAGTATCTCTTGTAGTTTTGGTTTGGTTTTTGCGAATTCCCTCAACTTGTGTTTATCTGGAAATGTCTTAATTTCACTTTCGTATTTCAGAGACAGTTTTGATGGATATATGATTCTTGGCAGGCAATTTTTTTCCTTCAATTTTTTAAATATGTCATCCCATTGCCTTCTTACCTGCATTTTTTCTGCCGAGTAGTCTGAGCTTATTCTTATTGGATCTCCATTGTAGGTGACTTTTCTTTTATCACTCGCTGCTCTTATAATTGCCTCCTTATCTTTGGTTTTGGCAAGCTTGATTATAATATGTCTTCATGACTTTCTTTTAAGATCTACCTTATGTGGAGTTCGATGAGCATCTTGGATAGATATCTTCTCATCTTTCACAATATCAGGGAAGTTTTCTGCCAACAAATCTTCAACGATTTTCTCTGTTTTCTGTTATCCCTCCCTGTTCTGGTACTCCAATCACTTGTAGCTTATTTCTCTTGATAGAGTCCCACATGATTCTTAAGGTTTCTTCATTGTTTTTAATTCTTTTATCTGATTTTTCTTCAATATATTAGTGCAAAGTGATTTATCTTCGAGTTCAGAAATTCTAGCTTCTACTTGCTCAGTTCTGCTCCTCTGACTTTCTACTGAGTTATCTAATTCTGTAATTTTATTGTTAATCTTCTGAATTTCTGATTGCTCTCTGACTATGGATTTTTCCAGCTTATTAAACTTTTCATTATGTTCCTGAATAATCTTTCTGATTTCTTCAGTTGCTTTATCTGTGTGTTCCTTGGCTTGTTCTGCGTATTGCCTCATTTCCTTCCTGATGTCTTGAAGGGTTCTTTGTATTAAACTTTTGTATTCTGCCTCTGGTAATTCTAGAAATGCACTTTCACCTATAAGATCCCTGGATTCTTTGTTTTGAGAGCCTTTTGAGGTGATCATGGCCTGTTTCTTTATGTGACTTGGTATTGACTGTTGTCTCCGAGCCACCTATAAGTTATTGTATTAGTTTATGCTTGATTTCTGTCTCATAGCTGCTTGCTTTGTTTTGTTTTGGTATACCCCTATGGGTTGCTTGAGTGAGCTAGCTTGATTATATGTTCACCTTTGGAGCTCTGGTGTCCTGCCCCCAGCTGGCTAGAGCTGTTATGAGGTATATCAGTCTAGAAATCTATTCAGTTTTCTTGTATGAATTCAGCTCAGGTTTCCAGGTAGCTGATCATCAAGTGTGTGGTACAGGCTCTGCCCTACAGTCTTACAGGGGCAGGGTTGGTTGGCGTATATACTGGTATCAGATTTCAGCAGGGGGTCATGCTCTGAACAAGGCAGGGGGCTGAGAACCGACCCCCAAGTGTTTCTAAGTAAAACGCGTCTCTGTTCCCTAGAGCTTGCTTGTGGCTGGGCTCTGCAGAGGGACCATGGGCACCCAAAGATTTTGTTGTAAGGACTGGGAGGTACCAGTTATCCCTGGGCTCCTGTTGTGGGTGGCTGGGCGACCCACGTGGAACCACCAGTCCTTAGGTCCCTGTTGTGGTAGGTGAGGACCTTGTTTAATAGGCAAAGCAATGTCAAATGTCAAACACCCACTACTCCACCGCACCACTGAAATATTTGGAGTTTGCCAACAAGGGCCTATTCTCCCAAAATAGGCCCACACAGGTCCATGCAGAAGGGAAATGTGCTCAAGGTCCATGGACAGTTTATTCCTGGACAGGAGCAGCTTCTGTCCTGAGCTCCCCCAGTTAATGGAGGCAGCAAATTATGTTTTCCCCCCAGTTGGAATTTTTTTCCTTCCCCAAGGCCGGGAGGATGGCTCCAGGTGCTCACCAGGGTCTATCTCAGGCCTGGGGAGTCAGCTGCTGAACCTGGGTTGGGGGGGGCGTGGAAAAATATATGCAAGTACTTAGCTTTTGCGGAGAGTGTGGGGCTGCTCAGGTTCGGAGGTGTGAGTGGGCTGCGTGGCTGGCTGCTTCTCTCTGAGGAAACTGTGGCCGAACACTAGAACCAGCCCGTCGGTGTCGCCACCGCCGCTCCAGGAATGGTGCCTGAGGGCTCCCCACAATTCAGGTCCAGCAACTCCTCTCGGCTTCTGAATGGTCTCTTCCTCCCCCTGCCCGTCAGTTTATTGTCTAAGTCACAAAGATACTCTTTTCACTTTTTTTTGCGGTCTTTGTTGTAAAGAGGGCTGGACAGATGCGTCTGTCTACTCCGCCATCTTGGTTGTGCCCTAAAAGTTGATTTGTGATAAGCGTATATCTAGTGTTGAAGATTCTTATACTTTCTTTCCTGAATGCTTTTAATGTTCTTTGAAATCGACCATGACAACTTGAGAATTTTCACTTTCCTGTTTCTAATGAATTCAGGGTTTCCATGAGTTATGTGTGCCAAAGTTCCCTCCCCCCAAGAAAATGAGAAACAATGGTTAATATTCAGGTTCAAGTTATTACTTGACTTTCCATCCGAGTGGATTCTGGCCTCATTTTTCTGGTTAAGAGGCGGTAAAGTATAGCTCCTAAGAGCTTGTGTTTTGCATCAGGGAAGTGGTGGGGAGAAGGTTTTATCAGCATTCTTTATCCTCCCCCAATTCCATCAGTTCCAGCCCCATTCCCTTTCTTTGATGAGGGCAATTAAGTTTTACTCAACCTTAAGTAACCAAACCAGTTGCTGTCAAGTCAACTCTGATTTGTGGCAACCCCAGGTATATCAGAGTAGCCATAGGGTTTTCAATGGCAGCTTTTTTGGAAGTGGATCACCAGATCTTTCTCCTAAGATGCCTCTGGGTGGGCTTGAACCTCCCACCTATTGGTTGGCAGTCGAGCACATAAACCGTTTGCACTGCCTAGGAACTCCCCCACCAACTGG
This sequence comes from Elephas maximus indicus, assembly GCF_024166365.1. Taxonomy (NCBI): domain Eukaryota; kingdom Metazoa; phylum Chordata; class Mammalia; order Proboscidea; family Elephantidae; genus Elephas; species Elephas maximus. The sequence continues at coordinate 71,129,889 of NC_064838.1, read as the reverse complement.
TTTGACCCGTCACCCTTACTCCAGTGCCTCTTTTGTGGACAGCAACTTTCTCTGCTCTGTGGCAATAAAAACCTGGGTTCAAATCCTGGCTCTGCCACTTGCCAGCTGTGCAGTTTTTGGCAAGTTGCACGCAATCTCTCTGTGCACATGTTCTTGTCTGTTAAGTGATGGTAACAATAAAACCTAGTCTGTAGGGTTGTTGCGAGGATTAAATGAAACAGTACATGTAATGTATAAATGTTGGCCTAAATACGGATATTTTTTTACGAACATTTTTAAATGCTTTAGATTTGCAGGGACTTTGTGTGAATTGACTTGTGTGTCAGAATGATTCTGTGATACAGTTAGGGCAGCCGTTATCCTTGGAGTTTTACAGATAAGGACTCTGAGTGCATAAAAAGGAATTGTCCAGGGTCATTTGTATAATTACTTTAGTGGCAGAGCTGGAACTAGAACCTAATTCTTCTTACACCAGCCCCTTCTTTTTGAGCTGTTGCCTTTGTTTAGTGTTGGTAGCCATCCCATTGCCAAAGGCTTCCATAGGGGAATATACCCTCTTTTTGTATCATAATATTATTCTCTTGGAAGTCTGCAGGGTTTACATTTTTTTCTTGCCCAAGTGTCAATCTCTGTGAAAAATAAAGTGTTCATACTTCTAATAACTAAGGTTAGCTGACCTCCAGAAAAAGGACGTGTTGGTAATTTGGACAGTTTCTGTTGAACTGTGTTTATTCTTTGACCTGGCACTCAAATCTTCTCCTCCTTTCTCTCTCTCCCAAGTTGCAGCCATAGAGAGAAGAGCTAGAAATGGGATCATGAATATCAGATGGAATGCTTCCCACATTTGATATTTAGGCTACTCCTCCAAAGCTTGAGTAAAATGGAATAAATGTCAAGTCCTTATTTATTTCAAGTGCTTAGGTGTGATCTATTAATGAGATCCTTGTGCCTCCATGACACAATGTTCTTATATACAAGATGGGACATGAGAGGGTCTTCTGATCCCAAGCACACGAGTTTTAGCTGCTGTGAAATAATCACCTTCACACATCTGCTGTTCAGCAGCTCAGCAATATTCCATTCATGTTATAATTAATTACTGAGTATTCTGTTAGGATTCAGGATAGGAAGATAAGGGTCCTGTTTCTGACCTTTGTTATCATGGTTGGGAGGTTCAGAAAGAGGCAATGCCCAATTAGTCAAAAGTCTGCTCCTCTAGAACATGGATTTGTGATGCCCTCTGTGACCTTCTTCCCTCTGAGGGCTTCTTTGTGGAGAGAATGAGAGAATGAATGGTAATTTGTGCCTCACCATGCATGTGGCATTGAATAACTCATCAGCAACTTCAAGACTGGCTCTGTCCCTGCTAGGATGAGGCTGCCTTTCTTTAGTCCTGGTTATTTTGTAATGTTCTATAGGGATGATGTCAGTCAAGTCCATTTACTGGCTTTCCTATTTATAATGAGGTATCAAATTAGATTGGACACAGGCCCACTCAGATTCCAGGCTCTTTGAAGACAAGGACCTTACCTTCTCAGCTTTGTTCTGGCGGAGGCACAACACATCTGGTGTGTGTGTGTTTACGGACGTGCATGTGTGTCTTTTGTGTGTGACATTGATAGTTTAAGGCATATTCGTTCCTGGGACCATTCCGAGTTCACAGAGCTGTCACATCTGGGGCCACCAGTATCATGCGTTTCACCACTCCCCATCTGCTCTCTCTTTTTCTAACCGCCCCACCAAGTGGTCGGAGCCACAGAATTTCTTTCACCCCTTTCCACAGCACCGTGACCACCTTCTCCAACTCACCTCTCCTCACGTTGGAATTTCTTCTGCTTCTTTAATACCCTCTTCTCTCACTTAGGGAGTGCTGGGTGGTGCAAATGGTAAAGCCCTCAGCTACTAACTGAAAAGTTGGCTGTTCAGTCCCACCCAGTGTGCCTCAGAAGAAAGGCCTGGCAATCTGCTTCCAAAAGACCACAGCCTTAAAAACCCCATGGAGGGCAGTTGTACTTCTCAATACATGGGGTCACCATGAGTTAGAATCTACTCAACTGCACTGTCTGGTTCTCTCACATACCACTGGATTTTCTCATAGTTAGGTCCCTTTGATAGGCGCACCCACAGTGTTCTCTGGTTTATCCTCCTTATCACTTATTGTCCATTATTATGATTACTTGTTTTTATCTTCCCCACAAAACTCTAAGCTTTCTGAGGGCAGGGCCTATTTCTGTCTTGCTCATCCCCATCATCCTACACAGTGTCTGGCACGTACATAGTAGGCACTTTAGAATAACCG